>NC_136658.1:92099713-92589713 GCF_903797595.1 Erithacus rubecula
TCTCCTCTCCTATCCTCTCCTCTCCTCTCCTCTCCTCTCCTCTCCTCTCCTCTCCTCTCCTCTCCTCTCCTCTCCCCTCCCATAGTAGACATCCTCATGATATGCTTCAAAACAACCATTACTGACAAGCATCTTGCACCATCTAACTCCATAGTATAGACCTCACAAACCTTTCACATGAGTTTATAATGTTCAAAGTCATCAATATTTTGAAAATCATATTTTTATTTTTACTTAATTTAAAAACACTACAGATGAATGGAATGGGTCATGTACTTTTTTAGTAAAATGCTTAAAGGTTTTGTTTTGAGAAACTCAGGGTTGTAATTAATCTGTATTGCTAGCAAGAATGATTGCTATATGATCAAAATTACTGATACGCCATTTCATATTTTTGAAGGGGAAAAAATTAGGATTTTCCTACAATTTTAGTAGGTACATTAATTCTTTAGTATCCCATGAAAGGCTATACTCAAATATGTGAATTTGATGGGACTTAGGCTGAGTCCATTGGCAGGTCCAAAGGAAACTTATTCACAAAAGTAGAGCTTTCTAGGTAATTTGGAAGCTTTCAAGGCCATATTTGTCACTGTGCACGAATCTAAAATTTCTAAAGACCAGATTTATTCTGCTGAGAGACTAATGTTAAGAAAGATTATGTATTTCATAGCCTTTTCAAAGTTACTGCACTATTTGGAGTCACTTAGGATTTTGTACATTAGAACAATCTCCTCAAAGAAAGATTAGTAAATGGCATTCAAGATATATACTCAAGGGCTCTATTCCAGATCAAGTGATTCTAATGATTATCACCCTGATGAAAAAAATGGCATGGATATTGCCATCATGGAACTATGTACTAATTTCAAGATATGCAAGAAACTAGAAAGTTTAGATTATTTTGCTATAGAAACATTATACTAAAGAGTCATATGGTTCAAAGACTGCATCTTTGACTTTCTTCAATCTGTATGAGTTTGCAATACCTGAAGATCAGATTAATCAGATTTGATTTCCTGTGCATTCTTGGTGTTGGTTTTAATTTAATTGCTCAGCCATAACATTGCAATAAAATAGCTGATTCATAGCAATCCCATTTCTTTTAGATGTGTAGTTTAAATTTTGTTTCCTCTAAATACAGGCAGTCTTCTCATATAATGAATTCTCATTTACCTCCAATAACTAAAATCCATTAACTTCATTGAAACTAGTCATGTGTAGAACATCAAGCATGTGTATATGATTTTTGCAGAATGTATCTAATTTTATTCTCATTAAAATATAAGAGTGCATTTTTGAGAAAAAGGGAAATTGGGATAAGTTTGTAAAACTCGTTTAAAACTCATTTTCAGCAGGGGTAGAGTTAATTTTCTTCACAGTGGCTGGTATGAGTCTATGTTTTGGATTCATGCTGAACACAGAGTTGATAATATAGAAATGTTTTTGTTGTTGCTGGGCAGGGCTGACAGAGCCAAGGCTTTTTCAGCTTTTTTTACTGTCACACCCAGAAGGAGTCTGGGGGTGCAAGGGAGATTGGGAGGAGACACGGCCAGGAGAGGTGACCCCAATTGACTAGAGGGATATTCCAGACCATCTGACATCATGCTCAGTGTATATATTGGGAGGAAAAAAGAAGAGGCAACATTTGGAGTGATGGAGTTTATCTTCCCAAGTCACTGTTACATGAGGGGCCCCTGCTCTACTGGACATGGCTGAACACCTGCCTGCCCATGGGAGAGAGTGAATTCTTTGTTTTGCTTTAATTGTGTGTGTGTGTGGCTTCTGTTTTCCCTATTAAACTGTCTGTTCAATCCACGAGTTTTCCTGCTTTTACCTTTCCAGTTCTCTCCCCAGTCTCTCTGGTGGGGGAGTGAGTGAGTGGCTGCATGGGGTTCAGCTGCTGGCTTGAGGTTAAACCACAAGAGTCCTTTCTGGCACCCAACATGATGCTCATAGAGCTGAAGGTTATGACAGATTGAATTGGGATAGATTAGTTTGAATTCATAGCTGTTAGTGTTGTTTAGCTAGTAATGAGCAGACTCCTGTCTTTTGCCATGGGACTCACTTTCCTTACTGTATATTAGAGTCAAGAGCTTGTCAGTGGCCACTTTCTGCTTTTGCTGCTTGCTGCTGGTCACACTGAATTGTGCCTGGCAATGTTTTGATGGCAGCCATGGCAATGTTCCTGGGCTGGCAGGCAGCCAGGGTGCTGCTGTTTTGTGTGCTGCTTTGCCAGACAGGCTGGAGCTCCAGTGTGAACTTGGCTTGGAGGGACTGTGGCAAGTGAGAGAGTCCAGGCTGGACCAGAGATCCACCTGAAGACTGTGCAGGGCCCCACAGCAGAGCATCCTCCTGAAGGAGAATGGGACCCTGTGGGCTGGAGCAGGATGGCTGGCAGGCCCTGTGACAGCACAGGGAACAGTTTGTGGAAAAGGCTGTCCCACAGGAATGACCCCCGCTGGAGAAGGCCCAGGAGGGCTGTCTTCTGTGGGTGGGACCCCACAGGGAGCAGGGGAAGCAGAGATTCCCTTGGAGCCTGGGGTGCAGAGCAGGGTGGAGTAGTGTCCCTCCTCATCCCCCGGAGGACTAGGATGAGGATTGTGTCAGTGGTGGGCTCTAGCAGGAGCCCCTTGTTGTTAGTCAGGCTGGGAACAAAGGGACAAATTCATTCCTGTGTTAAACCAGATAATCTGGCCCAAAAGGACAGGGGTGGAGATTGCAATGGAGGGGCCTTTAAATTAAATAAGCCATGATTTTTGTGTTACAGGAATTATTACAGCATGTATACTCTAATGCACTTAGATATTCAACTCATAAAGCAGTTGTAGTTTTTAATTCCAAAATATTTGAACTGCCCCAGGAGACAGAATTGGGAGTCAGGACTATCCTATATGAAGTGAATTACCACTACACAGTGAAGTCTGCTATGCTGTTCAAGACCAAAGACCTGCACTATTTTAACCTTTACTGTGCTGACAAGGTGCTGTCTTGCTCTCAGTAAGCATGATAACTTGCATTCCAGAGATGCTTGTGAGTGCCTTAGCCAGAAGCTCTCTTGAAACAACAGAAAAGAAACATCTAAATTAGATGTGAATTCTCAGATGCATTGCTGAGCTGTCACAGGATTATTGGTGTGGCCAAAGAGAAGGAAAACAAATAAATAATATTTTGTGATTTGATCCAGATTTGTTTCCAGTGTTTTTGGTGTTAATGTTGCATAACAAAGTCTTTTATTCTCTCTGGGAAATTTTTAAGTATTTTTTCTGATGCTTCATTGAGTAAAACTGTTTTACCATTGAATCAACAATCCAAAGCTTTTGTCTAGCTCAAAGGTTCAGACACAGAAATCTAAAAAAATATTTTTACCACAGAATAACAATGAAAGAGAATGCAGTCCAGAAGACAGCTTAAAATTATAGAAATACTGTATTTGCTGCAGTAAAAATATATAGTAGCTCAGAAAGGAGAGGAGGGAGGAAATTTTCCAGTTGCAATTTGTGCATTACACAAAGGTGTATTTTAATTCTGTGTAATTTTCTATTTAGGGGAGGGAATTAAAATCTCCTTTTATCCAAAGTAATATTATGCTGTGTATGAAAATATAGCCTGAAGGTCAGATAATGCTAAATGAGGATCAGTCTTCTCCTGCAGTGCCAGTACAGAAAGGTAGCTGGCTTTGATCTTCCAATTATTTACTCAAACTGCCAAGGGTTTTTTAGCTCCTTGAAGATGGAGCAGGTTTCAGTTACATTCATGTCAGGGGCCAAGGCTGAGCCTTAACCCCAGATGGGGATTGAACTCCCAACCTTCCAGTGCAAGGATATGTTTGGCTCCAGGTCACTTGCTCAAACCTTGTGTCATGTACAAAGTTCCACGCTCCAGACTAAATTTATCTATCCATCTAGTTTGTGCTCCTCAGTCAAGCCCACACAAACTGTAAGATCCAATCCACCCAAAGCTATTTGCACTTTTACAAGACACTTTCTTACTCAAGAGGTATTTTGACTGCTGTATTTTTAGACAAGTCATCTGATGAAGATGAAATAAAAATGAAAGTATTATTTCTAAAATATTGATGATTTTGGACATTATAAGATTATAAATGATGAAGAGCATCACTAATTAGATGCTCTTCATAAGAGATGTGTAATCTGTTTGGGTTTAAACATTTTTTAAAAGTTTAATTTCCTGTTCATTATTCTGAATTTATTTCCTGACTGGTCCACCTTAAAAATTAGTTATGCAAATCACTTGCTCACTCATGTACTTCCTGCTACAATCTCTGGTCAAATGCCATTTCTAATTCCAAGCCTTTCTGTATCCCAACTACCTCATACTATTCAGGTCTTGGCTGCACTTCCCATACCAGAGTATCTTCTGGAGGCTCCCAATTTAGTCTATATCCTCAAATTCAAGCTTCATAAAACCTCTCCACAAAGTCCTGCTGTATTTTTAAACAATCCAAGTGTCAGTGCCATAAGCTGGTGCCAGTGAATGACATCTTGCATTTGCCAGAATCCAGAAGAGGAGGGTTTTGCCCTTGAGGACATTGCAGAAAGATCAGCAAGAGTTCACTCTGACTCTGAAGGGGTATGGGATGAGTCCATCAGCCCTGTGCACAGCTGAAATGTGCAATACACTGCCACACTCAGAAGTGATGGGAACTGTGCTCAGCTATGTTCAAGACAGGAATTAAGTTTGGCGGGCAAATAAAGCAAAGATATTTAAATAACTGTGAACAAGTTGATAAATTATATCTGTAAGTATGGATTTTATGGAGCTCAGACAAAATGGTTATCACTTAATCATTATATTTTTCTATTAAAAAGTCTTGAAAAGCAGAATTTTGCATTTTTATAAACTATGAGCTACATTCTGCTATCTATCTAATTGGTTAATTCATGTAATATAAATTAAGGTTTTTCATAATGAGAGAACAAAATATAACCTTATATAGCCTTAACTTTCCCATGAGCAAGTTGCATTTTTAAGGAAAAATAAATAGAATAAATCCTTTGATCACTGAAGGGTTTTCTTACACTCAGGAACAGCATTAAGTTACAGTTCAAACACTTACTTTCATGTGGGATATATGAATGCTAAGAAAAATTGTACTGATCCTTTTTATTAAAAGGAACTATTCATCTAAGCACTGTATTGCAGTGTCTGAGGGTTGCAAAGAGTAACATTCTTCCCTGTTCAGCTGTAAGTCACAAGCAATGAGGAAAACCTCCAAAGATACACAAAAGATGTTGGTCAGACTGAGAAGGATCATTATACCAACTCATACTTGGTTCCACTGGCAAAACAGAATACTGGCCAAGTCCCACAGATGCCAAGAACTGAGAAAGAAGGCTTTGATGCACAGTCTACTTTTATGATTTTAATTTGTATTTATTTAGGAAATGTATTACAGTCAGCTATGTAGAACACTTTCACAATACTCTATTTCATTAGAGCTATGTTCTGAAGCTGATGCAATCTGGGCATGAGCTGAAAAGACCGTGAAATAAATAATTCGATCAGTACAGCAAAATGCAAAATGTGCTTATTCAGTGGTTTCTTAAAAGGACAAACAGACCATATTTTGGTTAGAAACAGTGTGTAAATTTCAGTTCTTATTAAAAGAATTTTTTTGGTCTTTTTAATCTTTAAGAAACTGTAGAATGGAATACTTCCATAGTTCCATCCATGTGGACAATACAAATTCATATTTAGAGCAGATGATTCTCGGGATGTTGCAGGAAATGCTTGGCATGCATTCACACACTCAGAATAGATATTTGAATACTTTAATACCAAAGCAGGTGAGCCATTTTCAAGCTATTTAAATGTAGCTGGCAACCATCAAAGACAAGAGAGCAAGATTTTGTTGGTACATACTGTGGGAATGACATAATGGGACAGTCACTGGCACACGATGTAAAAACTTCTCTCCATTTAAGACCAGACTCCAAATGGCAGCTATATATATATATATATATATATATATATATCTGTACCATTAGTACCATTCTGCATCACTCCACAGTACTTGGGGATTTCCTACAGTGTTTTCAGACATTAACAAATTCATCACAGAAAGGCAGAACTGAATGCTTCAGAGCTTCAGAAAAATATAAATAATATCTGATAGACATCCCTTTGAAAATATCTGTGAATGTGCCATTTCCCCCTGAAAGGATAGTGCTTTTTGGAACTCATCTAAACATCTGAGCTAGTCCCTTCACAAGACTAGACTTCTTCACAACTGCTGGAGAAAAACAATTTACCTAAGTTGTGCCCCTTTAAAAAGAAACAAATAAACCTTCAAGAAAGCATTGAGTCAGATACATTCTCTCCTGAGAGCTTTCTTCGGTAGAAGGTTTCTTTGATGACTGATTCAAATTTAGAGCCAGGTTAAGGTGAGATAAATGTTACCTTATGTGTGAAAACCACCAGATCCAAGCTCACTGATCAAGATTTATGGCTGTAATGTAAGCCTATTCTTCTGCAAAAATTTTCTGAGAAGGATCAGACAAACTTTTCATTAAATTGGACCTGGTACTAAGGATATAAATCAGCTGGATCTTTAGTTGTTATGAAAAACTAACTTTTAGAACACAGTTGCACTGTCTGTGTTTCTGATAGTCTAAATCAGCTTTTTCTTTGAAGAAAATCTTTATTCCAGTTGTTCTCAGTCTGGGACTATTTTGGATAGTTTTAAATTTTTCCAGTCCTCTGAATCTCTCACTGGCAGTGCTAGAAGCAGTGTTATGGACAAACAGTCTGAAGCTCCTATAGAATAATTTAATTTGTTGTTTCAGCCATAAGTAAGAAAAGCATATACAGGGGCATTTATATTACATTTTGGTGGTTCATTAATTTAGTCTTTCTGCTAATCATGTTAGCAGAATGACAAACATCTATGGCAGAAAAGTTTCTGGGTGATATCAACCAAAATAAGTAATTTCTTTATTGCTATTGCCCATGAGAAATTCACCTCACGGACAATAGAAATAAATGTTATCTATAAAGATAAATTGAGTAATGGTTACTTTGCAATGCTGATATGCAAAACAATAAGGGCACTTTCTCTCTTCTTGGGGGGCTGGAAATACACAGACATTACTGGCTGTGGTTACCTCATTAGATTTCACAGTCAAGGGCATATTAAAATATTCAGGTAGCAGCAGATCCCATTCTGCAGAAGAATATGAAGACCTCACCTTTGGGCAGAGTTCAAGTTCACTTGAAAAGCTGTCCCTGAACAACAGTATAAGTCATGGGCCAGTCCAGACAGATTTCTTAAGGGAAGTGGTTTACCATAATAACTTGATAGCAGTGTCACATCAGAAATATTTGGAAAATGCAACATTAACCAAGAATGTAATTCTGAGATGTCAAGAACTGTTTTGCCCAAGGATAATTCAAACACCACAGTTGAAACAAGAAAGTGAAAGAAAAACTTAGCAGGACTGCTGTCTCATATGAGAGTATGGGGTTTTCCCATTGGTTTTAAAATAAAGTGACATGAGGAATAAATCTTCAATTTATCCTAACCTTGATCCAAAGTCTGCTGAAAGCAGAGGGAAGATTGCTGTTATTTTCATGAGGGTGACCCTGACATTAGGGATTAGGACCTATAGGTCTCTGCTTCTGTTTGGGAAATCTCCCCCTTCCCATTGCCTGTGTACCAGCTCCTGAGAATAAAGGAAAGAGAAAAAGTGTAAAGAGCTGGCTGTCATGGCATGCCACAAGGATTGACAGTGATCTGGTGTTCTTCCTAGTGTCAGATAGCAGATCTCAAATCCTGGAAGAACTAAACTACTCTGCTCTTTGTTTTCTTTTCCTAATAAACACTCTAGCAGTAACTAGATGGTCTCATCAAATGATAACAAGTTCAGCTCTCTAGATTATCTGGGACCCTGTGTGTATTACATTACTTCCAGTATTTACAGTATTATTGTTTGTTCTTCCCTGACCACAAAAATCATAAAACATTATTACCATTGAACAGATAACCAGGGAACTGTAATATAACTCGAAAGAAAGAAATATCCCCATAAAGTCCTGATTCTCATTTCAGTGGCCATAGGTGGGCCACAGAGTCTTATATAATGCAATTCTAAAACTACAGACCTGGCAGCTCAGGTCTTGCACCAGTCAGGGGTTGAAATCCTCTAAGGACAGAGACAGTGAATCCTCTCAGGGTGACCTCCAGTGCCACACTCTCCATGGGAACACTGAAGAAAAGATTCTCTTTATGCCCAGCCTGAACCTCTGACAATCTCTATTTGTTTTCTCTCACCCTCCCACCCCACACCACCCCCAGCCCCATCTCCTCAATGACCCCTTGCAGCTAAGCAGGGACTATTAGCTGCCCCTGAAGCCATTCCTTTTCCTGGATGACCCAGCCCCTCCTCACAGGGGGAGTGTTCCAGTCTCACTGCCTTGGGGACCTTCCTCTGGATCTCAAAATTTCTGCTCATTAAAAACACTCTCTTAAGGATGTTGAATTTCTCCATTCCCTAGAAGTTACAATATAATTTAGAAAAATCCTTTTATAAATTGTCTAAATTTCTATGAGCACTGTTTCATTCACTTAGACAGCTCAAACTCAACAGTATATTTGTACAAAGAATATTTAAATACCAAACTAAAATACACAAAATTTTTAAGCTAGAACACTTAAACATCAAACTAATATACAAAAAAAAAAAAAAAAAAAAAAAAAAAAATTAAGCTGTAATTTAAAAACAACTATAAAATTTTAAACTATATCCATCCCATTTCAGGCACAAAGCTTCATTGAAAAATGGCTGCAACTGCCAATTACACACATATTTCTATACTGTACATTCCCCCAAAATATTTTGAACTGCTACATTATTTCATTGGCACTCAGAGTAAACTCTACCCTAAAGATCTTCCATTCAGTTCCCAAACCTTCTGAGAAATTTTGCCACTTAGCTATAAATAGCTGGTAATTTAGCTAACTCTGAAAATGCTGACATAATGTCAATGTTTGTGGGATACAGTTAAAATGAGAAAGACCCTGGATAGTGCAATCAGTGCCACTTGAGTAAATTAATTCAGTCCCTGAAGAGCTATATGGTAGGGTAGCACATAACTGTGGAATATATTTAAGGACCCAGAATAGAAATCTTATCTGAGAAAATTGGTAAATTCAGGTAACTACAAAAATAGTTAAATGAAGTGAATTATTACTACAATTGATAAAGGAAAAAATCTCTTCTTGTCACTGAAAATAATTTTTCAATTATTAGGGCTAGGAAGAAATGATAGCAAAAACATCTTTTCTGCTGTTGAAATGCAAAAAAGAATCCCATGGCTGTGTGTATTCTACAGGCTCGAGAGGTGGGTACATGGGAACCCCATGCAGTGTAACAAGACCAAGTGCAAGGTGCTGCACCTGGGCTGGGGCAGCCCCAGATCAACACAGACTACAGGTGAAGGGATTGAGAGCAGCCCTGCCAAGAGGGAGCTGGTGGATGAGAGGCTGGATATGAGCTGGCAGTATTCCCTTACACCCCAGAAAGCCAACTGGGCTGCCTCCAGAGCAGTGTGGGCAGCAGAGCCAGGGAGGGGATTCTGCCCCTCTGCCCTGCTCTGATGAGATCCCACCTGCAGTGCTGCATCCAGCTCTGGGGTTCCCAGCACAGAAAGGAAATGGACCTGCTGGAGCAAATTCAGAGCAGACCACAGTTCGTCAAAGGGATGGAGCACCCCTCCTGTGAGGAAAGGCTGAGAGAATTGGGATTGTCAACCTGGACAAGAGAAAGCTTCAGGGTGACCTGAGTGTGGCCTTCCAGTGCCTGAAGGGAACTTACAGGAGAGACAGGGCATACTATTTACAATGGTATGTAGTGACAAGACAAAGGAAATTGGGTTTAAAAGGAAAGAGGGTCATTTTGATTAGGTATTAGGAAAACAATTCTTGGCTGTGAGGGTAATGCTGGCCATGGTTTTATGCACAAAATCACAAATGGGACGGGACTGCTGTGGAACACATCTTGAGCTGCTTTATTATTATTTTTTTTCCTCCCAATCATCAGTCTCATTACTTGGTTGGGGCAATGAGAAGATGCCAGCAGCTCACAGCTTCAGCAGTAGCCACAGTACATGATGTTACAAAGCACTTTGAAACTTTTTTGACCAATCACAAAAAGCAAAAGCATATTGACGGTAGTTCCATCCAACCAGTATATGCACCTTTGGTTAAAGCAATGCTTGCTTATTTCAAGTACAATACCTGCTTGTAAGCCTTAAAATACAATGCACAGAGTTCCATTATTAAGCTTAGACCTTCCTAATATCTTGCTAGATAGACTTTTCTGCAGCTTAGAGAGTTATTCTAGCCAAGTGTTAATACACAGACCATTGTTCTATTTGTCCCTGCTTTCTACATCTCATAGAACTTTTCTGCTGACACAGCTTATGCTTTCTGCTTAGCTCTAATTGCAGATTGCTGTCTCTGAGGGCTGCTTATTTGCAGCTTTCCCAAAACCCTCTGCTTTTAAAGATTCCCACATGGGGGGTTAGAGGCACTGGAACAGGTTTCCCAGAGAAGCTGTGGATGCTCCATCCCTGGAGGTGTTCAAGGCCAGGTTGGGTAGGGCTCTGAGCAAACTGGTCTGGTGGGAAGTAACCCTACCTGTGGCAGGAGAGTTGGAATGAGATGGTCTTTAAGGTCCCCTTCCAACCTAAGCCATTCTATGAATCTATGATTTATGATTTATTGATTCATCCAACAATTATTTCTAAGGGGGATACTTATTGCAAGCATTAATGATTTTACAGGAGAAAAATTTAACCCTGATTTATCACCAGAGATTAAAGAACACTGGTGCTAATGGAAATATTTACAAGAAGAAGGGTCAGAAGATTTGGTGCTCTTCTAAGAGTAGGAGTCTTTTCCAAAATGGATGTGCAGGTCTTTACTGTTGTGTTGAGATCAGCACTGCTTTAAAAGTTTAGTTGATCCTCTTCTCAGACCAGTAAGTAGAACATGCTGAAGGGACATAAATCACCAGTTTGTGTTCCTAATATGACAATTGAAAATGGAAATACTAGGATATCTATGAACAGCCTCATGTCTCTTGGTTATTCTCTGGCTGTCTTTAAGCTGTGTGGACACTGAGCTTCAGTCCACAGCATTTACTCTGCAAAGTCCCCACTACCTGACCTTGAGAGTGAGCCAGTAACATCTTCTAGAGTTTCCTTGCCTGAGAAATTAATTATATAGTGGAAAATGTGGGAAATTAAGAAGTTTAGGCTGAAGCAAGGAGTTGCAAAGCTCTTGGACATCACGATCATTAATCACTTTTGCAGTTAAAAAATGAAAGAACAGAGAATCTATGCCAGTCTTCCCTCCAGTCCATATAACCAGTGATAAATGTGGAAAGCTGTCTTCATGCAGCAGCAAAAATCTCAAGGGATCTTTCAAATCAATGTCCCAGTGACAATAAGTTCTGCAGCTTAGCCAGGTTTCAGCTTCTCCGAGAAGTGACTAGCAGCATAGGATGGCTCAGGTTCTAATAATCAATTTCAGAAGTGTCAGCTAGACCTGGACATTTTGTGCCATAAGTATACAAGTACAAGAATAGTATCTCAAATCTTATCATTGAAAGAGAAGCTGTGAGAAAAAGAATCAGTAAGAGGAATATGAAACCCTCTCTTTATTCCAGCACAGTATTATAACAATATTTTCAGAAAATTTTACTATTACCAGTAAAATAAATTCTAGAATTAAAGATATATAGATAATAACACTTGATTTTAATGTTCAAATCACTTAAAATAGATAAAGCTACCCTTGCATTCTAGATGGACAAATTAGAAGATGCAATACAAATATGATAATATTGTCACTATATATAATGCTATGAAGTTTTGATACACATTTTTGAAAAGGAATTTCACTACTGTCCTTATTTACCATATAATGCCTAATTATTTTTTGCTCCTATTTCAAGTCCTTGAGATGAAGACTTAGAATACATCATTCAGTTTCACCTTTTTGAAGGTAGTTTTTCTTTCCTGAAAAATATGTAGTGGTTCAACCAATTTTAAAGAAATAACTTGCATGTAAATTGAATTAAAGTTCTTAGGATGAGATTATATTCAGGAAAAAAAATAGTCTTTTTCTTTGAAATGCTCACTGGACTCACAGATTCATTCCTGCAATATTTACAACAGCTGTCATTGATGTTTCTGTTCAAAGTAATGATGCCCATGAAGATACCATAGATTATGCCTCTTTTCAGGAAAAATAAATTCATATAAATTCTTCTTGGGACTTATTTCATATTAACAGATACCTGAAAATGCACATATTTCAACCACAATTCCTCTAATTCATCACAGCACTGGCATGCACAACAATTGTATTCAAGGATACAAAATTTTTTCACAACTTCTCTATTGGCGTATTTATTACACACTCAAATATTAAATTTTAGTAGCTGAAAGGAACAAGGCACAAGTTTTAATTAAAGCCTATCTTTTTGAAAGGCATATAATGAGCAAGCCATACTCTTAGTTGTGACATTATTTTCCAGAAATATTTGTTGTGCTCTTCAAAGCAGTACACCAACATAAACCCACTCTTGCCAGCAAGTTTTAACTCAATTACAGTTAATGTTTGATAATGTTCAAGTGAGGTCTTTGTGTGATGTGCTTTTTAAACCTTGATATCCTGAAAAATTGTTTTGGACAAATCTACAGAGAATCTCTATAATAGTAGTTCTATTGACAGAGAATGCCATAAAACAGCTGCTCACAGTTCAACAGATGGCAAGCAGAGAATGTCAAAGTCTAAAAAAAAATCTAGAAATTAAGAAAAAAGATAGAACAATATCTCCTAGTTTATAAAAGTGATTTTTTGATTACAGTATGAATGAATAAAAAATTTAATACTATACAAAGTATTATTTACATATTCTGAGGCTGAAAAATATTTGTTTAGAATTTTTTTATTTTTATTTTTCTTCACGAATATTTGTGGGGGAAAAAATTAGTGATATTTATGTGAATGTAGATTTAGATGCACTGTTTCCACTGTTTCTTAGAATCACAAAATGAAATCCTAAAAATGTTCTGAGACTGTGTCCCCTGTTCCTCTTCTCCAGGTTAGGAATGCACACCATTCCTCCTATGGTGATCACACTGCTGACAGCACAGACATCACTTTAGGATGACAGAATTCACACTCAGATACTGATCTGTGTGTCACCAGCACTGTCACAGATGGCTTTTATAGCCACCTTCACTGAAGACATCTCAGATCACCAGACTTCAAGGATAAGCTTCAGAATGGGCTGGGAATATGAAATATTGACATTAATTATCATAGTGAGGAGTTCTCAAATACCTACAGGTTGAAAGGTATTTGCAAAGAAATGTTTGCAAACACTTTAGTCTTTAGGTGAGGAGATAAACCTTGGTAAATACATTGCTGCTATGTTCATAGTGCACTATTGCAATGGCAAGGTTGATGCTTTTGCTTTTTAAAAAAAGTGTGTAAAAATAATACATCACATTTTTAATGAAAAGGAAGTTGGCTGTTGAATCAAATCATGTTTTGTTAGATTTATTCTTAATGGAATTGTGTGATGCAACAATTTGATGTTCATAAAGAATCTGAGAGTCTTATTTCTTCAGGATGCCCTGATGGAAATGTTAAGACACAGAAATTACTTCCAAAAATGACCTAAGTGGGGTCATTCTTTGTAAAGATAAATAAGGTATATAGAGAAAAATATCTTTCTCCTGTATGTTAAAGCAACACTGTAAAAATACATTGTACAACACTATACAAATACTCACAATATTCTCTCTCGTTAACAGTATTGGAAATATGGAACAGGCTTATGCCAAGGACCTTAAAAATAACTGCTTCCAAATGTGCTATAAAACTATCATTATATATTATGTCAAAATCAAGGTTAGAAAAGGCAATTTGCTAAAAAAAAATTATAATCATTAAACTAGAGTGTTTAAGGAAAAAAAAGAGCCAGTGACTATTAGCAAGTCCCTGAATATCACACTTCCATGACAACCTTAGGTTAAACTGTGGCACATACTCATATTGCAAGCTTTAGGCTCTAGCTGTAACTTGTTACATTGCTGTGATTCTAATAGAAGTTAAAATCCTTAGATTTGTGAACAGAAACTGTGATAACAAATGTGTCAATTGTTGCCATTTAAATGCTGTAAACAATGTTTATATAGGTTCAAAACTGATTTCCTATTTTAGGAAATGCGTAATAGAGATAGAAGTTAAACTATTCATGGAATTATTTACTAAAACATAATGGGATGAGGAGTTATCAAATTAGATATATAAAAAGAAAATCTGGGAAACTTATTTTAAAATATATCTTCCTATGTTCCAATTGAAATCTGGAAGGAAACTTTTACTGGATGATTAATATATAGAAATTGCATTAAATAATAAAAGAGGTTATGAAGAATTTTAGCAAGTTCCAATTCAAATAAACCTCTGAGAAATACGAAAATTTATAGTAAGATTAAAAAATGGACACAGAAAAATATCATCTACTTGGCAATTGTGAGCACAGTCTTTTTCATACACTCATCATAGTTCTACCTCAAAAATATATTTTCATTCCTCAAAGAGGTCAACTTAGTGTTTATAAGGCAAACCCAGCAAATATAGCCTATTTAAGTGCCCAAAAGTAATTTATCAGGCTTTTATTATAAGCTATTTTGGAAACCTTGCACTTATTAAATGAGTGCTTTAAATGACCTATTAAACCCTTTCTATGGCTTGATTTATAAATAATTATAGTGAAGAAAAGTTGCCATCAAAGTTGTGTATGCACCTGTTGTGGTGTACCTGCTATTTATTCTGTTCTGAATAAATCTTAAGTGTGGCAGAAGGTTGTATTTCCTAGAAAAAGCTTGCTCATAACCTTGCTCATAAGGAATGAGCATGTAAGCACAAAGTAGTAACAATACATACCTTATTTGAACAGATTAGTATACAACAATAATTGACTTAACCCATTTTAAATTTTTTTTAATCAGATCAGCTTTTAAATTGCCATTGTTATTCACAATGTTTGTCTTGAAATGTATGGAAAATAACCCCCCGCTGTTACACAACAGGTATATGAAGGAAAGAATTCATAGTGACCTCCTCTAAGTGTCACAGTTATTGTGCTGCTGAGGGTCTGGTCATTAATGACAACAAATTCCCTCTGCTACCACATTGAAATGCTATCCAAACTTCTTATATTGTGGCCCTCCATGTCCTTTTATTTTACCTCTCTCTTATTTTTTTTTTTTTTTTTATATCTCAATTTCTCTGTCCTACTATTATTGTCCTACTTCTCCCTGAATATTCCTATCTATCCTACAGAGGATAATTTTTTTCCAGTATTTCTTTGCCTGAAAAATAACCCAAATCCTAGATTAAGAAGTACATGTACTGTAGAAACACATGCCAAAAAGCTCTGAATGCTTCCTCAATTTCCTGACAGTAGTAAAAGCCTGGCACTGTGTAGGTACAAAATGAGAATATCAGAACTATTAAAAAGAGTAATTATAACTGTTGTATCTGGCCCCTATTAAGGTCACAGTTCCAAGAACATCAGCAGTGGACAGCAATTTATAGATTTGTCTGCAGTCTTCATTTCCCTGTTTTACTTAAGCTTTATGAGAAATCACAATACAAATAAAGCTTAACAAAGCATACCAGTAATCCACCTGGGTCTGGAAAAGTAATAAGTTCTAGCAGCACATTAATCTCACAGGAGAAAAAAAAAAATCTTATGAGAAATAGAGTATCTGTAAAGTACAACCACTTACCCTGATACTTTGGATTTATATACAATGCTATACATTCTTCAGCAATATTGTTTGATTGGACTTTGTCATGCATTTGACTTTTCTTGGTGACTCAATTTATAATCTTAAATAAAGGTTTAATTCTGATGGAGTTGTAACTTGCCTACAAATTCTGCCATGATTTATAAACTGACTTCCTATGGATATATCTGTGTTGAATCTCTTCTTGTTACTCAGCATCTTAGTATATGCAGAAAAAGGTGACTTTCAAGACAAAAAAGTGGTGCTTCAGAGGCAGTGATTCAGAAATTGTGGAATTATTTGCTTGTTTATTTTTCTCATATTATTTTAGGCCTTTTAACTATCACAGTTAAGGTGTGTAAGCCTCTTAGCAGCTTTTATTTTTATTTTGAGTAAATACTATGCCTAGTTTCTCAGACATAGCTTGATATTATCAGTAGCCATTTCATCATTGACTCATGGGCCTAGAAATTCCACATGAGACTGCCTTTCCTTCAGGATACCTGAGACTGAAATAATGTTTTGCAAACAAGCTGGACTTTAATTTCTAGTGAGTTCTTTGTCTTCAAACCTATTTTACCCTGTGTTAGTTCTGCCAAGTGGGATATCATGTCTGTGCTCTGGAAAATTGCTTTACTACTCTTCAGTGGGGCATGACCCACAAAGTATTAAATGTGGCAAAGTATTTTGTCCACATTTGGTGCTCCTTGCCATTCCTACCCAGAGCACTCCCAGGCTGTGTTTCTGCTGCTCATCTTGAAATGATAATGCTGTGGTACCTGTGGTACTGCTCTTCCCTCTCACCCAAGAGAAGCCAAGCCCTGTTCTGGCAGCACTAAGTTATGCTGCAACTTCTGAAGGCATTAGTCACCTAAATTCTCAGTTAGGTCGTTAGGATACCTATCCAGTAAGGCAGCTGTATTCAGCAAAATTTAATTTAAGACTAATCAGATGTTTAAATTTTGATCTTTAAACAAGGTGAAATTCTTATCTGTAATTGGACCTTAAAAACTATTTTTGTGTGCCAGTCAGCATTTTTAAATACTTTAAATTCAGAAGAGTTAGGTCAGCATTTATCTAAATTGAGTAAAATTGAGACAGAATTACACAATTGAAATACACTTTTATCTTCCCAAATTACCCTCCCAGGTGGTTACAAGTATAGATATACTCAAACTAGTTCATTTCAAACTCCAAATTAGGGGCAGTCAACGGGTGCTCAACCTAAACTGAAAAATACACTTCTGCAGGACGATTTATTCTCCTCTGAGCTCTGCAGTTGAGAACCAAGGAGACAAGTCAGACAAAGAAGCAGATGCTGAGAGGGGTAAGCAGGAATCCAAGGGAAGGGGTTGCATTTGAAATCTTGCAGCAACCCTTGCTCTGACTTGTTCTGGCTCTTTATATGCCCAGGCTATAAATGCCCCTGACTGCCAGATGTGCACTTCCCCATCCCACACCTCTGCCAAACCTGCAGAGGTGTGAGTTGCACGTTCATCTGCCTCTTTTCCCAGTTTCCCAGCAGTTTAGATGCAGCTCTTGCAGCCTGTTGGTGGGGGCAGGATGAGCCTTGCTGGTCAGATGGGACCTTTCTCACTCACACTGGCTCTGAGGGGCTGCTGCACCCAGGGGCTCAGGGGGTGGCCAGAGCTCTCCAGACTCTTGGGGTGACACCTCCTCTCAGAGCAATTTCTCTGGGCAGGAACCTCTTCAGCTCCCACCTTTTTACACAGCTTCCCACACCTCCCCAGCTAGACCCCAGTGCTGGAACACTGACTGAGCAACTTTCACAGCAGTTTCCAAAGTGGGTATCTGCCCTACTTTTTCAAAATTTGCTCTCTTCACATGCCCTCAATAGGAAGTTTAAACATTCTTGTATTTTCTGTTGTGTCTTTGATCTTGCAGTAGCAAGTTTGCTTTCTTATAACACTCATTGTTGAATTAGGTGGTATGGGGGGAAAAAAAAAAGGAGAAAGAATAAAAAGCATAGGATATTTTATTTCCCATCTAAACCTCACTAAGAAATCTTCCCTATATCAACCACTGGGAGACTTTGTGAGACAGATTCTGAGCTGATTTACAACTGCACAATACGCTATCTTGTCTTTGAACTTAAAAACTAGTCTGACCTGGGTATTTTGCTGCAATGTTAGATGAGGTTCTCCTGTAGTAATGTTTACAGGAAGCAAAGCTGAAGTTCCCCTAATAGTTCCTGATGACTTGGAGTGTTAAACTACTGACTGCAAAGATTTGCACAAAAATGCTACAGATTAAATCAAATGGGCTGTTAACCACTGCACCCAAAATACTTTTTTAGTGCACTTCCTCAAAGACAATTTCAAACTCAGAAAGGAGATCTGACTTATTTCACAGACAGCTGCAAATGAATGCATTCTTACCTTGTATGAATGTGCCAGAGAATATTAACATTAACCTTTGCACTTAACTCATAAATATGATGAAATAGAATCTATATTAATTATTCCCCAGCTAAGATGTTAATTATGACCTAGTTGTCATAGGGTAGAATAGTTTTAAATATGCTAAAATACTCTTTTCTACCTTTCTAAAAAATTTAAAGGTTACCCAAAGAAGTTTTCTTAAGACACTATAATACATATATAGCAAGAGTGCTGATATGTAATGCTTTCTATCATTTCTTTCCAGGTCAGAACAATCCCTTAGAATATGTTTGCATATTGCTCTATACAAACAGGGCCTGATTTCAATTACAGTTGCTAGTCACTACTGTAATTACTCATAATGGAACCAGGTAACACACATGCTTTTTAGAGTTTCTATGGGTTTCATTAATGGCAAACATTAAATATTTATGTGAGTTCCTTTCCTTATCCACAACAAGGTTTACAACACCATAAATGAGTACCACATGACTCACCAAATCTTTACAGTAATTACTGTAATACAATATGCCAAATTCTGCCTTTTTCCAGGTGAATCTTTGTGCTGGAATACACTTGTCATTCACAAGGACTGAGCATGTGGAGGGCTTGGATGCCTCTGATGTGGCACAGCAGTCCCTTTTACTGAACTGATGCATATTTAGGAAGTTGGATTTTTAACAGGATCTTCGGTCTTTAGCCCTCAGAGGTAGTTGAGGACTTGATGGAAATTAATCAAGTGCACTTGGACTCCTAGTTACATGAGAAGTTGTGCCCAAGGTTTTCAGCTACTTCTGAGGACAGGTGTTTGAGGGATTGTAAAAATGAATAAATAAAATGAACCATAAAAATGAATAAATGAAATTGTCTCCTTCACTTAAAATGCTAAATGTGAGTTTGAATCTTTTGTCCAGAAGGTAAATAATCTGGGTTTAGTTCCTGAGCTTAGATCTCCCACCTACTTGAGTTAGACATTACATTAGTTTAAAAAGATAACCACTGGAAAAGGGAAAACAAAACAAAACAACCCCAAAAACAAACAACACAAAAAATATCAACAAAAAACCAGAACTCAACACCACAGAAACCCTCCACCATGCCAAGCTCCAGAGTCTTGGTGGCAGAAACCACACTCAGCAGCCTTGTACCTGAGATGAACCCAACTACCAAGCTGTGGCTTCTGGATGCCCCAGGAGTGCCCTCACTGGATGGGGCATCATATCCCATCTTGCACACTGACCCTCCAGCACTAGCACTGACTGGCAGTGAGATACACTTCCCTCTCTTTTGCAGTTTGCCAAGAACCCTTTTATTCTGTGAACTTTTAATTGCAGCACAGAGTGTCACGTATATTGACAATGTTATTTCAAGTGACCAAACTCAGTTTGATCTGGAGGTTTTAATTTAGATCTAGCCAGATTTAGGTGAGTGCTAGGGAAAACAGCTTTTGAGGCCAGGCAGCTCTGTTAATGTGCATAGAGAGTTGCAGGCACAGGAGAACTCACTTGCCAGAGGGCTCCCCAGGTCAGGGGGCTACTGAGGAAAGTTTCTCTACATGAAACTTTCCAATGAAAAAGCCTAAAACCATTTTGTATTTGACCATAAGTCATGAAGATATTATTACCAGTGTTACTGTATTAGACTCAGAGGTGTTCTCTGGATGAAAATATGGTGCTTTTATTTCTCCTCTGGAATGCACAGATTATTGCCTTTATTCAGTCTGGTGTCTTTATGCAAGCACAGCATTTTTTTTTCATTCCTGTTTACTCCCAGATGCTTTGTTAATTAACTTTTGGAACTTATGAAAAACATTCTCCATATTTTCTGCGTCTTTTAGTAGGAGTGTTCTCTCTTCCTTTGCCAAAGTATACATAGCTTAACAGGTCTGAAATAACTAATTCATAGTGTTAGTATGTGGTGGAGTATATATGTCTGGTACACAATGCAAATAGAAATAAAAACTATAGTTTTAAAGCTGACAACAAATAAAAAGCTTGTTTTACTCATCCTTAATAAAAACAATAATCTGCTTAAGACACAAAGAAATCAAGCTAACTTTTTAATCTCATCTATCTGAATGTTTGTATTTCATATTTTAATGTTCTTTTTCTGTATGATCTTGCTTAAAAATATATTTAAAGTCAGATAGAGCACAAATGTAGCTGAAAGTCTTTTTAAATGGTTTAAAGCACTTGAGGTTACACTGCGAACAACTCTGTTTTTCTGGATTTTAAAACCAGTCTGACTTTTAGAGGCATAATATGAATGGAAGTGTATACTAATTTACATGTAATTAGCATTGACATTTTATAAGGCTGATACAGTTTTATGCCTCTTTTGGTTGTCTGTTGTAAACAATCCCATAAAGAGAGCATTCTGACATAGCACAGAATATACTGTGCTCCTGGTTTCACAACACACATAACTATTTTTTGTGATGAATCTACTGCCATCAAAGAAGCACGAACAGAAACAGCCACTGCTTTGCTTTAGTTCTACTGGGGCTTTGTACTTCTATCATATGTTGCCCTCTATCCTTGTTGTCATTTAGACTTGGATAAAATGAATACCAAATGCCATTAAATACGAGTAGAAACCTTTCACATTTATTCTGAAGTGGCTACAAAGGGTACTGAACAGTAGAGAATCAGACTGAGATTAAGCTTCTGTTTAACTTGCTATATAAATTCAAATGAAGTATAACTTTTTGAATCGAGAGTGAAAAGGACATTAAAATAGACTTCAAAGAGGGAAAAAGTGAAGAAAAGTTAACTCCCAACTGGAATTTCTGTAATGGCAATCAGTCTTTCTCACTGTGAATCACACCATGAGCATATGTCTCTCAGAAGAGCCCTGCTGATTGCTATGGAGCTGTAAGATTTGCATCAGCTTAGGATGTAACCCAGTATTTCAGTGTAGTATCTGCTAACAATTAGCCATGAATTATTTTATACAAACAAAGCCAAAGACATATTATTTTCATTTCCTCCATAAAGCTCCTTTTTCTTGCCTAATAACAGATGCCATGTATTTCCTCTGCCAAAATTTATGCTTTACTGGCAATAGAGCAGGGAATCACACGTTTGAGTTTTATGTAAAAACACTACTTTAATTAACATCTGGCCACTCCCAGAGACAAAACACTAGACAGTATGGATCTCAAGCCAGACTTAGTATGGCAAGCCCTACTTTCTAAATACTTCTCTTCATTTTTGTACCTCACAAGTATACTGAGGACTGTTGGCAATTAATTTTTGTGGTCCACGAAACTAAAACATCTCCAGTATAGCTAGTGTTCAGCTAAAAGTCTTTTTGCTTTCTTTTAGCTTTTAATGGCCACCAGAATAAAACTTTAAAAACACAGTTCTGTGGTGAGAGATTAAGCACCCAATACATGCAAGAGAGGGAAAAAATAGGGTACACAATTCTATCCACTACTGGGGTCAAATAACAAACACCTGGTTAAGACAGGGAAAAAGAGTGTCTCTTGTGATTTCTTCCTTTACACCAGGAAAATGCTGAGGCCTGTCTCAGGCACACTGACACCAGCCAATCTGGATTTTAGCATAACTGTTACAGTGAAATCATAAGTCTCTTGTGTTTCCTTTTCCAGCCATAAAAAGGTGAGGCTTGGCTCACACTTATATCAAACACTACATTTAAATATTGTAGTTTATTTTCTCTTTAGGGAAATCACCCACCCAGGTCACCAGACTAATCACAGCCCACTTTAATAATTGCAAATGGAAGAAAGTAGGAGTGAGAGAGGGAAAACAGATATATTGTTAGTGACATTTCTCAACTTTGTAACTTATTTTCCCCTGAGATCTCTATGAGCTTCCCAGCATCTTAGAAAGAATGATTCCCTGTCCCCTGAGCTCCCCTTTCCAAAAAAAATGAGCCAAAATTTTCAAAGAACTTTAGCAAATTCTCTTTCCCTTTTATCCCTGCAGTTCATTTATTCTGCCTTTCTTTTCTTTCTTTTCTTCCAAGTGGTGTCTCACTGTCTGATCCATGAAAGCCTCCCCTCCCACTTTTTGGCAGTGGGAGCATAGTAACTGAGTGACACTCTATCAACAATCATTCTGGCTGCTAGAGGAAGATCTTGCTTGTTTCTTCCCAGCTGGCAAGAGCAGGAATGTACCCAGAGTTTACATCTGACTTGAAGTTTATATGAGATACTGCAAGAAAGTAATCTAAGCTAAATAAAAGCATTGTTCAACTGAGACAACATTTCCTTACAGCATCTGCTATTTTACTGAACCCAGGTATTAAAACAGTATTGCTCCAAACTGTTTTGAATTGCTAAATGGCCTGGATGAAAATAAACTTTTTAAAAATACACATTGATTTCCATAACAACAATTGCAATCACAGTTTTGACTCTTTCTTGTAGATTGTTAATAATTGTTAATTATTCTCTTCATCTAGAAATAGAAATTTTTCTTGAGCTCAATCTATTTCAGTCACCCATAAATTTATCCACCTCAAGCTGTATCACAATCCATGTCTCAGGTCCTACCCTCAATCATTCTGCTGCTGGGAGAACAAACCAAAAGCTGCTCCTCCTTTGTAGGGTACAGCATCACAATCTGTCTTGAGGCTGTGAATCAACATCTCATGGTCAAAATAGACAAGAGATCAGCCCACAAACGAAAAGAGAAGATTATGCTGTTATTTTGAATTATGATCTTCCCAATAACTGCAGTTGGTTTTAAACATATCATCCATTAAATACACATTCTTTAATATAGAATACCCTTTGATGTTTAATAGGAAGGGATTTTTATGACTGAAATGTGACATAATATATAAGGGTAATCTACAAAAATGAAAAATGGCATAAACTTAACAAAGAAAAGAATTTAGGAAATCTGAGCCCACTGTGAGTCTGGATTCACTTTTGTTGTCACTATGCTCTGTTTGCACCATCAGGCTAAGATAAAAGCAAAGTTGAATGTTCTTCAGACTTAAAAGATTTGTTCCTCATTTAAAGAAGGATGATGCAAAGTGAGAGATTTTTCTCATGAGTAATCCCTGTAGAGGTTTTACTTCTTTGAAGCCAGATAGCAACAAACTTCATGCTATCAGCTTTCTCTAGAAGAATGGTAATAGACATCATACTCTGCCTTTGAATTTGCCTTCTGATGCATTTCTGACCTGTCTGGCCGCTAACTGTGCCCAGACAACACCTTGGGGTTTGCTTTAGATAGGCAATTCCAATGTTTCTTCAATGATTTGGAAGAGATTTTAGGTGTGTGGTTGTAAATCATGGTTTGGCACTTAAACCCATTGTCAGATAATGGTTAAAGGACTGATTCATTTTGCAGAAAATATGTAGCTTTTCTCTCTTCAAGATCTGAGAAAAATCCAAATAATTTAAGTATTTTCTCAGTCATGTGACTTTTATATTTTGGGAAATTCCCACCCCAGGTCTTTTTCCCCAAGGCAACATGATCTAGAAAGTTTATTCCAGACATTTTCCACACTTCAATGAGCTTGAATCCCTTTACTGACCTGTTACACAACCTGACTCCAGAACTGCTATCTCTGTATTTGCTGTTTGTAGGTAAGTTAGAGAAGTTATGATTCCTGTTCTTTGCATCTTCACATGCCAGGTGCCTTCTCACTGATACAGAAAGTTCAAGGGTAATTGTTTGGAGATGGTTTAACCCATCTAGATCATGTCTTGATGACAGGCAGAGAGCTCCATTCTCCTTAAAAGAGAGGTAGTCAGCTCCCACCTCAAGAGTCATCAGAAGTTGTGTGACCCCATTTTCTTTAAATGCAAGTTAGTTATCTAGCACAATAAATGCCAACATTTTAAATAAAATAGCACCATAAAGGGTTTGTATATCATAAGTGCCCATTTTTACTTCCAAGAACATTATAGTTCAATTTTCATAAACTTCAGCTTTGTTATGAAAATTACACTAAAGTTAAAATATTTCAATATATTTATCATTAATTCATAAAACTCATTATATGTACAATTGCTACGAATAACTTCCCTGAGTTATGAGTACTGTAAAGAAAAGGCAATTTCTTCTTTTCACTCCAGTACATTTTGTTAACTGCAAGTAAGTAAGCAAATAAAATTATGGCAATAGTAAGAAAAACATAATTAAATTGCCTTGAGTTTGAAGCTAAAACTGAGTGGAATTGATATTTAACAAGTTTCTGTAATGTGACCAAGTGTATTTATACAATACTCCTTCAAAGTAATAAAATTATAATAATAAATTCTGTACATAAATTTTGTAAATTCAATGGTATTTAGAGAAGTTGGATTGAGACATAGACCTGAACTCAATTTCCTGTGCATATTTTTGAACCACACAAACTTGTGAGTGGATGCACACATATGTGCACTAGCATGCAAAATCTCAATATATAACATTCCTCATACAAATTATTCATAGCCAGCTTTTTCTCAAGATTCAACCCTTCAATAGTGATTATGATCTCTTGTAAAGTTAACATTTTATTCAGAGATGCAGGTTAATCTGGTTACACTAATTATGCCTGCTGAAATCCCTGAATATGAGAATGAATACCCAATATATCTTTTCATACATATTGCTTCCTTTGCCTTGGTAGTTTTTGTAAGGTTTATATTCACTACTTTTCAATTATTTTTGTTATTTTTCACCCTTGCACCCTTACATATTCTGTGATAAACATTGATGTGTATGAGATCAAGTAATTCAAATTTTTTGCCTGCATCATGGAAAAAAATACAACTCACCTTTCCAACACTGAGAGAAATTCAAGCATTCACTGAAGAATACATTCCCAATCATTAAAATTTTCATTCAGCATCTCATATCATATTTTATCCTTAATAAATCTTAGAAAACACTTGTTATTCTCCTTTGTAGATGTTTCTCTGTATAAACAGAAAATGGAGTGAAGCTTTCTGTTTCCTCTTCATGAAAGTTAAACTCTACTCATTGTCATGATTTTTTCCATTAGCATGCTATTTTGCATTTTGCAGTCTTTGGCATATGGCTGTCCTTGTCACTGAAAAGAGCAAGTCAATCATATCAATCCTGGAAAACTTTTTATGATGTTTTAGGCAATTATTCTGAATTGCTGACGAGCTGTCACCATTGTATTCACTGCCATGAAGTTCCCAATCCATGCACGGATACACTTTGCCTACATGAAAACCCTGTGCTCTGTCTTTCAATCACCTTGTCAGCTCTGTAACTGTTATACCTGTTATATTTTAAGTAATAAAAACCAAATAATGTCCTTGTATGGAAAGCTGCTGGAACAGATCATCCCAAGTGCCATGATAAACCTTTGCAGGACAACCAGGGAATCAGGTCCAGATAGCACAGGATTATGAAAGGCAGGTACAGCTTGACCTCTCTCCTGTGACTAAGTCACTGCTCTGTGGATGAGGAAAAGCTGTGGACATGGTCTGCTGAGACTTCAGTAAAGCATTTGACACCACCTCCCACAGCATTATCTTGGAGAAAATGGCTGCTTGTGGCTGGACAGGTGTGCTCTTCACTGGGTAAGAAAGCTGGCTGGTGGCTGGGCCAAGAGAATGGTGGTGGATGGAAGTAAATCCAGTTTGAGGCCAGTCACTGGTGCTGTACCCCAGGGCTCAGTACTGGGCTAGTCCTGTTCAATATCTTAATCAATGATTTGGACAAGGGGATTGAGTGCATCCTCAGTAAGTCAGGCACCAACTTAGGTGGAAGTGTTGATCTGCTGGAGGGCAGGAAGGCTCTGGAAGAGGGACCCAGACAGGCTGGATCGATAGAGTAAAGCAGCAAAAAGATCAACAAAGTGAAGTAACCAGGTCCTTCTTCAAGGAGTTAAAACAACCCTAAGCAACATTTCAGGCTTGGAGAGCAGTGGCATGAGAGCTACTCAGCTGAAAGAAACTTCAGGGTACTGTTTAAAAGCTAGCAGCATGTGCCCAGGTGGCCAAGAAGCCCAGTGGTATCCTGACCTGTATCAAGAATGCTGCAGCCAGCAGGGCTAGGGAAGTGATTGTCTCACTGTACTCAGCATTGGTGAAGCCAAACCTCGAGACTTGTGGCCATTTCTGGGCTTCAAAATGTGCATTGGGGTGCTGAGCATGTTCAGAGAAGGGCAGTGAAGCTGATGAAGGGTCTGGAAAGAATGTTCCCTGAGGATCAACTGGGGGAACTGGTTAATTTGGTCTGGAGAGGAAGAGAGGAGACCTCATTGTTCTCTACAGTTACCTGAAAGGAGATTGTAGTCAGGTGGGGTTGATCTCTCCTATGTCTCAAAGGAAAGAATGAGAGGAAATGGCCTCAAGTTGTGCCATGGAAGGTTCAGATTGAGTATTAGAAAAATACCCAATACTGGAAGAGTGGTTAGGCATTGGAATAATTTGCCCAGGGAGGTGGTGGAGTGACCTGCTCTTGAAGTGGTCAAAAAGCATCTGGATGTGGCCTGTGGATTTAGGGGTAATTATGGTGATGCTGGATTGATGGTTCACCTACATGATCTTGAAGGTATCTTCCTGCTTTGATGATTATGTGATTCTGTGGTTCTGTGAAAGTGTTAAGACTGCAGTAAATATGTGATATAAACTCATTACATGTGAGTATGTAGGCAATATTTGTAGCATTTCTTTAGTAGAACACATTAAACTGAAAATAATTCCCATTTAATTCAATTTTTTATGGTTGAAGCCATTTATTTGTATAATTTGTTCAGGTGCTCTGGCATTTGACTTTACAAGTCCTCTATAAATGCTAACTGTGTTTTTGGGAAGAACTGAGAAAAGAAAACTTTGTTGAAATTAATGAAAAGGCCTTTCAGTGACTCACAGTTCCTTCCAGAATTTTCCTTTGTTCTGGCCAGGTTTTCTAAAGAAATCTCTATCCCTATTTATCCACAAGAGTGTATACCACATAGCTTTAGATGAGAAAGCACTAGTGAACTTTAATGGGAGTTCACATCTATTTCCAATTATTCAGCACTGTTTCTGAAACCATCTTTCTAGATCTTCCTCCAGCTTCTTACCATTCACAAGCAATGCAAGACCAAGCTGGACTTCTGGGCTGGACTTCTGCCCTAAATGTAAGTTGATGAAGACAGAAAAATACATCAAAAGTGTTCAGAGGTAGCTATAGGGTAAAGAAATTGATCTTGTTATCCTCTAAGATCTTCAGCTAAGAATTAGAAAACTGACTGCATCTTTCAGAATGGGAAACAAAAATAAATTAACATTCATAGTGTTTCTACTAGTGTAATCAGTTTCTCACTGTAAATAACTATAAACTCATAAAGTATTTTGAGCTGGGAGGGAATCTTAAAAGTCGTCTAGTCCAATCCCTCTGTAATGAGCAGGAACACCTTCAACTAGACAACATTGCTCAGATTCCCATCCAGCCTGACCTTGAATGCTTCCAGGGTTGAAGCATCTACAGTGTTCCACCACCCTTATGGCAAAAAAATTTTTCCTTTTAAAATAAATTATATCTAATATCTAGTCTGAATGGAACCCTGGAATCTTCTATAATGTTCTGTCTCAAAACTGATAAATATACAACAGCAATTTTCTTGAATCTTTGAGGTCTGATGGGTAATGGATAGGTAAAGAAGAGATAAGTGGATTCCAGCAGTGATCCAACATAATCTGGGATAGTGGTTTGGTTTGGTTTGGTTTGGTTTGGTTTGGTTTGGTTTGGTTTGTTTGCAAGCTGTCTTATCCAGGTGTGTCATCCCCTTTTATAATAAGAAACACATCTCTTTAGGGCTGGTTCCAATATTACCCAGTGATTTTGAAGTGATTAGTAGACATCCACATAATTTGGATTATTAATAATGACACTTTAGAGTATTCCTGCAAGAATATGTCACTTCAGTTCCAAAGAATTCTAGGAATGTTATCTTCTTCATTTGAATTTTCCTGTCTCTGTCATAAAGAGTTCCAAAAATTACTTCCAATTGCTTGACCTCTGAAAAAGAAAAAAAGGCATTTCAGAAGAATCTCATGAACAGTTTACTGCTCTGTTTTGTTCTTACATCCATTTTTTCCACACATCTGTGTTTTTTCCCAAGGTGTCCAGAGCCAGCTGGATATACACTTGTTAAAATATAGTCATCATTCTGTAAGTATTAACAATCATCAAGGTCCCAAGACGAAGCAGCATTTCTTCTGCATTGGCTAACAGTTCATAATTGCAAGGACCCAGACTGTAAAGAATGAGACACAAGGATAAAATTTACAAAAATATTCTCATTTTAGTCCAGATTTAAAAATTTTAGTGGGTACCAATATAGTGTACATTACTGGAAGAGAAACAGTGTGCAATCAACACAACACATTTTCATTTATCCCATGCCTAAATCCAAAACACATTTTGTACACCATTGACATCCTCAGTAGATCCCCAAATCCCAAAGTAACTCTGCACTTTAGTAGAAACCCAGTCCTTTGTGGAAAGAAATATTTGCATCACCTACCACCATGAAAGTGATAATAGGTCTCAATCAGGAGGATAGTCTTGCCAGTATCCATACTGACACTGAAAAGATGTAGACTATTGCAAATATGCTCCTGCCTTGAATCACCATAGCTAGAGGAAAGAAAGGGAGAAACAAAGTGAGAAACAAAGTTAGGTGCCTAAAATTAGCCAGTGAAGATTCCTCATAGCAATCAAAAGGAACTTAGCCTGAATATGCAAACAAACATGGTGAAATGTCCAATTTAAGAAAAATTAGACTGGATGAAACTAAAAAACAAACAGTCTGGAATAATTTTATGATTGAATATGTGCCTCTGCTCTTAAAATTGGCTAAATTCTGATGAGGAACATAACAACAAACCTTCTTGCCCTGATTCTGTAGTCCCTGCATTTTCTGTAAATTTTGCCTTTAAAATTAAAATGGCAGGTGGCAATGCAAAATATGGGAAAAGGCAGAAGAGGGTTAATTGGCTGAAGAAGAACAGAATTTGTAATAACTGTTCCTTGAAGCTCCCTCAGCTCTGCTTTTAGCCTTCTTAATGAAATAATAAATGTATTTTTTACAGATGTGCAATAGCACAAAATGTAGAAATTAAAATGTCATTAAAGCACTGTGTGTTATTCACAAAGAGGCTTTTGGTGAAAAAAAATCTCTGGATTATAGAAGGGTAAGCAGGAGGAGTCAATAGGGTTTACAAATCCCTGGTGTGTGGGATGATTCAGCATGAGAAATGAGTAAAAGAAATTAGTACAATTTTGTACAATGAGTACAAAATCTAAATTTTCATCCAGATGGAAAAACAAAAACAACAACAACAACAACAACAACAAAAAAAAAAAAAAAAAAAAAAAAAAAAAAAAAAAAAAAAAAAAGGAAGAAAAGAAGAGGACTTCTTAGTTCTTAGTCCCTTCCCAGAATGTCTATGGACACTGCTAGCATCAGGCAGATAGATCTTAGTGATGTGTGTTGTACAGCAGGTTCTCCTATTCCTCCTCCCTCTCTATTTTTTCCAGAGGAATTTATAGATATTAAGACCACACAATTTCAACTTCTAGCTTCTGAAAGAAAGAGTCTCCCAGATTTTCATGTGGCTGAGAGTTCTATGTGTTTCCAGTGCCCTCTTTACCTCTTTCCAAGCTAAACCGAAGTTATTTTTTTTAGTTGCACTTCACATTTTAGATTTCTGTTTGGCAGAGGGAAAGATACCAGCATTTAAACTGTCTTTATGCCTGCATTAATTTCTCTGTCAGCTGACAGTGGTTTTAGAGCAGTTTTGGAAACATTGCTGTCTCTATTTGGGATGTTTTACCAACATAATGCATGGAGACAGCCAGAGCTGTTTGACATGATGTATAGTAGGATGAAATTAAGACATGAAATGATTAATTATCATTCATCAAAATAAAAGAAAACAGGTCTCCAAATGAAATGACAGGTTTAAAATAAAGCATAACTCTGTTGCTGAATTCAGTGTCAAAAGATACCATGCGGCCAACACAGTAAACAGTTTCAAAGACTAAAATCCAAAGATAAGCTTCATCAGAGACATCTGAATAGAGTAAACAGAATATCACCTCTACTTCAGAAGTTTTTAATCTTGCAATAACCAGAAGCTGGGTTATATGATTTGTTGAACAGCATCAGCAATTCAGGGTACTGAGATAACAGAGCTTCAGTCTAAACTAGGTAGACCAGCTTTGTCTTACTTTGCCCGCTGTAATGTAAACATGTAAGCACTGTATTCTTTTTTTTTTTTAATAGAGCTACTGTGGTGGGCACTGATCTTTAGCTCAACAAGCCTGCTTTTACCCTGAGAAATGCTTAATGCCTGTATCAAATGGAGAATGTGCTGTGCAGGGTACAGTTTGTAGCTGGCACTGAATATCTGTCTGTGCTGTAGTATCAGCAGCCAGCTCACATTTTTGGATTGCCTTCAGAGTCTCCTGTCTGCAAGCTGTGAACACTTTGCACTTTGCACAACCAATCAGAAGACAATACTTCTAAATTTATTTAGAGCAATTTAGGTTTACTAATACTTTTTTTAGTACCCTTTCCCTTATTTCTATATTTATTGCAAAGTATCTTCTCTGCAGCTGATTCAAGTTTCTGAATCCTCCTCTTAATTTGCCTGTTATATCATCAGTGATTTATTGTAAGGTTTTTTTTTGCTTGCGCTCTCACACATTTTTAAGTAAGCATATGTTGTTCTGAGTAGGACATATAATGTTTCTACACTATGACCTCTGTTGTCAATCCATAGCTATGGTAAGAGCAATCTCTTACTTTCTAATCTAAAAATCAAGGATCGCTTTCTTTGTTCACAGTATAGCAGGAAAAGAAAAACCAAAATGGAATATATTTCAAGTGTTTCACTGAATAAGCCATTACCTTGAATAAGGCTTTTGTAATGCCAATGCACTGTGACTCATGTAATTCAGATGTGAAGCTAATATGCTGTTTGAAAATGTACCCACTGCTGAGATGATTCCTAAACAGGGAGGCAAAGAAGTGATTATTAGATAGGACAAGACATGAGCTGAATCGCTGAAATGTGTGATAAAGAAATCTAAGCCCCTACAATTTGCCTGTCAAAAATGAAGCTTTTAATCAATTTAATCAGTGTAGCAATATATTAGCTCAGCAGCCTGCCATCTCAGCATGTAATTTTAACTATAAAGAACATTCTACAAACACTATAAAGCTCCAAAGTGCTCTTTAAAAAGTCCCTAAAACATAAACAAGGTTTTTAATAGCCTGTGTCAGCAGGACTAGAACAAATCACAGGAATGTAATGAAAAAGACTTTTCTATTTCCCTTAAAAAGGGATTCTACAGCCCTTGTTAGATAATTTGACTACACCCTCATTCATCTGCAGAGGTAAAATTTAGCCTTGATTTGTCATCTTCTCTCCAAAATCTCACTATTTTCATGCCTCATGGAACTACTTATACTAATCTTCATTAGTTCTCTCAGGGTACTGCAATCATCCATTCTTAATTCCAACAGTATCCTGGCATACACATTAAAACACTAAAGAATGTTATAAACAGTGTTAAGGACAAAAATTCACCTTCAAACTGCACTGAAGTACAGAATAAATTTTCATAGGAAAGTATTACTGTGTATTATCAGTAAGCTGAAAGAACATTAAATCATCATTTATATTATTTTGTTGTTTTAAAACATTTAATGAAGGGATTACTGTAATTAACTTTCCCTCATGTTTTCAGTTTGCCAGTGTCTCACCGTGAAAAATGCCTCCCCAAGCCTCCCACAGACACACACAAGTCACCCTGTATTTGAAAGTGAAGAAAGAGGATCAGACATCTATACATAATGGCTTGAGACAAAAAATGGCAATAGAAAACCACATTTTTCTGTGTGACCATGAAGGCTTGCACCAGTGTTTTAATGCAAAATGCAAAATGAACTGCAAAATTTATTTATTTGTATATCATAAATATACAGTTTTCTGTGTCCAGGAGACTGTGCAAACTTCTTTCTGTTCTTCCACTTCTTCTGTTCTTCTTTGCTTACCCACAATCATGGGAAAGGATGTCTTTGGCTTTAAACTTACGTGGTGTCTTCTCTCTTTTGGAAGTTAAACAAGGGAGCAGTGACGGAGCCTCCCACAGGAATGGAAAAGTGTTCTGAGTATTGCCCTTCTATCAAGCTGAGTGTGAGAAGAAGCTGATGAAAACTAGCCCCCAAAGAAAAGTATTTGTATCTTTGTTCCATACAAGGAGAAAATGAATTCTCAGTTCCCAAAGAAGGAGACAGCATGTGGAAAAGGGCAGCAGCTGCACCAGCGCCTTTAAACCTCAGAAGTATATCCAACTGGAGAAACAGATGTGAATTGGAATAAATGTGAGGACATTTCACCCTCAGTGCACTAGTAACAGTGACAAAAGGAAGCAGTAGATTAAATCCCAGGACTGCCATTTAGGCCTAGGCAAAGCATGTGTGTGAACTAGCAGATTAAAAAAGGGGCACTGGATGGCTCTGTGATTTAGCAATGGATTTCCTCCCAAATCAGTAGTTTTCAAGTTTAATATAAATGTTCAAAAAAAAAAAAAAAGTTTCTGGAGATAAAGCACACAGGACCATACATCATAGTCAGTGCACAGTTTACTTTGAAAAAGACTCTCCTATCAAGATGTAGCAACTGCTCTACCTGTAAAGTGCAGTGGGATCCTGTCTCTATAAGGCTGGAAGTGGGGAAAGAGCACAGCAACACAACTTCTTCCAGGCAGCAAGAAGAAGCAGCAATTTATTGAAAGCCATGGCATTTATATAAGGGAGATTGTGAAAAACAAAGTAGAAAAGCCTCATTGGTCCAAGAAGGCAACACCTCTTTGAAAACATGCTTTCTGCAAAGCATCACAAGACACTCACATGGCTCCCACGCACCCTGCAGGTGTATAAACATTATTATAATTTCTTGTCATTGAACAGGCTGAGAAAGGCAAGGCTTCAAGGTTGCTTTTTCCCTGGTTCCCAGCAGTATCCAACAACAGGATCCTGCCATGTTTACTGCTTCATATTTATTGTGCAAGTCAGTAAGCTGCTTTGTGAAACCTCTGACCTTGTCATCAATTTTATAAAAAGGGGTTTCTTCTGGGGTTCCATGAATCCCTGAAGTTTGCTGCTCACTTGCAAGCAGCTACTAAGAAGTATGGGTTTCATTTTGTTTATTCTTTCTTATGCAGCTCTTATCATATAGGTACATATGAGAGCATCTGTTGACATCAGTGAAAACAGCTAGAGTTCATTTACTTCCATTATATATATATAACCTTTTTGAGCAACTCACATGTGGCTATTTCATAAATTTTAACAAGGTTGTTTAACCTTGAGCATAATTCACTTCAAGGAGTTTGCATGGTCTACACTTGTTCCAGAGTTTTGCATTGTAAAGCAATAAATACACAAGAAAAGTTCTGATAATAGCCATTATTACACAACTGAAATGGATAATCAAACCCAACAAGATATTTGCTATTTACATGTTGTATTAATTTGATTGACCATAAACAATGTGTTAGTCCTGTCAAAATAGATCCCACAGCATCAAAAACCACATCTGGTAGGGAATTCTAACATTCTAGGCACTATATTTTTGTAAAATAATCCTTCTATATATCTATCATCAGCTAATTATTTTAGACAGTTAATCAATTCAATTATTAGCAAAATATTTCAAATCCTTGGTGTGGTAAATCTTTATTTTCTCTAATGAGGGATGCATTTAGGCAATGTGTTCTCTCTGGTGGTGGAGTAAACTAAAGAAGTCTATTTCCCCTTCCCTATTTTAGTGCTCATTCTCACACTAATGCTGTATTCATCATCCTTAATACAATCATCAATGAAGCCACAATGGAAACCAGGCCACTTAGATTCTTTTGGGTTCAAAAAAGAAACATCAAAAAACATTACTGCATTTCTGCTTATAGCACAGAACAAGTGAGATTACAAAAGATTTTGGTGGAGGGCAGGAAAGCATTCAGAAAAGAAAGCACTTTTAGACCCTGGACTGCAAACAGCCTAAGAATTTTGGAATATATGTGACTCATTTTCCAGGAGAATGTTTTTATTACCTGCATACAAAATATCTAGAAGGAGCCAGAAGTCAGCCTGGTAAACCATTAGACAAGAGCACAGTGCCAACATGATTGGCAGTGGCAGGTTAGTTCTCTGGTAGGAGCTCTCTGTCCTAAACTGACACAGATTTTTCCACTTTTTCATTCCAGGCACAAAAAATAAACAAAGCCTAACTTGGCAACACAGAACTGAAAACAAAATCTTCTTGTTTAACTCAATGTCCAGTCATGAAAGACTGGGTTTGCATTTATTTTGTCCTTTAGAGACTTTTTTCTTCTGGTGTCTCAGAGATGGCAGAAAAACAAACAAAAATGTGGGTTTAATGCTCACTATCAATAGTAATGGCTCCCTACTCATGATCTAACTTTTTAGAAACTACCTATCTGAGGAAAAATTCTCTCTTTATCTGTGGTTATTAGGCCTTACACTAAGTTTCCTTTGGACACTTTGCTAGGGTCAGGTGAGTAACTTTTAGATATTTTCTGTTCAAGCATCTGAGTTGCCTCCCTGGATCTTGCCCAAATCTTGTGATCTTTGAACAGCTCAAGTGGAATGAGCTCTAAAAAGAAAGGTCTGAGAGACCTGTTGTGCTCTGAATCCTCCTTCTGGCCATTCTTGGAAGTGAACATCACATTTATTAACCTCCAGTCAACTGGAACCTTACCAGTTTGCCAGGACTGATGATAAATGATGGAAAGCAGCTCTGTGAGAACTTCCACCAGCTCCCTCAGTATACTTGGATGAAGCACATCTGGCCTCATAGAATTGTGTGCATCTAAAAATATTATTTGCTCCTATTTCACTGACGGTGGAAACTCAGATGTGGAGGTAAACTACACTTTCACCTGACCAAATGAAACTTATTCTCATGATATAGCTTCTGTGCCATGTACATTCCTTGTTTTCTTGGCATTACTATTTTAAAGCAAGAATTGAACAGCTGCACGACAATTAACCTTGTGAAATTTGTTTGATGGGAACAAACAAAAGAAAGAGAACAAACCTATTTTTCACTTTACACTTGACAGGATTTTTCATTCTGAACTCATGAAGAGTTCAACATTCTGGGCCAATGGTTAGATTGTCAATATATATGTATTTGAAGAACTATATATCTTTATATGGAGAGGATTAGATAGATTAGATATGTATTTAAATTATATACCCTTAAAATACTGTCTTTAAATGCACAAAATCCTATGTATAAGCAATTGAGATCTTTAAAACTTTTCAAATTACACTACACTGTAGTAAAAAAAAAACAAAACCTATATTAGGCTGATTTGTTTGCTTGCTTCTTAAAGAAGGGCCTAAATTGAAATAGATTGCAGGAAAGATTGTCAATCAATATTGTTTAGCCATTCAGAATTTAAACATTTATATATTCTAAACATCTTTCCAGCTTTTTTTCCTGCAGCTATTCATGGGAATACTAACACAAAAGGTAATATAAGCTAAATAGGAGCCTGATAATTATTGTGCAAATGCTAGAATCACTGGACTTTAATTCTCTGGAAATTGCACCTATAGGCAAACATGATGTGACTTACATGTTAGGGGTGTCATGATATAAAGAAAGACAAATCTTCTTCAAATTAAGAATCAGAACAGTAATATTCTAAAAGCTGGCAGTTTTTCATAAGTTCTTATTAATCCCTTTAAAATATACCTAGTGGCTGTGTTTTCAATTAATCACATGCACAGCAAACAGTCAGAGTCTTAGTTTTATACATGAAAAGGGCAAAAGTAAGGGGAAAAACATTCCTTTGTCTTACAACCTGCTATTTATCACAGCTTCTGCAGCCCTGCCATTTAATACTGCTCTTACAATTTCTGATCATTTTATGATGTGATCCATTTATTCCATCTTCCATTCTACTGAGGATTTGAGCAGAGATTCCCTCCTCCTCACTGGAATGTGGAGACATCTGTTTCCTAGGGTCCTGCAAAACATTACACAGAGCTCTCCATGGATCTCTGGCTCTGTCACTGACAGTCACTCTCTGACCACGAGTCCTCAGGTCATTTAATTTATAATTGTTCTTTCAGTCCAGGACTTCCTTCTCATGTCAAATCTTTCCTTAGTATAATCTGTCAAAGATGATTTCTGGTGAACAGTTTTGATGAATGTACCAACTGTGTACATTTTAATGTAATAACAAAAATTGAAGGTTTTCTGTTACAGGGTAAGAAAAACCTAAAAATACAAAAACCACTATGTCTAGACATTCCTGTATATTTTTCTTGCAGAAACTACAAATAATGCTGGCTGAACAGCATCTCAGTTAGAGTCCTGCTTCAGAATCAGCAATGCAGAGAAAATCCCATTCTCATTTTACAACAGGTACATTAATTTAGCTTCATGTTCATTCATACAGTAACAGATACAAAGCAAGCTCATATGTTCTCTGATTATTAATGAGTCCTATTTCTACTGACATAGTCACTAATTTTTTCATTGTCTGATTTAAGAGAAAGGGAAGAAAAACATCAGAAAAAAAGATGCAAAGTGATGGAACATTGAAAAGAAGCAAGACATGGAACATTCCAGCCCCTGGCTGCCCTGCTCCTGGCTGGGATGGGATAAGTCCTGCCTGACAGACCCTGCCCTGATGGAGGGTCCCATGAGCCCTGAGGTGTCCTGGCAAATTAAATTAATGTGCAAAGAAATGTATTATGCTTCTTGAATTTAAAGTTTTCAGATAAATCTTGTTAAAATAAGGGAATAAATCTCAATATATTTGGTTTTGGGGTTTTTTTTGGTTGGTTTGTCAGTGTTCTTTTTTTTTGGGGGGGGGTGGGGTTTTTTTTTGGAGGGGGGGGTGGTTCTGTTAATTTGTTTGTTGTTGTCTCTGGTTTATATATCAATACAAGGGAGGTTGTATTGTGTGTTGGGCTTTTTCCCCAGTGTGGAAATATTTGAGTATTTTCCTAATAAACTACTTTTACATATTGCTTTGAATACTCATGGACATAATAGATTAAGTAATGCACCCATAAATTGAAAAGGATGCATTTAAAAAATTCAAATGACCTTTTTTACAAATTTCCATTAAACTGCAAAGTGCATTAAAAATAATGACTTAAGGATTTCAACTAGAATGAAACCATGAAAATTGCAGAATGAATAAAGTATTCTTGCCAGAATAATAATAAAAAAAAATAAAACAGGAAGTTTACCATCACATAAAAATTGAGCTAAGGATAATGAAAAAGCCTATGACAGAACTATAAGTAAGCTATAAAGTAGCCAAAATGATAAATAAAATTATGCTAATATGCATTTTTAACAGACCAATGGAAAGACAATGAAGATATACAATCCAGCCTGCCACTAGGTGTTTCAGTAGAGAAAAACATCCTCTTCAAGCAGGTGTCCATGTGGTGATACCCAACCAACATTGTAACAAATGTAGTTAACTTAAATATGAATATTAATATATTCAAAGATAATATGAGTATGAGGTACTATTTTATACTTTGTCTTAATGTTTATTAAATGGAATATCACATTATATTTGAAGAAGGATAAACATTCAAAACACCACAAGCTCACTCAAAATCCACAGTGTACTTTCTCTTCTGGGTTTCCTTTCTAACAGGAAAGAATGTTGAGTATAAGAATATATGAATATATGAATCATATTTATCTTTAATTAATATCAAAAGTTATTCCTAAACCATCATTCATTACCATTATAAACCACAGAGATGCATTCTCATCTTAGTTATAGATGTAGCCCAAATGTTTTGAGAGGACTCAGAGCAAGGATTGCTGTAGCTGTAGGAGAAACTGTCATGACTGTTCAAAACAGAACCTCTTCTAAAACAGCAATGGGCACAGGTATTAGCTAGGGCACCTCTGCAGAGCAGTAACACCTCTAAACACAGTACACACAGAGAGCAAAATGGAAATAGTGCTCCTTTCTTTTTGGCCCCAGCACACCAATTTATACAATAAAGAAGCAATAACCCATGTAAAACTTCCCCACCCTCTGTCCTTTCTGACTTTTTTTGCCCAGACAGACCAAACTCTTCCTTAAAGACATCTACACAGTCCTAGAGCAAAGCCTAGATTTGTATTCATATTCAACCCAGTTTCCAGAACTTACATCCTAGGCAAAAATAGACATTTGCTTATCACTTTCTTTGTGATAATACATACAAATTTATTCCATATTGGATTATCCAAATCCATATGAGAAAGCAGTTAATGGTTCACATTATGCCAACAGGAGTCTAGTCAATACATCATGTAATAACTGAGACGTTTACTTTCCTCATGTCTCAGTTATTGTAAGCTGATTCTGCTGGCAAAATAATGGATTTAATAGAATTTTGTTATGTTTATTTCAGTATAAATTAAAAGAAACCTGATGCAATTAAACTAGTTTTGCTGATGTGAGATGGATGTGAGTGGACACACAGAAATGAAAATCAAAGGTCTACCTTAAGTAACAACAGCCTTTTTTGGTGCACATATATATATATGTGTGTGTGTATGAGTGTGTGTGTGTCTCCAAACATGTATATATAATATTTAGAGATAGGTATAATGATATAGATAGAATGTTTGATAGATAGATAGATAGATAGATAGATAGATAGATAGATAGATAGATAGATAGATAGATACATATTTGCATATGTCTGAGATTTTTTTACATATATATATATATACACACATATATCTACATGCACACGTACTGATAGATGAAATTTTTGGTCCAGACTTCTTGCTGGCTAATTGCTTCAAATTCCATTTGAGCATGTTAAACAACTGAGGATCAAAGGTGCTTTAAGAAAATAGAACATACAGGTCAAATGGGTACACTTGGACAACAAAGAATGTTAACAAAAAGAGCACATATGAAAAACTGCTTGTTTTCAGTCTAATGTCTGATGAACCAAAATCTCACCAACTAACCCAAACAGTGGTTATTGGGAGTAATATTTGTACATATATTTATTGTTGTATCTTCCCATATATACACAGAGCATATAAATATATAAAGTTCATTATTGGTTAAAATTACTACCAATTAGCACACCAAATTATATTTGCCAGACTTCAAAAAAAAAAAAAAAAAGAAGGAGTACTAGAAGGAGTACTAACATTTTAAGCATACTTACTGTACATATTGCAGCAATTATTATTAATGCACCAGTACAATATTAAAATGCATTCCATCAGGCTGGAATAAAGAAATCCCATTGTAACAAAATGGTCATTAAGTTCCAAGGATTTACACACACTCTGAGTATACAGTCCTCAGACTTGAAGCCAGTCATTAAACAGAAAGGCAACAGATCTGGAAAATATAGATACATGTTGAAATGATATAGACTTTTTATTGGAGAGATGCATGGATAATGTGGAACAATGTAATAAAAAAATTAAAACTTAAGTGCTATGGATAACGAATCATAACATGTTCTGAACTATTCAGGTATATGTACACTGTAGGTTGTTGAAATCATCTACTAATGGGGCCTAAAGGGAAAATTATTGAGAGAGGAAACCTGAAAATCTATCTTTCAGGTAGGCAGAACTGAGATGAGCTCTATTTTGAGATGGGAGCTCTGCTTCAGGTATATGTCCCATAAAATTGCTAATGAAATAGCTGTTATTTTTCTCATTAAAATAAATTTAATAGGAAACAGATAGTTTCTGATAGTTCATTTCAGTAATAGTCATTGAAAAGCTACAGATTGTAATCACTGTGAACGACCTATTCATTTGAGACCTGAACAACTGACTAGGCCTCTGAGAATTTAAAATTGCAGTGTACATCTAAGTCACTAATTTTTTGTGATTACTCCATCTTTAGAACCCACTATGGGAAAATACATTGTATCATTTAGTCTGATTTCTGAAAAAGAGCCATTTGTGTCTGGTTGATTGGCCCACTCTTAGCTACTAATGTTTGGCAATACTCAAAGAGTTACATTAAAATAAACAATTTGATAAGTGCTAAGAGGCCATCATGACAGTTTTTCCAAGCTCCTTATCTGCTGCACGCATCTGGTCATGTAAAGAGCATCGTGCAGGGATAGTTTTGTAATCATTTTACATTTATGTGTAGCAGTGTCTGACAGATGATATAGGTAAAGCTGTACAAACACTTCAAACATAGCCCAGCTGCAGCAGCTGTCTCTGTGAAACCTGAAAAAGGCCTGATCAAAATACAGGGGCAAGTCAGCAGCAGCTGAGAAGAAAGAGCTTGAAAGAGAGCAGAGATGTTCTTGCAGCAGAAAGCCATTCATGCCCCAGGCTGCATCAAAAGAAACACAGAGAGCAGGTTGAGGGAGGAGATGTTCCCCCTCTGCTACCCCATCCAGAGTCCTACAACCAGCTCAGGAGCTCTCAACCCAGAGAAATGATGGACTTCAGAGGAGGAACACAAAAATTATCAAAGGACTGCAGCCCCTCTCCTATGAGGAAAGGCTGAACTGAGGTTGCTTAGACTAGAGAAAAGGCTCTGGGAAGAGTTTATTGCAGCTTTTCAGTTCTTAAACAGGACTTATGGGAAAGATGGGGATGAAATTTTTAGCAAGGTCTATTGCAATAGGACAAGGGATAATTAATTGAAACTATAGAGTTGATTTAGTCAAGAAATTTTTACATTTTAGAAAATTTAGAAATTTTTATTTTAGACAGAAAAATTTTTACAATGAGGGAAGTAGAGAAGGTATCCCAAGGAGTGGATAAATACCCCATTTCTGGAAAGTCAGGGTCAAGTTGGATGAGGTTTTGTAATCTAGTGAAAAATGTTTACTCATGTGGAGTGATTCATTTAGATGACCTTTAAAGGTTTCTCTCAGCTCAAATTATTCTATGATTCTATGATGATTCTATGATGAAAATGGATTCGTTCATCCCACAGATCAAGAATTTCTCCAGTGAAAAGCAAGTCTCCAACCCTTAAAAACCATAATATGCTTAATCAAGGGGTACTGATGATGTGACATGGAAAATCAAGATTGTGTTCAGGGAAAAACTATTTAATTTCAGCAGTTCCAGGCTCTGGAACTTGATCTGTACTGTTAAACAAGCAGGATCTCTGGTATGTCCTGTGTATATTTTTGGCCTTCACATTTTACTCCCAAACCATTCCAAGGACTAGACAAGGGTTGATTTGGGCTAGCAGCCATCAACAACAAGATTTGGGTGCAAGTTCCTACTTTTGCAGGACAAGGTTGTTGAATTTAACAAGTATGGTCTATTCCACATCAGCTGTGCACATCTGTCCTCAGCACACAAGTACGACCCCAACACATTTAGTGCCCAAGAGAAACAGACTATGTCATAGGCACATCTTGCTGCAGGGAGATTCTGATTAGATAAAAGGATTTTATTTTTATGGTGACAATGGCCAAACACTGAATCAGGTTATTTAGAGAAGATATGGGATCTACCTGCTTGGAGGTGTTCAAGATTTAAAAAAGCCCAAAAGCCCTCATCAACCTGATCTGCTTCAAGAGGGGAGTCAAATCAAATGATGTCATGAGGTCTTGTGCAACATAAATTATTCTGTGATTTTGTGATTCATGTTCTGTTTCAAAATTCACATTATTCTGTGTACACAGGTAAGGATAATTCCATCAAAAAAACCCCATGATTTCTTTAATTGGAATAATACATCAGATGGATGAATTTTAAATTCTTTTTGTGAGACTAACTCGTGTAATTTGAGTCCCAAACAAGACCATTATTGAAAGACAAAATAAGCATTATTATGTTACATAAGATAAGCAATAAAAGTTTTTGTATTAACTTAACAGACACATCCAATCAGCACATGAATTACATCTGGCAAATGTGTGTGAAAAAGTAGGAAAAACATCAAGTTCAAAATGCAGCTGAAAGGGATCTGAGCAGCCCTCCATAATGGCCAGTTCACAGCATCTCTAACACTAGAAAACAGACCTGCACAGACAAGATCTTGGTCATGCATGAAATTTGATATGTACACTTTCATTCTTTTAAAATTCTGATTTCAATTTGATTGATTTCTTGGGGTCCTCATTTTACTTTGCAGAGTTTTCAAAAGTCCTGAAATACATCAGCAAAATACAGCCATGTTGAAATGTAACTAATTCACCTAAGAATTATTTCCTACTAGAATTCAAAATGACCATTAATTTATACATTTTATGTAATACAATTATGTCTGTGCCTATGTGTATTTTCCTACCATCATATTCTTCACAATGAAGTTTTACAAAAATGTTATGTATGTACTGTCTTTGTAAAAATATTGATTTAGATTGTAAAGATATAAAACCAAACAGTCATTGCCAAACTCTTTCAAGACTTAAACAAATATAATGGAAAAGATAGATAATGTCTTGCAATTGTGTCTTGAAGTAAACATTCCTTCATGCAGATTTTATTGTTATTTTTCCATGACATGACATGATTAAAAACACAGAAACATTTAAGTGAAATTTATACTTCTTATATTAAATGTATTTCCACCACTTTCTAAATTAACCAAATAAAAATACAAGATAAATTGTCCTTGTCCATGAATCATTTACAAAGACTACAACAGTTATTAATGATTGTATCACTCCATGCTTACTGAGACCTTAATCACACGGATCACTGGGAAAATAAACTACAACAGGAACCCTGTCAATTCATATATGACATCCTTAATCTGCTACTCTGCAAATGAACCAAGTCCACATACTGGTTACAAGCATGTTTTTCAACACTGGTATGGCTGATGATTTAAAAAAAAAAAAAAGTTAATTATCATTAATAAGTATTAACCTCAAGTATTTGTCTTCTAATATAAAGACCATAGTAAACAAGATTTCACACAGAGGAGATTCTAAGGCTGAATAATTCAATATTTCTCCCCCACTTTATTCTAGGAGAAGGAGCATGCAGTCAGCTACAACAGAGACCTAAAGGCAGGGTTCTGGTAGGAACCACTCTGCCCCATCCTGAAGCACTTCAGTCCAGCTCCCCTGATCTCTCTCCTCAGAGTACTTGGTTTGAATTCACACCAGCAGCCCCTTTCTGACCTAATTTTTCCCTACAACTTCTTCATTAATTTGCATACCCTCTTTCTCCTTTTACTTTATTTAAGCACTTAGACAATCACATCCTACAATTTCTCTTCCTCTAGAACAGTGTTGTCTGCCACGAAATTAACCTTTCAGTGTGTTTCGCTTCTATTTTTTTTTTCTTTCTTTCACTATTTATTTGGAGTGCAGTAAGGTTAGGAGAGGCATTATAGCACCTAATGCAATGTGTCCCAATTCCTGAGAGTTTATGAGTCACCAGAAGTCAATAATAAAAACTGTGACCATTAATAAAAATGTATCAAGTGCATTATTTTCAAGACTAGGAAATAAAATCCCTGCTTTGAAAGGGCTAGCTTTGCAATACATGCCTATAATCAACTTGATATTGTTAGTCCTATTGATATTGTTAGTCCTATAAAACACAGATTTCCAGGGGAAATGTTGAAAAGGTTGTTTCACCAGGAGGAGAATGCTGTAAAAAAAGACTCTTTTTTTTGGAGAAATAAAACAAATATAGACAAAGAAAGAAAAATTACTGAATCACCAAAGTCTTAAAGAAAGTGTGTATTTTTTAATATATCAGAATATGTATGAGAAAAATACATCTGCTAAATTATGTATGAAACACATAGGTCCAAATTCTAGTCCGTCTCCTAAAACTGATCATATTCTTCCCCACCTTTTGATTATGTGGTTTTAAAAATGTATTATGCTGCCAAAGAGGATTAAACTGGATTTGAGATCCACGATGGCCCTATTATTTCAAACATTTAGAAACCCTTTTGTTTTTGTTCAGCATTAAGCAAACTGACAACCTTGAACCTACCCTTCCTGCGGGGGTACACTGTGAAATGTCTGTAGTCTACTTAGCTGGGACTGATTCTCATTTTCAACATTACAGAGAAAGACTATGAACATTCAGTTAAAGCTTATGTAAAATATAGCTTAGTCTATCTAGCAATGTTAATCTTGGCCCCAATCCAGCAAAGCTCTTAATATTTCTTAATATCCTCATTATATTCAGCAGAAGAATTCAAAATCAAATATATAACTAAGCATGGAGCCAGTTCAAGGTTTTCAATATAATCTTTGTTAAAACATTGAAAACAGTAAAAACAAAATAAAACAGAACATTGTAATCAGGAGGGACATAAGACACATTTTTGATAATAAGTTAAAAAAGAATACATTATTTCAATTTTTATTCTAATTGATGTAAGTTGGATATGGACTCTTAAACTGGAACTAGTCATGCACTATTGATACTGATCTCTATTTGAAATGTCCTTCTCACATCTGGAGATGTGTTCCAGTGGATAATACCAGGCTAAAGTTCTCCTGGATACCTCTGTACTATAGTAAAAAAAGGGCCAAAGATTGAGGTCAGCACTGGACCATATGACCCTTAATACCTAATTGTTAACAGCACTTTCTGGCTCCTTTTTTATTTGGAATACTCCAGCTTGCTCTCTCCAAGACGAATTTCTTTCAGAGGTGGTTAGCCCTAAGCACTGTGGACCACAGCCAGCTGGCAGCAGCCAGCCTTTCAGCAAAAGATCAATCCCTGGACTTTTATTTAGCAATATAGATGGAACTTCAGCTTCCATGGTTGGGAAACAGCTCAGTAAATTAAGCTCCCTTTGCAAGGTGCCTCCTTCCCCTGCTTTTTGTCTTCATGATCTCTCTTCTATTGTAAAGGTTATGAAATCTTTTTAGCTCTATACATGAATTTCTCGGTCTCTCTGTTTTTCTACAACTAAAATAGGTGATCATTCCTCTGCCTAAGATTTGATAGAACTCCTGAAAATCTTGAAGAAAAAAATTACTTTGAAAAGGACCAGTTTAAATTTTAAGTAGCCCTTTATCTAATTTAAAGGGGCAGATAATCAAAATATAAAGTTAGTATCGGTATGGTATCACCAAGTTCCAAAGTTGTTTTTATTCCTCCGATCTTTTTCTTGACTGACTCCCAAAAGCAGAAATCAGATCATGAAAACAGACAAATGTTTCAGTCTGTTAAATATTTTGTGTGTTGCATTCTAAAGTCCCAGTTAAATCTTATCTAATGGTTAATGACCAATAAATTTACAGTAAATTTTCATATTCTTAAAACACGGCTAAACCACAAGAAGGAAAAAAAAATCCAAAACAATATAAACTTCCCTGGATGTCCTGATGAGATGCAACACAAATTCCTTAGAAGTATTTCCAGCAGTCTTATGTTAGCAACCTCAGCCTGTTAGGAATTTCCATATACATTCAGTTTATGTCTTGCACAGAAAAAAAGCCACTCTCCACATCCAATAGTGCTCTAAGCTGTGTAGATATGAAATTCATGAACAAGTTTTGCTGTAGTTTTGGATACAAATGTTTTTTTGACCATGCATATAGAGCAAATATCCTCTTTTACTATAATTTGCAAAATAATTTTAAGGGCAGTAAGTATACTCACTTTAGGACACATGTCCAAAAAATAAAAATAATCCCAAATTATTCCTCTTGCAAAAGAAGAAAAAAGAAAGAAAGTATTTTAATACCTATCACCTACCTAAAAAAGACTTGAACAGCAAGATAGTGTTTTAAATAAATGGAAAATATTTCAGTAAAAAGAGAACTTAGTTATTGCTTTATTTTACTGATTGTTTTGTGGGCAGAATAGCATGTTTATCTTTCACTCACATCAAAGTGAGTGAAAGAAGGCTGATATAAATTCTTGCCATTCAAAATGACATAATGGTAACAGTGGCTCTGAAAAATCATGGGAGATTATTCTTGAGCAATCATTGGAAAGTGATGCATGTAATTACTGTAGGTTAAATAAAACAGATTAACACAAGAAGAGGAGTTATATGGGTATCATATGTGGGCGATAACATTATTTTTCTTTAATTTATTGACTTTTATAAGATAATTTGTGTTTTATCAATGAATGATATAATATTGACTTTTAATTTGTCTATCAACAATTGTCAAGAAAACTATTATATAGGGTTTTTTATTACTTTATTACTGGTTTTTATTATATATATATCAGGGGGGTTTTATTACTAATGGTAATAGTCTTGGTAGACTAATATTATCCAAAAAATGCAGTTAAAGCAGTCAAAAGCAAAATATCCTCATTGTTATGAATTTTGCGTGCCAGGAATCTACCAAAAATAGCAATGTGTATAAATACTTCAGGATTTGTTCATGAAGTATCCAAATGACAGTTTATATGTCAGGACATAAAATGTGAAATGTCAGTCACATCACTGGATGTTTGTTCTTTTCTTGCTTAACTGAGTGGACAAGCAGAAGCACCACTTTCAGTTTCTGGCATTAGATACAATTTGGTATGCTGCTAAGGATCTTGGAATATGATATGCAATGTTCTGGACAGTAAATTTCACAGAAATATTTTCTTTTTCCAAGGCACTAAGTCAAAAGGACATAAACACGGCTTATCTGCCCTAGTGTCTCAGACTGAAAAGGCACAGCAATTTAATTCAATCCAGCTGATCAGATAGGAACTGCAATTCCTTCTGGAAGGAAGATCATCAGAGAAGTTTAAGGTCAGATATGGTGAGAAAGCCAAACTTTCCTAGGAAAATAAAATTTTGTAAGCAACATAAAGAGATACTGATTAATCAAGCCACCCTCACTCAGCACACAAGAAGTAATCAACATATACTACCTCAAAGTAATAGACCATGAAATGTCTGGTATTCAGTCAAGATCAAACCATATACTTATTGCTAGTCTTGGAACTCTACCAAAGCAGCAAAATAAGACATAAGCAAGTGCAAAATGTTCCTTCAAAATGTTTCTACTCTCAATCAAGATGAAATGAAATGATGACTCCATTTCAGCTCTGCAAAACAAATGTCATGTTGCAGAAAGAACACTGAATTTTTTCAGGAGGACCTCTGTTGAGCCAAGTGCAGTATCATTGTTTTTTTCAAAGCAATCAAGATGACAAAGAAAGATTTTGATGACTGCAGAAAGCAAGGCTATTGCTGTGGTTAGTTTAACTCCTTTGATATTCTTGTAACAGCCAGAATAACACCTATGCACATGCTGTGGGGACAATGACATGCTGCTTCTATGTGTCAGGAAATATCCCCAGAAATCCAGAGCTCTGTTTATTGAAATAAATAATTGAAATAAAATATTTTCAGGTTTTTACATGTGAATTTTTAAGAAGTACTTTCCCCCATAGTGCAAACAGCCACTATAATGAAGGTAAACTGAACAAGTTTCTCAATTCCTCTTATATAATACTATGACTCCTGCTGGGGAAGAGGGAAAGTCAAAGTCTCCTTATCCATCCCCCTCCAGCTGTATTTTACCCTTCTAATCTAGTTGTTAAGCTACCACAAAACAAGAATAAACAGAAGGTGAGGATGAATGAGAATGGAGCAGATGAAAATGTTTTACATTATGAAGAAAAAGTTGATAACCTAGGAAAACAGATTATGACTTCCCAAGCTCATTTTAGCAAAGCAGATACATAATACAAATGTAGCAATGCATTTAAATATAAATGCATTTGCCACATGTACAGATTTTCAGAGTTGCTGCAGTTTCATTTTTCAGAGTTACTGAAGTTACATATTTTACTTGTGAACAGAAATACCAAAATGGTTGTGTGCAGTTCATACAGACAGAGGCTTTCTGTGGCCCTAAGCATACAAGGGAAACTTCTTTACCCCATTTAAGAGCTCTTTTTTCCCTTTGGTTAGCTTTTTGGACATTTGACCTCTAACTTAAAGCTTGCTGCAGAAAGATGTTATCAATCCCTTCCTGAGTTATGAAACAAACATGCAAAAAATTTCTTTCTTTAGATTCTGTTATTCTTCATTCATCTTATCATTCATTGTTTTCACTCTGCAAAGATATGTTAAGCTTCCTCCAAGGCCCCCAGGCAGCACAACAGTATTACAATAACATTTGCTGAAAGGTCTCAGAAAGACCTCCTACACTGCAATTCCTAGTTGCCTGGCACATCCAGGAGTCAGATCTTTTAAATCATGTGTCTTGGCAAGTTCTACACACACACTCATTCATAACAAGTGAGCTTGTTGGGTTTTGGGGGCTCACTTTCTTTTATCACAGGTTGACATATTGTTGAAATTAATCAAAAGCTGTTTTCCCTAATGGCTTCTGCAGGGAAGTTGGGTATGTTGGAAACCCTATTGTGATTTGGTATAAAATATTAATATAAATAGCAGATGCTTTGTCTTATAATGCTGTGTAGAGTTAAATAGTAAGGCAGTTAGTTACACTAGGAGGTTATCTGGAAAATCACCATATGAATTGTTATACTATGATACTGTGTATGGATGAGCCTTAATTATGATTTTATAAATCTTTCAAGCGAAGGATTTATTTCTCTATACTAACTTTTGTTTTGTTTTGTTTTGTTTTGTTTTGTTTTGTTTTGTTTTGTTCTAAGAATAAGCAACTATCTATGGCTCAAAGTTTCTTAAAGTCCTGTGTCCATCCTTATCCCCTTTATAGAACTTCATACCAGTAAATCAAACCCAGGCTGTTCTGAACTGCATTCAGAGCAAGCACATTTACACTTCATGACAAGTAATTGGGCTGTTGTGTGAACCAAATTAATAGTTTCTAATGTATGAAACCCAAATTCTGTCCTTCAGCTGCAGAAACAGCAGCATAGAGCTTCAAGCAGAAGTCATCTGGTGGTGTTTGTGTTCATTTACTTTGGCCCAGATGACTTGCTCATGCTTGCTGAAAGCTATTTAATGTGGAGAGAGTCTAAGAGGAGTATTTAGGAAGAAACCTAAGATTGTTGCATCTTTGGAATGTTTTTCTCATCAATAGCTTCCCTAAGCTACTGATGGTTTAAATGGAAAATAGATCATGCTCCAAGTGAATTAGGGATTCATTTGTTGCCTGGAAGCTTGGCCAGGAATAATGGTCATACAACGAATATAATAACTGATAAATATTTAAAAACTGGCAGGGACCAAGCTAAAGAGACAAAAATAAAAATTATTACACAGGCAAGGAGATGGAAAATGAGCTGCTAACTTAGAAGGTGAAATTCATGTAAATGGGGCTTTGCATACATCAGAATTAATCTGCAGAACAGGGTCTTCTATATACATCTTACTGTTATTGCCACACTGAGAAAGAATAGATCTCAAGCAATTTATAAAGAAGCAGTTCTGCCCTGAGAAAAAAAACCCTGAAAAATATCAATCACATTCATTTTTGTAACAATCAAGGACTAGATTCACCTGACAATGTGTAAGAAGTCACCTATGCTGCATAAAGTGATTATACCTTAAATTTTCTTTTTTATTATTAGGTTTGAGGGAGGAAGACCTGGTTTGTTTGTTTTGTTTGTTTGTTTGTTTCAGGTTGTTTTGTGTTTGTTTGTTTGCTTGGTTGGGTTTTGGGGGGGTTGCATTTATTTACAGGAAAAATGTCATACTTTAACATCTTCTCATTTGGGGAATCTCTTATGCTGTTTAGAAGTGAAGCTTTCAGAAATCCACCTGCAGAATCAGTAAAATAAAATTCCACTGGGAATATTGTATGACTGCATTTCCTTCTAAACAGGAAGAAACAGCATAGTATTAATGTCATGTAAAAAAAAAACCCCAAATGATACATCTATACGTTGGGAAATTAGAAAAGCATAAAGCTTATGGATGCTTGAAATGCTGCATATTCTGGTTCAAATTAAAACACTTGAGCAATAATAATAAAAAAAGATCTTTAAAACATTCAGAATTCATAGTGCAAGCTATGACAGATTTATACTTGGGCTTCTACATGTGTGTCCTAATGGGAGACTCAAATGATTGAGCAATCTGAGCAAAGTACACAAGATGGGCAGCATAAAAAGATGTTCCCTAAAACAGTCTTTATATGATCCACAGTAAAACATTAGCATCATAATAACATAATAAGCAGAGCCTAGCAAGCTAACTGAAGAATTTATGCTTGCAAATGTGTCCCACATGTCTAATTTTGAAATTGTGAACACATTTTTCCTGCTTTGCCTTTTAATGGGATGAGTTAATACCTTGTTCTTTAATGCAAGGGATGCAAATGTGGCCTAAGTGTGTGTTAGCTCTCTCCCCTTAGTGGCAGAACACTCTATTTTATCTTGTCCTGTTTATCCATTCTGACTCTTTTCAGACTATAAATCTAAAAAACTGATTTTCTACTCTGCTCATATTCCATATCAGGCTTATAAGTAATGGAGGATTTGAGAAAACAGGCTGTGATTGCTTTGATAAGAATTTCGATAGAAAAAGTGGCTTGTCAGAATGGAAACTGGGTACATTCACCACTGTTAACACAGTGGAGAGAGATATTCACCAGAGGAAAAATATAAGACTGGTTAAACATACTATCACTCATAGTCATTGAAATTACTCAAATCTTTAAAGCAAATTATTTTAAATCATAACACAAATGATAACGATAGTGAGAAATGTGGGAGTGAATTTTTCAGATAGAAAAGGAGCTGAAATTTAGTTTCCCAAATCCTAGATTAGTGATACAAATTCAAATACAATAAACAAAACTATACTCCTCTATTCCTGTCTGAAAGTTTAAAAAATTGCTATATATAAAATCCCCTAATGTTGTTTAATTTTTGGAAGCCATCCTAGCTGTCTCAGGTTTATTGTTATAAACTGAAAAGAGAAGTTATGAAAAGAAATAGGGTTAAAAAACATCTCCTTTTCTTAGTGTTTGCTGCTGGCTTAGTTTAGATGGCTCCTCACTCACCATGCTGCCAGCTCTGAATCTAGTTCTGCATCACATTGCCCTCATACTCTACTCAGAGATAATATTTGCGCAGGATTCTTTCCTCCATCAGAGAGTTTGCAGATAATGTCAAGCCTCATAGGGATCCTTGCTGTCCTTTGGTAAATATGACTGTAGAAGTCTTGATAACCTTCAACAGTACACTGTCTGGTGGATATAAAAATATTTCACAAAGAACTGAATGAAATGCTGTTCAGTGTTGTTTCTCCATCAGGGTTTTGTGGTTGGCAGTAAGTCGTGATTTGTGAGAACAGAATGCAGTTGCAGCAAATATTAAGTGTTCTGAAAAACTTCATTCCACTTATATAAACTCTAAGAGGTTTTTTCTTGCCAAATATGCCACCCAGCATCACTGGCCTTATTACTTGCCAGCTGAACAAAATGATCTCATTACTAGTACTTAAAATGGATTTCTTGATATGACTATGTAGGTTCACAAGAAGACCTGTAATATCAATGCCAACACTAATAATTCTATGATTCTAATGTTTATACCTGACTGATCTACATGAACTGATCAAAACTTGTTTGCTGGAGGCTATTTCTATCAAGAACAAAACACATTTTTACCCAGTAAGCCTACAATGATTTAAAGCAGAAGACTCTCTAATATGGGTGGTCTATTTTATGGGATTTCCAGCATCTAGAATAATCTCTCTTTGCTCTTTCCATTTGGAAAGTTAAAAAGCCAGCATAAAAGTGGCCAGGAAAGACTGGACTAACCTTTTCTAATTATGAACTAGCTGGGTCATTGAGAATTCCTGCTGGCATACATTATATTATGCAAGACAACTGTTGGATGGTAATACAGCATTGGTCACAGCCAATTTTTAAGCACCTGTGGATTTGCAGGAATCCCTAAGCATATGACAAAAACATACACTTTGTACCAGAGCTGTGTACTGTTGGAATCATGAATCATTTAGGTATCTCTGGTCTAATACTGATCATTTGGAGTTCCTGCATATTCTCAACAGGAACTACAGAGTTGCATTTTATATTTCTTCCAACAGCCACCATGTGTTTCCAATAAGAGCAGCAGTCTGCAGGTGCAGTTATCTTTTGCAGTACATAAATTTTAAGGAGACTGAATTCTTTTTCTCCCTTAACAAACACCTCTGAGACTTGCCATGCAGTTGAGACCTTGCCATTGAGGTGTCACCTCTGACCTGCAGTGCAACACACTGCAGAAGAAAGCAAACTCCCTGCTCTGCACAGAACACCTGCCTGAAACATCTGCAAGCAGCCAAGTCAGCAATTTAATGAACTGGCCTCCTCACAGCCCTGTGATTGCAATCACTCTGCAAGGATTCTTAAGGGAACCAAAACTAAAAGTGCTCAGAACAGTATGATTTATAACACCAAAATGCTGACCTTTTGCAGACTCAGTATGATCAAGCCTTATATTTCAGTTTGATGCAGCCTGTTAAAAACACCAGTTACATACTAATGCTTTATGTGCTTAGTGGGTTAATTTGCCTTTTTACCTATGGACTTGCACCCATTTGGAATACCCATTGGGGGAAAAGCCCTCTGTAAAATCTTGGAAAGACAACCTCTGTCCACTTGTGACAGAAGTGAATACTTCTATCTGCTTATGCAGTGATTGAGCTCCCAGGATAAAACTGTTCTTTCTTAGAGTTTGCACAATCTAGGCCAGTATAAGGATGTCATATGTAAGCTCCCATAAAATCCCCCAGATTTGTGTTGTCTATCAAGCTTCCTAGGAACTCCACTGTGAATAGCATCCTCAGGGGTTTTTTGGCAGGGGAAGAGTGCTGGTTTGTTGGGGAGAGGGATGGTTCCCTGATGCAGTGGCACACACTTTGACATTTCAGAAGCTTGGGCAAGTGTTCTGCTGTGGGAGCACACAAAGCTGCTGTGATATGCTTGTGGGTCACCTCCCCCTCTGCGCCAGGGACTATGTGTGTGCACAATGAGCTGAATGGCACCTGTTCCACAGCCCTTTCCAGATGTCTGTGCTTTGGACAATCTCAGCAGAGATGAGCTCACGCAGTATAGCAACCATGCCATATTCTGAGCAGTACATCTCCTTCTGAGTTAATAGTTCTCACTTTCTAAGGACCTGAAGTCACACTGAAATCAAGGAACAATTCTGTTAAGCAAAAAAGACTATCCAGGATAAGGTCCAACACACCTTTGCTACAAACACAGCATAATTATTCTTCCACTGCAAAATGTATAAAACAATTTTCTGCTGAGCCTTTGCCAAATTATAAATCTTGCTCAGTTATCTAGAGCATCCTAATTGAGTCATTAGCTCTTCCCACTTATCTGATCTTTGCAAGGCTTATCTTTCCTGTATAGGCACAACTTTTTCTTTGCTTCCTTCTATTGCAAAAGTGCATGACATAGTTCATCCCTTTCAGCATACTAAGACTGATAAACCTCTAAGGTCCCCAGGATTTTAAAAATGGCAAGTTTGCCCTTTGTAAGTCTTAGTGCTTAGAGGTCAGGTTCTTTATGTACTGCAAACTGCAGTGCTGCAGACCATAAATTGAATGCCCAGCATTATTTTCTCAGAAAAATTATTTTATCTTAATCCCTTAAAAATGGGATTTATCCAGACATGCTCTATGGCAACACCTGTAATGCTGATAACCTGGCCATTCCAGACAAACCAATCTACTGAAGAAACTGATGTTCCCTCTCTGTTAACACTTGAAACTCATTCCAAGTAATCTAAGGCACAGGGGTGGCATAGCTCAGGTAGGAGGCTCAAGAGACAAGTTCATTTTGACACATTATAATGCTGTGTTATGAGAAAAGATCATTATTTTTGCTTTCAGGTTCTCAAGATATCCCACTCAATATAATTTGAAAATTAAATAAGCCTGCATATTGAAAAACTCTTTAATATCATGGAAGGAGAAAAATACATTAAAAAATATGTTGTTTACATAATCTGCAAAAGGTGCTTTCCAGCTAATTTTTAATGTACCAAGTAGTCATGGTTTCTTGAGTGTCTCTACATTTTTATTCCTATTGTTATGTTGTAAGAATGATTCTAACTTAAGTAAGACCTCCTCTACTCTGATGGAAAAGATGTGAGCATCTAGGGATATGAGAATGAGCAGATTTACAGGTTCCCAATTAATTCCATTTCAGGACAGTTTCTGGTAATGCCTCTCTTTCCCACCCCAGTATTGGGTCTGATGAAAATTGTATCTGATAAGATTCCATAAGAAAAATAACAGAAAGATTGTCTTTCTCAAGTGAATCTCTAGATTCATTTCACAGCCATTTACAAGAGTAAACAATTAAGATGATCTGCAGGACATGTCTGCACTACAAATTACCTAAATAAACATCAAGTACTTCAAAAGAGTATGACTGACTTTCTCCATATCCATGTCAGATCCCCTAAAGGATTTTTTTTCTTCTTTTGACCAGAAGACTCATCCATTCCCTAGGACTGAAAAATCCTAATCCTGTCATTAAGACTCAGCCTCATTTCTGGCTCCTACAGTGCTCAGCATCACCATTAATGATCTGAATGATGGCACAGTGTGTGCTCTCAGCAAGTTTGGAGATGATTCAAAGCTGGGAGGAGTTTCATACCCAGATGGCTCTACCATCATTCAAAGGGACCTCAAAAGAATGGAGAAAGGAACAGAGAAGAATGCACAAAGTTCAGCAAAAAGAAAAGCAAAGTCCTCCATCTGAGGAGAAATAAGCCCTGTACTTGTACAGGCTGATTGCAAATTGGCTTGAAAGAACCCTGACAGAGGAGGACCTTTCAGTCCAGATGAACAAGATGTTGGCCATGAATCTGTACTGTGCTCTTGTAGCAATGAAAGCCAGTGACAGATTAGACTGCCTCAGGCAAAACACGGCCAGCAGTCCAATAAAGTGATCCTTCCTCTTTGCTCAACACTGGTGAGACTTATCTGGAGTGCTGGGATCAGTTTTGGGCTTCCCATAAAAAAATATATGTAGACATGGTGGAGTGAGTGCAGCAAAAGACCACAAAGGGGATTAAATTAATGGAATATCTTATACATGAGGAGAGGCTGAAAGAGTTGGAGCTCTTCAGCCTGGAGAAGAGAAGGTTCAGGATGGATGTTATCCATGAGTGTAAGTATGCAATGGAGAAAATAAAGAGTGAGACAGACATTTCTCAGTAGTATCGACTGAGAGGACAAAGGCATGAACATGAATCTATGAATATCAGGATTTTTTTTTATCTCTGAGGTGATAGGCTGCCCAGGGAGTTGGTGGAGTCTCTGTCTTTGGAGATACTCAAAATCTGCCTGGACACAGCACAGACCAACCTGCTGTCATTGACTCTGCTTGAGCAGGAAAACAGGTCTACACACAAGAGACAAGATAATCCAAACTCCAAATATGAGATTCTGAGTAATCCTTTTTGTGTTGATATTAAAAGTCAGTTCTGGAATCCACTTTCAGATTTCATGGGACAATTGGCCAAGATGGCTGATTACAGTATTCTCTGACCTGAGTACTGAAATCACTGAATCAGAAGTGTTAATAGCAATGTAATGTCTCTTTATGTGCAATAAATTACCTGACTACATGAAGTATAGTAAGTCAGATGGAGAAAACCTCTCTGTCAGATTGCCATGTATCCCCTCAGCTTCAGGGTGTACTGTAGGAAAAATGGGGGAAACGGAATCTATTCTTCAGTTAGTCAAGGCTCATATAAAGCCAAGGAGACGTTTTTTAAAGGGACTTTATTCTAATAATCTTAAAAACTGAGCAAAAGTAGTCTAGCTTCTAGGACTCATATGACCAGAAACATGAGAACTTTTTAAGCAAGCACTGACATGATAAAGTAGCAAAGCTCTTCTTCCTCTCCAGGCAGCCAGGAGACTAATTGACTCCTTGAACATAAACTAAGGTGGAATAACCATGTTGGCTGTCTAAGGTGATTCTGGATGTACATGCAAGTTTCATATTAGCTTCCTGATCCTCAGTTATTAGCAAAGTAACCCTTCTGCCCCTGCCACACCAATAAGTGAAGTGATGCTTCATTTTAATTTTATTTTAAAAAATATATACTTGTTTATAAAAGTTCAGCATCCTAAATTCTCTTTTTACTCCTTTAGAAAATGGACAGGTTAAAAAAGACATTTACTGATGGCAAAGCCTGTGTTTCATTAACCATTATTGTCTCAATAAAATTAAACAAATCTCTTTCATAAGCTTCATTTCAACTAGTTTACCTTTCTCAGCTTGCAAATTCTTCACTTTTTTTTTTTAATTATACTACATAAAGCAGAGAGAAATAGTCATTGCAAACTAAAAGGATTTCACAGTAAAAAAATATAGAAATGAAAGACCATATTGTGAAAAGTGTATGAAGTAATTAGCACATTGAGCTGCTCTAAAAGCTGCTGGCACTGTTTGGAGATTAAGTCAGTCCCTGGCATTGCTGATCATTATTATTTCAGAGTTGCACTTTTAAAGGAGGGTTTTAATGAAAGGCTATAGGATTAGTAGTTGGGGAAGAAAGAGTTTGTATTATGAAGCAGATTTATAATCAAAGTCCTTGTTGTTTGCAATGGCAACAAAGGCAACAAAGCTCTGGTAATGCAAATTGCTGGCTTTGCTATATGCTGAGCTTTTACCTGAATGTAGCTTTGAACAGCAGCCAGTTCACCTGTGAATTGGGAAAAAATGAATCTATTTTCTTTGCAAAAGAACAGAACAAAATAACCCCAAAGCAGGTTCAACATGTGGCTCTGAGAGATCTGGCAATCTTCTCTTGAAAAGGAGTTTCAAAAGAATGTGTTGATTCCTGGAGATGTGTCTCAGTCCATTTCCTGCTTCTCCAATATTTTGTTTTCTCTTTGGAATTTGAATGAACTGTTGACTTTCTTCTCACTGAAAATGGAATTTTTATTTTTTTCACTACTTTGTTTAGGTATATATGAAATGTTTGGCAATCAGTGAGCCTGTTAAATTTGGGGTCTGAGTTTCCATGTAGAGATTTTATCAGGACAATAACCATTAATATTTGTGAAGCAGTTCATGAGAACAGTGTAATCAAATCCCACCCAGAATCAGCAAATTTTTCCTTCTGTTTTATGTTTTTATCTGGTTTTAGGTTAAAATTTTATACAGCTGTCTAAAGACAAATACATATTAAAAAATAGATATTAAAAATTAATTAAACTTGCATAAACCAGTTTCTGAATTTAGACAGGATGCATTAATTCACAAAAGATACATTGCTGTATATTCTTTGTATATTTGGCAATACCAGGGAATCCCAAACTTAAGGATAATAAGAAATTCCAGATCATCAGAAACCAGAATAAACAGAATAAACGTTAGAAAAAGATATTCGTCATTGCCTCATTCCATCTGGCCATGTTAAAGCAAAAAGTTAGCTTCTGGAACATTAATATTTTCTTTTACAGGAAAACAACAAAAAATCTGTTTCTATGTGGACAAAGTTAAATGCTACTCAATTTTTGCTGTTTCAAGAATTTCTTCTTTGGTTTATTCTTCAGATTCCAATAGAGACCATAATAATAATTTGAAACAATGACAGATCTCAATGTCACCCAATCAGATATTGCAAATGCAATGAAAACCAATTTCCTTCAGGAAAGAAACATTCATTCTGAAGGTACCTTGCAAAGAAATTATTATCAGGATACAAAATTAAAGATGAAAACAAAGACTGTGGTTTTTTTTCTCTATTTGATATGCTGCCCTAGGCAATCCTGTGAACCTTGATAATTTTATAATATTTCTATCACTTTGTTCTTATTCCTGTTAAAAACTGGTGGAAGTAAAGCAATTTGGAGCAATCAGATGCTTTCTGATTAGCTTCTTTATGCCATCAGCACAAAAGAAAACATTCATTAGAGAAGTTTACTTTTTCTTCTGATGAAATTGTCTGAGATTTACCATTTTACAAAAAAAAAAAAAAAAAAAAAAATCCTGTATTCTCTGCCAGAATGAGGCAACAATTTTATCTCTGAACATAAGGTGAGCAGTTCTTTAAAATGCAAATATATGTAAAGAAACACTTCATACAGATTTAAGCCATAAACAAAATTTTTCTATTCATGACTTTATATTAAATCCTTATTAATATGGTAATGTATTATTAGGCACAAACTTAAGTGCTTAGAATCAAAGTAAAGATTCAATAAAAGTAATTTACTCTGTCACAGTCTCAATCCTTTATAGATACTTTCCAGGTGACTAGTATGCCTGAATCTTAAACAGGGCAAATTTGCACCATTTGGAACTACTTGGAAATCCTTTCATCATTTTCTTAAAAGAAATGTGTCCCAAATAGTTTAGCACATCATACTCTGGAAACCATTTAACTAATTTATAGAAACAAGACCACTGTTGAGAGTGTGGTCTGCATCTACCAGACATAATGATGCTGCCTTATGTTTTGTTCCTTCTGGAAACAATCAGTAACACACGTGCCAGAAATAATATTTACTGCATGTTCAAAAAGTACCAAACACCAGAGACACATGCATCTCATTGACTAGGTGGGGAGTACATATATAAATCTACAACAAGAAGAGAGAATGATATCCTGATATATATGAGAGATTTCAGTGGCTGGCAGTTTCAGATCATTTTTATATCTAATGCATCACAATTCAAAAATACCATGGAGATAAAACATGAGAAAAAGAGAGGACTGAAGTGAATTGAAAAAAGGAAAGCTACAGAGAAAAACAAGACAAGTAGAAGACAAATGACAAATTTTCAGAACTGCTAGAGGTATCAAGCAGATATTAGTAACATAATATCTCATTTCTACAAATTCTATGTAATATGCTGCCAAATTATGCATGTTAGAAATTAAAATCAGGATTTATGAGAAGCACAAACTACTTTCCTGGGACTACTCATGGGGTTAAGTGTACAATTTTGTGAAATTCAACAAAATCAATTCCATAACATTTTTTTTCATAAATATTATTGACAAGAATTTGCTTCCCTAAAATCTTCAATAAGCATTTTAGAAAAGCAGCCACTTTTTCTACCTACTTCTAAAGCTTTTTCATCTCAGTTAACAGGGGGAACTGGGGAATATTGCTGTATACCAAAGAAAAAGAATACTGAAGGCTATGTCAATTGTACCTGACTAGAAATTTTCTTAGTGCCTTGTCAATTGTTATGTGTTCCTGTTGACTAAAAAATATCTTTTACTCTTTAATTTATTCTGCCTGTGAAGAATCTCAGCTCTTGTTGGAATTGGAAGACACTTTCCCTTTGTTGGTGATGGACATGCACAACACACTACATTATCAACATCAGTCTCTTGTTCTCCTGTTTAGCTCACAAAGTATTTTTGGGGGTACGTCTTCCAGTTCAGGATTGGCTGCATAGTCTGCCTTTCAAAACTTTGGTGTAAAAAAGTACATCCCTTTAGTAATGTGATTTACTTTAGCATACATTCAGAATAACTACAAATAGGCCAATAGTTTGAAACAGATGCAAATCAGCATGTTTGAGTCAGATTTAGTAGGTGAATTAACCAGTAAAATGTACTTTTACATTGAGGAAATAGACAGAAACCACAACTGACCAAGTCAGGCAGGGAACAGAAGTTGCTGTCTAAGGGGCCCACAGGTTGTCTTAGCATAACATCAGTGAGGGTTCAGATCTGATCTCACCAGATGAAAGGATTAGTACATCTGAGAAATGTCAGAGGAAACAAGATTACAGTGCATGTGATACATAAAGAACTGAGGGGTAAGTATGCAGAGGGCCTCTGCCAGGTCAGACTGCTGGATCTGCTCTTTTTCTCTGAAGGCAGAGTAACCTACTAGCAAATCTTCACTGAAAAGGCACTAATAACTGTGTGCATTATGGTTCACCTTAGGAGTATTATCAATGTTATATTGATGGCTGCAGCTTTCAAGTGTGATTAACACGGAGTCAGATGTAGGCAAGCTAACAGAATGGCTGTGATAAGCCCCACGTGGACCAGGAGGGGTTGATCCATCAGAATCCATACAATCATCCATCAGGATGATTGTAACTGACTGCTGCTGGGACTGGAGGACATCACCAGCTCACCACTGTTGTCTGGAAAGGGTGACCTGGAACAGAGACTAGACAGAGCAAAAGGAATAAAATAGGTATTTATTGAAAGGATAGCCTTTGGCCAGCGCAAGAGCCCAGCCAGGGCTACACTCAAATCAAATCCAAGGTGGATCCCAGTGATGAGATTTTACACTTTTATAAGTTTTGATTCCTCTACATATTGGGATCACATCCCCAGGCTATGAAGTCTCAGCTCCCTGGCTTGCCCCCTTTCCCTCGCTGTTGTTTATGATTTTTGGGTACCAGTTGTCCTTGATTCTCTAGCTGGAAAGGGATTGTTTTGTTTAACTACCCTGTGAAGAGAACTTACTAACACCTAATATGAAGTTCCAGTTACACACTAAGCAGCAGGGATTCTGAAAAATGTAAAAGCCAAAACCCAAGGCATCACCACCTTTCCCAGGGCCCCTATAGCAGGTGACAGGGAGTCTGACTCAGCCATGCTGCTGGGAGTCCATCACAGCACTCGTCCTCCCTGCTTCCTGCATCATCATCACTACTGTGTGGTTTTTGCCCTAAACTCTGGAGTAATGAGAGGATTATGCTGTATCCCACTAGAGTGCTTTTACTATAAAATGAGACTGGAGGATAAATGACACTGCTGGAGTTGCCATGTGGAGGGGTGCTAGGGTGAGCTGGCAGGGGGAAATTAATGGTGTGGTTTGACAGAACACCCTCATTCCTTCTTTTCTCTACTGCCTCTGGAGAGTGGTGCCAAGGGAAACTTATCCAAACTCTGGGCTTTGTCTTTTTAGTTGGAGTGCTCCTACCTAGGGTAAGAAATAAACCAAGGGTTAAGCAAAGTGGCTGGTCAAGCATCTGGTACTGGAGATTCCTACCTGGAACATACATTTAATTACAAAGCAACTGAGTTTGTCCTGACAGAGACCTTAAGATGGTTTTCCTAACTCCACTTTACCTATCACAGCATCACAGAATGGTTAGTGTTGGAAGGCACCTCTGGGTCCGAGCCCCCTGCTCAAGTAGGACCATTAGAGCTGTTTATGCAGACTGTGTGCAGACAGCTTTTAAATATCTCCAGGGATGGAGATTTCACAGTCTCCCCAGGCAACCTGAGCCAGTGCTTGGTCACTGTCACCATGAAATAGTGTTTTCTGATGTTCAGAGGGAAATACAGTTTAATAAGTCTGGGAAATGTAATGGAATACATATTTTCCTCAATTTACAACAGGGCATAAAATTCAAGCAGTATCTCAAACCTGCACCCTTCTAACAGGTGCATCAGTCACTAAGAACTGTTTGACATGAAAGAGGACTTAGTATAATATATATTAGCACTTAAAAATCTTATGTCAGGCAAATCCTTTTCTTAAAAATATTTGTGATAACATAACATGAATTTGCTCTAGTTTCACCTGGAAAATCTGCTTTGGTATCATATTTTAGCTATATACAAAAGGAAGACAGTCTTCACTTTTCAATTTACATTATTCCTATGCTACTTAAAAAGAAAAATAAAATTTAAAAACCAATGGCACAAATATTTAATATTTATATTTAGCTATTATTATATACACATACATCCTTATGGTATGCATGTGTACACCCATAGATATAGATATAGATATAGATAGATATAGATATAGATATAGATATAGATATAAATATACACTTGATGTTTCCAGACAAAGTAAAGTGTTATTGATAAGCAAAATTTATCAGGGAGAATCTCTGACCTAGGTCAAGCTGTTGAGGCAAAACTGACAGGTCATGAATGTCAAGACCTTTTTCCAATTAACCCCATACCATGTGAATGGTATTAGGTAATTACTGGTTTAGATGTGTCAGGGGGATTAATCATGTCTCTATTAGCATTTACACAATGAAGTAGTTGTGAGTGAAACTTACAGTATACTACTACAGTCCATTAACTGTAACATGGTAAATACTGATACTTGAAATATTTTTAACTATGTAAATTTCAGCTTTCAGGCAATAAATTAACATGATGGGCAAAATACTGTCATCAGTCATATGAACCTCCCTTCAAGGCTTCAGAGTTAGAGACAAGCACACTACTATTTAATTAAAATGCTACCTACAGACTCTTCTCCAAAGAGCATGGAAGATAATTATTGACGAGAACATTAACTGATGAAAATATATGTGTAGCCTTTAAAATTATTTACAGATAATAAAATTTAAAGAAATCTATACTATCCATGTACAAATTATAAATTTCTCCAATTTAACATCACAACTAGTATTTTATGGCTAATTTTTCAACCTTTTCAGAATCCATCAGCATCTTGATTTTACTTGAGAGAACGCTTATAATTCCAAGATTTATAAACTTTCTGAGCTAGACTACAAAGATAATTTCACTGAATTAGGGCTCAGATTTGTTTTGCTTTTTTCTTTACTAGTATTCATTGGTTAAAAAAAAAATTAATCTGCCTATGTTAAAAGAGGGGAGAAATAGAAACGTGAGAACTGGAAAAATGGGAATGTTTCAAAAGTTTTGTCTCTTCTTGGTTCTCATAGACTTTGGAGGCACAGTAGCAGGGTAAACATAGAAATGCAGCTGCCAAACATTTAAAGGCATGTTTTTTACTACTGGCCTGGCTTGATCAGAAAATTGTACTTCTCTTAACAACCACAGTTTAGGCCAAAAGGTTATTTTTGTTATTCCATTTTCAATATTAAGGTATAAAATATCAAAGCTACTTAATTACTGCAACAAAATTCAACAATCTATATGTTCATACACACAGATTGCTGTCCTGATTTTGGCTGGGATGGAGCTCATTTTCTTCCTGGTAGCTGGTACAGTGCTATGTTTTGGATTCAGTATGAGAGCAATGGCAGTAACACAGTGATGTTTTAGCTGTTGCTGAGCAGTGCTTACACGAAGCCCAGTGCTTTTTTCCAGGAGTTTCCAGTTTCCCAAGCACAGCCAGTAAGCAGGTGCACAAGAAGCCAGGAGGAAGCCTGGTCAGGACAGTTGATCCAGAGTGAACAAAGGGATATTCCATACCATAGAGCATCATGCTCAGTGTGTGAAATGGGGGACTTGGATGGGAGCTGCCAATCACTGCTTGAGGATGGGCTGGGTATTTGTCACTGGGTGATCTAGGTTACTGTGGATCACTTGTCTGTCATGGGGGTTATCTGCCTCTCTCCCTCTTTCTTATTACAATTATTCTATATAGTAGTAGCAGCAGTGGGAATATTATTTAATTTTACTTGGTTCCAACTATTAACATGTTTTTATTTTGACCCACAAGTTCTATTTTCTTTTCTTCCTCAATTCTCCTCTTTATCCCTTCAGTGCTGGGGATGGGGAAATGAGTTCTCTATAACGTGGCACTTAGCTGCCAGCTGGGGTTAAGCCACAGAATTGCTATAAGCAATAAGATCCCTTTAGTATGATGGCTTCTTACCAGTTGTGATCTCTGAATATAATGTTCAGCCTCTTCAGCTGTCCCTGCCTGTGCTCAGGATAAGGAAATCTGGAACTCATCTTACCCAGTGAGTAGATTACTGGTCCAGAAAAAAGACCAGTTGTGGTGTGAGATACTAATCAGAAACATGCTTCATTTTTTTTCACAGGAGAAGATACATGAAGGAGAGCCCTGGTTAGAAGGGATACCCTTCTAAGGGTTGTGTGCTTTGACAACAGCAAAGGATTTATGGCCAAATACCTGGAAAATTCAAGGTGGGAAGAGAAAATTCAGAGCAGGTGAATGGATAGTATCTCTTGAAGAGTAGTGGTAAGTACCAGGAAGAAATCTGAAATTCAAAGCTCCACTGAGTTTTGGAGCAGGTCTGCCCCTCTGAGCAGCATAAGGTAGTGGGCACAGTAGGGGCTCACATTTAATCTACTACTTCTTTGAAAAAGAGAAGGTAGTTTCTCACCAGTTTTACTCAAGTCACTGAAGTTACATCCATGAATTAGCATTCCTTAATGGACATGTCCACCACAAAGAGAATAGCAATGCTTGTAGGAGGAGAAGAGGATTCTTCAACTAGAGCAGACTTTATGCTTTGAATTTCTACAACATGATAAATTAGATTGAAAGACTCGATTTTTCAGAGCACTACAAAAAGCTTATGCATGGATTAGCTCCCATTTAGTTTCTCATCTGTATGCAAACACCCAGTGCAGAAGAAAACTATAGCAGAGCCTGAAAAAGCCTCACAAAACACCTCCATCCCATTCAGATTTTTTTGGTTTCTTCTCTAGATTAGGAGGTCACTCTCAATGAGAATTCAGGAAATGCATTTTGCTTAAAAAGGGCTCTCCATCCAACATTTATGCACCTAGTTAATGTAAACTAAAATCTTTGCCTAAAAAAGTTTGGATTTCTAGGTATCTATAATAAAAATGTTTATCAAAACCAGAAAAAAAATTGCAGTGACAGGAACAAGGCAAATGATTACATCACAGAGCAGACTTACAGCCTGGTCTCTATCATTACAAGGAGGTATTTGAACAATAAAATTTTACTTTATATGGGCTGGATGTCTACTTTTCTATGGCCAGGCTTGTTTCCATGAAGAATAAAGTATGGAAGTTCTCCAAACAATCCTTACTTTTTGTGGATAGAGGATTTGATAGAGTGAGAGAGAAATTGTGTTCCCAGTTTGAGCTGTGCTTTGCTAGCTACACTAAAGTAAAAAATAATCTCCTTCCCAAAACATATGAAGAGAAACAAAGTGGCTTATAACAATCCTTGCCAATGTTTTATTGCAAACACTAATGCAGCAGGATTATTGCCCTCTTTTGACCTTTTGACCTTGGTTAACTACATCTTTAAAAAATACCATTTGCTCCATGCATTTTTCTCCATTAATGGCAGTAATTTTTAACCTTGTGGTATTTGTTCAGCATAGTTCAATCAGGACTAGGGAGAAATAAATGTTGTAAGCATAGCTGGTGGCGTTATGAATACTGAGCTTTATCATGGAAAAAGATGTTTAATGATAGAATTTTCTTCCCTTTTTCTAACTTTATATTTTAAGGAAAAGTATTATGCTATCAGTTTGACAAGTGAATAAAAGATTGCTGTTTCTATTTTGAAATCATCATACATTTCACACAAAATTGTAATCAGAAGTATCATTAAAATATATAAACAATTAGCCTATATTTTTGTTAATAACATAAAATAAAAAGAATATGTATGTCATTATGTAGATGACCTTTAGAAACACAGTCTCTTCCTTTATCTAGTGTCCCAACTTCTTGCTTAGGTGTTGGCTTTAGTGGCAGAAAGCACAAATTTGATGACAGAATGAAAGGCTGAATGCACCTAATTAATTATAGCCATAAAAAGGTTCATATTTGTCTTTGCACACAGTGTGTATACTTATATTTTAACTGAGACAGAATCAACACTTCCATGTACTTTTAGACATAAGAATTATTTTAGGAAGCAAATTTCCATTTCAAAGCTTTTCCTTTTTTCTTCTAAAAGGGTGTCACAAGGATCTATTTCCTGCTGTCCAGTTCTTTACACAATCACTGACTTTGTCAACATTAAATCTCACAGGGGTTTCTCCTTTGTTTCTCAAAGCCAGAGAAACATTACTCCAGTGTTTTGGTTGTACTGCTCCTCACAGAAATTCTGTATAATAACACAGAATATTAATCTATTCATCTTGGTCTTAGTTTTTGCATGTAGATATGTTGCCTTTAGAATATCCTGAAAACCACAAGTGATAGAATATGGGCAGTGCTATAGGAACATTTCCCTTCCTGACCCACTGATTCACTGAGCTGGAAGGGGTATTAAGTCTTCCAGGCACAAATTAGCTACAAAGATATTGAGGATATAGACCACCAGTGTTTTGTTCTAAAAACAGTTCTAACACAAGACTCAGCTGCACTTGTGTTGTCAGAAAGCAAAGATTTTCTGCTTTCATTACAGTACTGATAACATCAGAGCTACCAGGGCTTGTGAAGAGCAATATAGTTAATAGTTAAAGATTTTTTATCTGTAGCAAATGATGTGTATGGTCCTAATAAAATGTGCTGTTTTACTAACTGGAAATAAAAATCCATCGCATATTTCAGTGTGAAACAAAGTCTCAGGTAATTTGAGATTTTATGTCAATCTAATGGCACTCATGAGCTAAACAGGTAACTGGGGGAAGAAGAAAGGATAACACACCCACCTTTGCAGGGGTTTTCAGTAAAAAAAAAAAAAAAAAAAAAAGTGAGGAAATGTCTTTCAGATGTAAAGCAAGATGGAAGATACTTTTATTTTGTTTTACATCTGCATACTGTGGTACTGTAACAACTGGTGGACCAAAACATTCTTCAAACAAACATTTATCTACCTGATAAGACAGAGGCAATTTTGGAAATGTTTGCAACTCTTCTATAGACTAAACTGTTTATCATGAATTGATATTAACCAAATCACTCAATATATCCAAAACCTTGGTTGCCTTTTCAAAAAAGGAAGGGAAAAACCACCTTGTTTTGCATTAACTATAATGTAATGTATGATTTGTCTGATGTTAATGAATTGTACTGCAAAGTGATCAATCCATTTCTTCCAGAAGTATTCCAAAATTCTACATGTCTATTCCTTGGATTAATAAATAATTTTGTATGGAAAAAACAGCAAAAAAAAATACAAATTAGAGAAACTAAATTAATACAAGTGGTTTCTTTTAAAATTAACTTGATTTTTCTCTGCCAGACCTTGAAAAACTCAACTCCCATCTACCAGGTGTGCACATTTAATGCTGTTTAGCTTTTTTACTGGAATACCAACAAGCAAGATATGCAACCTTAGTAATTACAAAGCACAGTGCAGCAATTTCTTGTGCTGATTAATGCTGATATATTGGTATGTTGCTCTTTGAATCCAGAGGTCAGGCCTTGCAGTGAAATTCGAGTGGATGTCTTAACTTTTTTTTCTGAAACACTGCAATGCAGAAGTACTGAGATTTTGTTTAAAAATCTTAAGCTCTTTCAATGCCATTCAAATCATTAAATCCTAACCTCTATGTGGCCTTATTTTACCAGTTTGTGAAGTGGAACTAGGCACCTTCATTAGCCTCTCAGCTAAGTATGCAAAATCTGAGTGTTAGCCAGTCCTCCCAATACAGAGCACTCTTTATGAATAACCTGGGAAATATTCAGAGAGAAAATGTGCCTTGCTCTCAAATCATTCCAGAAACCTTCTCTTGCATCATAAAACTCCTGGATTCCACCTCAGGCTGATGCAATTTAGAGGCTGCTTCAAGGATTCAGGGGAGAACAATAATTGATTACTGCTTTCTTCTTTTGTTTTATTTTCCTTTTGTCCCTCCCTTGGGTTATGCAAAGCAACAATTTATAACAGAATTTGGATTAAACTGCTCTGGAAAATATCCAATTCACAAAGTGCAATAGCTATGAAATACCACCATATCATTAATGGCCAGAAATAGCTATGTCATATGTTTCTTTTGAAATAGCAGCAGCAAGTTACATAAATGTTTCCTTACCTGATTAATACATTAATATATTATGTGATGAATGTCAGTGCTCACACTATTAGTAGTAAATGTCCTTACAGTAACCTGTAAAAGTGGTTATAATGTATTATCATTTAAGCATGTTTAACTTATTTTGTTATGGAAATGTCCTGAAATGCTACCACACTCAATACTACGTTTGTAATTGTAGAATGACTTTTTTTGCAGTTAAAATAGTGGTTTTTATTTTTTCATAATTGTGATTAGGGTCATGTTACTGCTCAGATAGCATCTGCAGATCTGCAAGCATCTATGTCGCTTTTTGCAACCACCTGAATACACTCTTATGATAGCAAAATTGACTTCCAGCCTCACTGGTTTGACTTAACCAGTGAGCACACCTTTAGCATTTAGCACACAGTTTTGCTTAGATTTTGCTGAATAAACACTTGACAAAATTTTTAACTAGAAGGGGATGTTTCTCAGTTTTGCAGTTAATTTGCCTGCTGAAGGTAAGACTCTTATTAGTTGTGAAGAACACAGATTTAATATTCAGTGATGTGTATTTTGAAGCAAATTCAGTCAGTTTTAAGCAAAGTCAGTCTCTAATCCACCAAAATCTTACAGAATACAGGCTTAGAAAGCTTTAAGGAAGGTATTGTCACGTTCCTGGAAACTTACTTTAGATAGGTGTAGTTCAAAGCATTTGCATTAAAGCCCTAATTTTTTTTTTTTTTTTTTTTTTTTTTGCCATTTAACATTGTGGAGTTGGGTTTGGCAGACACAACATCTTCAATTCAAAGCCAAAGGCAAATGTATATATCTCCACTCTTGTTCCATTCATGTTTTCATTAATTCCAAAAAATGTATTGCTTTAGGCTTACTTTATGCTACAGATAATAGAATCACTTCATCAGAAGTAAGAATTCTTGAAATCATCCACAGAATTATCTTAGATAAGATAGAAACATTTGTGGTCCCTATTTTTCTATTAAAAAGCCCTTCAGATTTCTCCTTCTCTTTTACAAGGAGAACCATGCCCTCACTACAGAAGATATTTGACTATTATGCTCAGCAGTGCTGATGGTACTAATTCTCCAAAATGTTCTGAGATGGATGAAGGAGTTATGGAACTGGAAGGAGAAAAATAAAGATATTTTAGCATTTTTATTTCTCTGGAGAGAGCCACTATAGAGATTTTGTCAATAATTAAAAACTTCTATTTTTGAACCAGGCACACTGGCAGTGACCCATATGGCCCCCATTAACAGTATGGACTGTCAGTGTCTCTGTTGGCTCCTCAGCTGTGTGTGAGAAAGGACAATAAAAAGAAGGACATATTTGTTGACAGGGTTTCTTAATGTGGGAGTTGCAGTGACAGATATAAAGGAATTTAGAAAATACAAAAAAGAGCAGTGAAAAATAAGCTATATATAAACACCTATTAGAACATTTGGGGTAACAATCTTCATTTCTTCAGGAGGAAAGGAAAACCATAGATTTAGACAGGCTTATTTTCATATGTTTTTATACACCATTTGCAGTCACAGCTAGAACATCCTAACCATATCAAAGTATTGTTCTGGTAGGGAGGTGAATGTTAAAGATGGAAAGGCAAGGCAAGGCAATGCAAGGCAAGGCAAGGCAAGGCAAGGCAAGGCAAGGCAAGGCAAGGCAAGGTCCTTTTCTAGGTTACCTTCAGCATAAAAACCTTTGCATTTGAGTTCCCAGATGATATGAGTGTCAGCTATGGAGAATCATGCAGCATGAGGCCAATTTTCCAGAAAAAACCCTCTTCCAAAACCCCCCAGCAGAGTTGGGAAATCTCCTCATCCAACATGTAAACAGACCTGCTGTGCAATATTTGTAGGAGCTGCAGTCCTTTCAGTTGGAATGGGATCAACATGCAGTCACTTAAAATTGCCTGGAATACTGATGTGGTAACTACCATTAATGCTAATACTACAACTTGTAAGTGAAGTCTGAGGTACCTGAGTCATCTGTGGTTGCAGAAGTTTTGTTCACTGGTGTGAACACTGGTGTGATATCCAAAGCTTGGTGTATGCATGGGTAACAACTGAGTTTAACCAACTCAATTATTTATATCCCTACAAATGATAGACACCCAGACAGATACTTTTTTCTCCAACTTGAATGGAAAGATCACAGGGGAGCCAAAGTTTTGGTTGCTCCATAAGTATTGAATTATCACTGGGGTTTCTCGAATTCCAAGGCCCTGTTTGCCCTCACTAAAGACTGCTCTATTTCACACATACACAAATTCTCAAAGGATAAAATCTCTGCTCATGCTCGGGGCAAAAAGGAAAAGCTTGTTCATTTGTGGTGATATAAAAGCTTGGTTTTTAAGCAGACAGGACAACACTCCCAGTAGTATTGTTAACCACAGATAGTTACAACAGCTGAGAAGGAGCAGCTCAGTGGGGTAATGTAAACACATGCTGGGGAAGTAAGGGATGCCTCTAAGAAATGAAGGAAGTTCATGTTTTGGGTTAATGATGATTTTCTGGAAATTCTTGGGAGGTCTAACTGTATTCTGAGAGATCTTTGGTTTCTCATGATTGCAAAGCTTCTGAATCTCCCCCCCCACACACACAAAGCTGGTGCCATGCACTTTATAGCTGTGCAAAGTGAAGCTCTCTGCAGGAACAGCTTACAATTTTATCTGCATTCCAGTGAAGCCAATGTTGGAATGCCACTGAGAACCTTGCATCTGTGTTTTTAGTAGGTGGTTTGGGTGGAAAAAAAGCCTTTAGGGAGGTTCTATACATAAAACAGCTGTAGCAAGACAGGGATTACCATGGTCAGAGTTGTGCATTTGGCTCCCCCCACCCAGGCATATGTGTTCACTAACGGAGTAATTTGGTTACTTTTTAAAAGGTACACTCATTGCTTGGTTGGCTTAATACTCAAGGATCTGAAAAGCAGTTTTTATATGGTAAGGTTTAGATTATCCACCTTCATGCTTGTGTTTCTTTTAGTGTCTTCCTTCTCAATATCCTATTAATCCAGTGGTGTTTGAATCCCATGCCTCCTCTGCCCTGCTTTTGGAATGTTCTCCTCCCATCCTTCACCACCCTATGTTTGTTACAAATAAAACATGATCATAGTTGCACACCTGCTGTTCTCATTTCACGATAACATCAGAATGCAGCTTTCCCAGCAATGTGACACCGGTAGCAGTCAGAGCTTTCTGTGACAATTTTCTTCTTTTTTGTGCATCTTTTTCAATATTTGACATTAGGTGAAAAGCAGTCTTTTACATTACTGCTGTTTTGAAAAAGCAAAGTCTCTATTTCTTTGAAGATAAGAACAAAAAATCTATTCTTTGGTAGAGCTATTTTGCTCTATAATGACAATATTGACTCTTCTCATGCCATTAGATCATCTACCTTGAGGCCAGGCAATAAAGATGCCTAATTTGCCTCTCACCTGACCTTGATGTTTATTTTAAAATATGTGATGTGTTATGGGAGAAGTACATTTACCATCATCACCTCCCTTCATTTTAGATTATATAAAATGCATGTCCCTGCTCATGCTACTTTTACCCCTCTTTTCAGTAAGTTATTTCAGTGTTGCTTTCTCTATTTAATTCCTAACTACTGGAAGTTGATACTTTCCTTGCTTTTAGTGTTGTTTGCTCAGCTCTATTCTAATTCTTTGAACATACCCCAGGACCATTCCCTTTGCCTTGTTTGCACTAACAGTGCCAGCTCCCTATTTATTGCCCTTTCTTCAACCCATTTTCCAGTTCTAACCATGTGTTTGCTGTTGCCATCTGCTTGCTACAATTACATCTCACTTAAAAAACTCTGTACACACCTGAGTTGCAGTTGGAGAGTTCCTTTTGTTGGTTTGTTCATAAGTTTATTTACTTTCAAAGAAAAAGGAAAAATTACCTGAAGTGACTACTTCCTCTAAGTCTGCATTTTGCAAGGTGGAAAAAGGTAAATTAGTCTTGTGTAGAAATACAGAATCTATGTTGTTGGTGCTAAACAACTTTTGTGTACATGTTTATTAACTTACATAGAATTATATATTTCAGTGTAACAAAATAAAGATTTTCACAGTTCCTTACTTTGCTTTGAATTAGGCTTTCATGTTATCAGCTGCAGTATCTGCAAGTTAATCTGTTGCAGCTTTGGGGTAACTGTATAATGCCAAGATTACATTACCATTTTCATGCCCCTCAAATCAATTAAATAAATGAAGCCAATGAAACTACAAGCTAAGTAAAGTGTTATCATCACAGCAGATTTTTGCCATGATTACACACATAAAAATCTGAAATTCCCCTGCATGGACCCTGATATCACCTAATTGCCTCTGAATTTGTACTGGTAAAACTGAAGTTGGAAATTAATTAATTTTCCTTGCAAGGAGAGTTATATAATATCTTGGCAAACATGAGTGCTCTTTATAATTATTTTATGAATGGAAATAAATTAATATAGAAGATATTTAATGAACATAGTTAATTTTGAAGATGTCTTAGAATGCAAGATAGCTGAATATGTGATAACTTCCACACCACATACTAGTATTGTTGGAGTATAAAATATTTTTGGATGCAGTCTTCAATACTGAGAGCATTTTCTATTATTGACATTGTAATGGTTAATATGTACAAATTAAATTGAAAACTTAAAACCCTATATGATTACACTTTTAATATATATAAATATTATAAATAAATATACATATATTCAATTCCAATATTGTACATTTTCCATAGTTTCACCTTTCCTGAAAAGTTTAACTTTATTTTTTTAGATGAAAATACTGGTGTAACCTACTTTGGTCCTACCCAGGGAAGAGTTTATGTCAGGAATCTGTAATGTGGAATTAATTCAGATCTGTGAAAATATAGATAAGAAGTAATGTCTTTTCCATCATGTAGCCATTGACTATAAAGAAAAATTGGGAAATTCCAAATTATTATTTTTGTTCTAACTAAATTTCACTCTTTTTTTGTTCTGTGACCTGTCTTTCTGCTCTAATGAAGCTGAGCCATTTTGGGACACTGAGAGGACTGAAATGAAAGAACATGAGGTAGTCAAAGGTTCTTGTTTAATAAACTTTTATTAACCTCCTTTAGGTTACTTCTCATTATGTTGATTTCAGTCTTAGGAAAGATTTAAAAATATATTCTGAGAAACAGCCTGCTGTGGAAAAGTTTGGTTTGTGAGGAATGTGGTGGTACGCCAACTCTTTCAGCATGGAAAGAGAAAAACTAAGAATACTTACCAATTAAGGTAATGTAATTCAGCAAGCCAGAGCCAACTGCAAAATAGTCCTGCTAAGAGGGAAATAATATAAAAGCAACACAGGGGTGCAATACTAGCAAGAATTTGTGAGAATCAGTTCCTATAAAACAATTTTACAATAAAATTAATTTGTGGCTGAAGACCTTCACCAAGGAAAGTAATACCTGGGAGGAAAAGAACTGCCTCACTCTTTATGGTGTGACCAGGTAGCATAAACCAGTAGACACTAAGTAAAACATTATTAAAGTCACTACTGAGAAAGATGATAATGGAGTCTTGCAAAAATACACTTTAATTGGTAGCACCTCAGAGTCAAAATAGCTACATTGATTTACAGTAGCTGAGAAGGTAGACTTTTATCTTCAAAGAACTCCAGTTCAAGGAGCTTTGAATTATATAGAACTGAAGTAATATTATTTCCCTCCAGACAGTTTCTTAGAGTAGGGACGCTGCTGCAGGGTGAATTTATTGATTGCATCTATGATGCTACTGGCTAAAAGGAAATGGCACTGAATTTTCTCATTGTAAGCTCAATGTTAAGGATTTCAACACCAGTGCTCTTGCCTTATGGAATCAAAGAATACTTGTTAACTTTCTCTTGACCTTGAGGAATTACTGTCATAAAAATCATTGTTCCCCATATGCAAATTCATATTTCTCTTGCCTTTCTGATTTCTAATGAGAATACAAACTCTTTCCCAATCAGGTCATGGCAGGAAGGATGTTTCCTTTTCTCTCTTCAGATTCAGTTCAGCTATAGTTTTGGATATTTAAACCAGGTATACTTGCATTCCTCTTTGGCTGGACAGAAACAACCCAGTCTGTGAGAAACTCTGATATAAAATACAGTTCTATCTAAATAAAATTACTGCAGGTGACAATGAATGTTATGAGCATTATTAAAGGAAAGAATATGTCTACACAGAATCTGAGGTGCTGTAGTAGCTGTGAGGAGGTTAATAAAACCCTGGCATCCCAAACATTGGACTTCCACATCAAGCAGCAGAACTGAAAGGGTTTAAAATATCTGTGACATGTTGCAAATGTTAAACCAGGACTCAGCCAAATTTTGCAGACTAGCCACATGTCTATTAAATTTCTGAATAAACAATGCTCTTCTTTTCTTCTTTTCATTTTATTTCTTGTTTGAAACACATCTCTACCATATAAAAAATAATCAATCCAAGGTCCTCAGACATGCAATGTTCTCTCTGTATTGATTTTCTAACTGTTGCCTTTCAGAGAAAAACAGCTTGGGATTGTACATTTGCTTTTTACATGTATAATTTTGTGAGAACATCTTCTTCTTTCTCCTCCTGAAGGTATGCAACTGAGGAGGACACCAGCTATATCCATAATAGTAGGATTGCTGAAGAAACTTGGGAGGGGAATCAGCACACAGAAAAGATGACCAGAAGGGAATAATTTATAGTATAATATATATTGCTTGTCCTAGCAGCAGGCTTTAATTACCTTATTAAATTAATCAAATTTGGATTTTCTTTTTAAATATCCAATAATGTAAAAAATTCTAGAGTACAGAGTGAATATTTTTCTTTTAAATTCCTTGTCTTTACTTATTTCCTACCAAAGAAACACTTAGGAACTTGAGAATATATTTATTGATGCATTATAGGATTTTGGGTAAAAATAAATCTCTAGTCAGACAAATTTATTACCTAAATAATAAACAAGAAATTGCTGTTATCTCTATTTCAGTAGGGCAAAAATCAAGAAATGGCAAAATTCAATGATGTATTTCCAAAGTTTCTACGACAACTTTGATGCTTTGAATGAAGTCAAATTTTCTCTGTCCTTAGCCCTCAGAAAGAGGTTAGCTTTGCCTGACAGGGCTGGTCCAGAGACATTTCTGGTTGAATCCTCTGCAGCAGGGTTGTTCTGGGCTCCAGCCCTTTGCATCCATCTCTGTGGTGTGCCCTGAAAGGCACAGACTGTGCAGCAGGTGGTTGCTGCTTTTTCCACACAATAAACAGCATCGAGGCAAATGCCATATACAGACCTGGCAGAAATAAATTGCACAAAGGCATGGAGAATTATTTAGTAATAGTGGGAACTCCTAGTCAGTACTGACCTTTCCTCAAGTGGCAATAATTCTAGATGATGAATAACTGCAAATATACAGTGCATATACACGTTACCAAATCTTTGACTTTCTACATGGCTTTTGCCAATTTAACCAATATTTTTTTCTCTTCTACGGTATTTTTCTATTAAAAGATACAAAATGAAAGCAGTCTATTTTTTCCCCAAATTTTTACTAAATTTACAAAAAAAGTTAAAAAAAATTTTACATAAAGCAAATAATAATGCATGACCTCCTGCAATGTCAGTTTAATATTCTGAGGTGATAAACAGTTTCTAAAATACATCTGGTATCTTTCATCTCTCAGTCATAACTTTGCTTCAAAACCAGTGAAAATATACCATGAATAGCTTAGATAACATTCCTGCAAAAATATGGTAAAAATCAGAGTTGACTAAGACTAGGATTTATTAATTTATTAATAGATAACTCATGTACATAAGAAATATGTCTAGATATTTATTTATCTAAAAATTATCTTTTGATGTAACGAAACCATGGAAGAAGCTTTTAAGTCTTGTACTCTTGCACATCTGTTACACCAGTGCAATAACGATGCAGACAAAATTCAGTTTAAAAAAAGCTACCATACACAGGACAGGTTCTTCTTGAGATTTCCATTTCATACTATGAAACAGTTTTACATAAGTACTCTGTACTCACTGAAGTCAAAGGAACTGCTCTTAAAAGTAATGTGATCCTATGATCCCTTTCAATTTTAACAGCAGTGCTCTAAAAAGTAAGATCCTTTATCAAAGCAATCAGAAGCAATCTTGCACTAGTAACAGTATTGTTAGAATTACATAGACTGCTTCACCTATTTTCTGAGAAGTGTAATAGTGTATCCAGAGCTAGAAATTCAAGGTCTAAGTAGAACAAAAATATAAGTAATTCATGTTGGAAGTCAGTAATTTTTGATTTAGCAGTAAGAGCTTCTTTGTTTCAAATAGTAATAAATATTGGAAAATTGAAGAGGATCATTGATTTTAATGCTTAAAGAAGGGCTTATTCAGCAGACTTTATCTATTTCAGAAATATATGAGCTATACCTTTTCACTCTGCATTTGATATTAATACTAAAAATTTCAATTTTCAGAATTTGTTTTGCATTGCATTCCAGTCCTGCCCGTGTTAATTTCAATAAAGTTATCTATCACCATTTTGCATTAAATAATTGTAATCACTTCAAATTTGGCAAGTTGTGCTTTCCATCCTGCCACTGCCCCTTCAATTCCTTTGGGAACCAAGGAGAATAATTTTGATGTTTCTTGAAGGATGCACTAAAACTTTGCAGAAAAGATATGCAGGCATTTATGAGAAGAACTGGGAAAGCTTCTTTCAGGCAGATTAACCTGCTTTCACTTTTCTTTCTGAGTGAAGTGGACACAGTGATTTTCTTGAACACTGGGCTGAGAGATGCTGCCAGGAAACACCAGATGCCAGAGGTAATGGTGACCCTCAGGCTTCAGCTGGGAGCTGAAGGTCTAGGGATGCTCTTCAAGGACACTAAGTTTGAACAGTGATTCCTAAAATTTGAAACATGCAGCACAGTGACTGAATGAAGAACAGTGTGTCATGGACAGGACACAGAAACTGCATGTGTAATAATCACATAAAGTCTGTGCAACCGAGAGCTTTGCTGTTTACACTGAAAACCAAAACTGAGTGTAAAATGAATGAAAGGCACTGCTGTAAGTTTAAACAAAAAATATAGATTATCAATGCAATAAAAGAGCATTTTCTTCTTTTTGCAATGACAACACATAGCAGCTAATAGGTGGCTATTAGGGAAACAGTAACAGATTGGCAAATGAAATGAGCTCGAAGTGTCTGGTGACACTTCCTGGGGATTTCTCAATGTCCATTTGTGCTGATCTACCCAGATATCTACCTCTCCTGAAAACAAGTCTTTCAGAAATTAAGTAGGAGCCTAGTCCTCATATACTTAATGCTGGCTGAGACTTCCTAACATTCCTTTTAAAATGTTCCATTCACATTCACATTCCTGAAAACACAATGAATAATGCTTAGGACTGTAGTTTAGTTCAGTGCCTCTTAAGTCCTGGAAACCACACAGAATCTCTTCAGGCCAGGTTCCCTAGAGCTTTATTCTCTCCACTAATATCAAATACTTCCCAAATACTTTCATTTGAGTTCATTAGATATTCATTATCCTGTTTCTGCATTAGTTTTCTGCTTACCTTTTCTGAGCAAACTCTATCCTTCAATTATTAATGCTGTGACACGTCAATCATCCAAGAAGTTTTTAATCAACCAAATGCCATTTACAGCAAAATATTGCCCATGTGATAAAGCCTCTGCTTCCTCCCAGTTAATCCCTACACTATAAAATATATTTGTTAACCAGCCCCTCATTATCTTTTTTGTCCCTTCTCTGACCTTATGGCAAATACTTCTTTTTTTGCCAACATTTTAAATTTTTTTAAGGGCAGAATAGTTCATACCAATATGGTGAGTTTTGTGAACCTGTCTCAATAAATCAGTAAATTAATGAGAGAGAGGTGCAGTTCTTCTTTGTGTCATAGGGTTTATGGGACATTATTCCATGGTCAAGGCAGCTGAAATTCTGCTGGCAGTACCATCTGCTCACAGACATATTTATCTCCATGTCACATCTGTCCCTAAGACTTGACCTTTGATCAGCAGAATTAACAAAAAAGCCACCTGAGCTCTTGACCCCTTCACCTCCCCATTCCAGATCCTTACAGTAGGTTCTAATCTGTGTAAACCCATTCCCAGTAGAGTTATAAACACCCACATGGAGCACAAGCCTGGAGCAGTGTCCAGAGGGTTGGAGGAGCCCTGGCAATATTCCAGTGTGAGCAGGGATTTGAGTTCCTCAGAGAGAACATCTCCTACAATGTCATGTCAACAGATGGGTCCCATTGTCAGGCTCATCACCACTGCCACTGACAAATCTTGTAATCTCATAACAAAAGTGGTGTTACTTGGTGTTCCTCATTCAACCTAATCCTTTAAATTCTTAAGTTCATGAGAATTTAGCATTCTTCTCTTCCAACCTCTCTCCCTCTGTTTCTCTCACTCTTTTAAAATTATAACTTTTCTATTTAAAGGGGGGAAAAAGCTCAAAAACATGAGCATTGATTGTCAATAAACCAGAAGCTAAATTAAACTGAAAAAAACCCCAAACTAAACATAGTGAAACCTCATATTTTCTCTCTTTAGAAAAGTCTAGTACTTTTAGAAGTATATATGAGTTTGGTAATTCCAGTGATTATTTTAACAATGACAATTAAAAGTACTGTAGAATAAAAGGATGCAAACTCATTTATTCTTAGTGATAAGAGGTTGAAGAGAAGACAAACATCCCTAGTTATAATTTTCTGCTTTAGCAAAACCCCTGGTCGAATTCCTGAAATACCTTCTGAAATAGACTCTTGTAAAAAGTCCAAGTTTACAGTGAAATGAACCTACACACAGGGAGTGCAGTGCCATAGACAACATCAACCTTTGGCAACATTTTAAGGGAAACTTAGTATAATATCAAATCAATCTTTTTGTGACATACAGATTAGCTGCTGGGAAGATGTTTCTTTCTTTAATTCTGGCATAAAATATTTGTTGAGTTGTTGTAAAAACAAGAAATTGAAAATGTTGAGACTCAGATATACATGACAGCGTATTTTGTAATTGGAATTTTAAAAAATCTTGTAGCTACTAGTTGTATTTTATCTTAAATGAGTAATGGAGAAGCACCACTGTCCAATTCAAGCAAAATTCAAGACATCCAATGAAAAAATATGGGAACAGCAGCCAACAAAAAGGAAAAGCAAGCTCCCTAAGGAAACAAGGAACACATAAAAATGCTTTTTAGAAGAGTGGACTTCCCATGGCAGAATTATGGCTCTTAGGGGCAAGGCAGAACACAGCAGAAAGACAGGGGCTCAGACAATAGAAGCTGTCAACATCCAGGATGTGTAAAGGAAAAGCCAGAAGGATTGTCTCTCAAAAAGAAACAATTAGAAAAATCACTAAATAAAGGATAAGTGGTTCACAGAACCAAGGATCTGTTTTCAAAGTCAACAATGATAAGCAGGTTTGGTTGGTTGGTTTCAAATCTGGTCCTACTATTAAATTTAAAATGGATTTAGGGGCAGAGGTGACTGTGACTTGTAAAGACAGTGCAAGAGATGATCCCTGGAAGCAGATGGAGTGGTTACAGAGAGCGCTCAGCAGCCCTGGGGACACAGGAATTGCCTTGTTTGGTGCAAAGTCCACCTCAGTGACACGGGGAAGGCGTGTGCCTTCAGCAAACTCAGCACTAAAGGGATTCCGGACTCTGAAATCCTCAACTAAATCACAGGCATTGAGAAGGAGATTAAAAGCAATCTCTTCCAGTTGGAAGACGTTTGGCCTAAATCTGGCAATAATGGCCTAAAATCATGAAACAAGGGAGCTTTTTTCATGCCTTTTGCTTATGCATTTTTGTCATTCTTTCTGCTCATCTGGCTAAAGAACACGGAGACAGCAAAGCAGCAGTCACTGACAGTGCAGGGGACATTTCAGAGGGGATGTTAGTCATCACTTGGCTAAGCCACACATGCATTTCTAAACAGCATTAAAATGTGTTAACAGTAATACAATGTTAATAAATAACTGCAGTATTCCAAAATGCCCAGACTCACTGAAATGTCACAACTAAAGGCTTCCATTGTACAGGTTTTTGTTTTTTTTTATTCCCATGACATATTAGAAACATATTTCACAGATTGATAGTATAGAATTTGCAGAAATATTCTCTCCAAGTTTCTGACAAATTTTGTCACTTCTTTCTTTATATATATCCATATGTTCCTGATGTCTAAGTAAAATGTAAAAGATAAACAGGGTTCTTTGAATACTTTTTTTTCACTCTTTACCTCATTAAAATATTTCTTGTTCCCCTTTAGGTCATTTTAGTATAGATTTCTTCCCAGAGTCACTTACAAAATTATCTTTTCTCAAGGTATGGATCTGGTTATTTAAGAGAAAGCTAAGTATTCCATGGGGGTACATACTTATTCCATATGTATACCATGGGAGAGTTTACTAGAATAATGATAGCAGCCTGACAGAGAGAAGCAGCTTTCTTTGCTCGTTACAGGGTGCTGTCCCATGTCAGTGTCACAATTACTGAATTTGTGGGCAGCCTGACTATACCTGGAGTAGTACAAATGCACAGCAAAAAGATGTGCAGGGAGACCAAAATTCACACTGTCTTCCTTTTACTTTAGCCCTATTTAGTACCCCAGCCATGGTGACGCTGTGCACTGAGGTGCCAGAATTGCAGGTCTGCATCTGCAGATGTCTGGGCTAGTGGCAAACAGAGGGATTTCAATGAATCTTCTGCAAACCAAAGTTCCACAGCAAAAGCTCTGCACTGATTCCAACATGATGGGATTTGTGCCAGTCTTCTTTGCATCGTGTCCACCTTCCCTGCCACCCAGTATCCTCAGAAAGACAGTGTACTGGGTGGGAGGGGCTCCTCTCTGCCCCTGATGTGGGCATTCTGTGCTTCAGCAGCATTCTCTGCTTCAACATCTCCCTGTGACCAGGATGGCTTCCAGGACTGTTTGCTCCTGTTGCCCAGGCTGTGCTCATGCAGTCATTTCAGCTCTCCCAGCCTGGCTTAGTGGGCACCTCTGTGATGAGTCTTTCTTCCCTCCTCACTCCATAGCTCTGCAGAGGGACAAGTGGCCTTTCCACAGCATTTTCACTGAAGGCACTCCTTTCTTTCTGCTCCCAGACAGCCACCCCCTGTCTCCCTGACATCCCCAGGCTTGGGCACACCTGTGGCACAGGCAGAGCCAGCTGTGCCCAGCACACTCTGCCACAGCCACAGCAACCCGACCCACTCGCCTCAGCCAAGCTTCCAGAGCCCTTGGTGGTCTTCCCAGCTCATACCCTGCTAAGAGTAATGTGCTACCTGACCAAGGAGTACAAACAATTCTGGTAGCTGCAGTTCCTCAAACAACGTTAGACATGTAAAAGATGGCCATTGCCATTGTCAGTTTGCCATTGAATGTTATTATGGTCAAATACTGCAGGAATTCACACAGTTTTTCAAATTAAGCAACCAGTAAATTCTCTAGAAATACGCCAGATCAAGTTCTCACTTCTCCAAGACTTCAGAGGTAACTAATGTCTAACAAAATAAAAATATTTTTGAGAAGTTTGCATTCTCAGGGGCAGTGTACGAAGGGTTTAATCACAAACCTACCGAGAATAAAAGAATGTATAAGCTTTTGCTTTAAAAGAATATTTTTCAATTTCTTTGTCATTTGACAGGACTGTAGCATAGTTGAAGTTGTTTATGCTACATTTTTTGAGCTTTTTTCCATACAATTTCTTTGACATTTAAGATGTCAGTGCTTGCCTTACTGTTGTTTCACAAGTAATTAACACGAGAGGATGTGGAATCCCCATTCTTCATTATCTCCAAAACATGAAAGGACAAGTCTCTGAGCAACCCATCATCTGTGACAGAGATGTTCTAGAGATTTTGAGGTTAGCTGAGATAAAAGAACAAGTCTCCTAGATAAAGTCTGAAGCTAATGAAAACACTGAACTATGTTGTTTGAATCATAGTTTCCTAACAACTGTATATAAAATTCTGCAATAAAAGTTGTACTTTGTTCCACATACTTTACTAAGTTAATAACAAATGTTACAAAATCATTTACAAAATAGAAATGGGATCACCTTAGGATTTTATCAAAGTTTTGCAGATGAACTGGGATCCATTTTTACTCAGTGTGACATATTTAGGTAAACTGAACATAAATTATTAATGGCATTTACCAATGCAAATATAAATTACATCTATCCATTTAATATTCAATTTTGTATGCTCACAACAATTTCTTGTGGCCAGCATGGCTGATGTGTAGAAAGACAAGTTTTGTATTCTACAAAACTATATTGTGTTCATAATAATTTAAATGAGATACAGATGCAAATATTCCTTATATCTAAAAACAAATATTACTCTGCTGTCAGGGAACCTTTTACTGAAATCTGCTCTATATACATTAATATATATTATCTTAATGGATTTTTTTTCTATAGGAAAGGTATCATAAACCTAAATCTTCACAGCATTAAGCAGTGAAGGGAAACATGCTTTCAGTGTGTCATGTACAACCAAGAATAGTAACAGAGACAAGTCCATCACAACAAAAGTATTGCACACAGATCCACTATAAAGCAAAACTAAAACCCCCTTCAAGTTCAGGTTAAAAGACAAGAGAAATTAACACCATCTTCAGACAAATGAAAAATACAAGCTTCATTCACTGGTGTAATTCAACTGAGAGCCTCTGGTGACAGCCATTCATGAAGCACTTTCACCAGATAAATGCTATCCTTTGTGACAAGAGGTATTTCCCTCAATGCATGAGAAAAATCTGTATAGATCTTCTTTGTTTATGATTCAATAAACACCAAACAAAAAAATAAAAGTTGTCCCTAACTGCACTGAGAGGACAATTAGCATTCACCAGTTTATTTTTTTCTTGTAAATCCCTGTTTTATGGTTACAGCCTAGCATATCTTGGCTTGCAGACACATTCACTGAAAGTCTGAAATACTTATATTTCAAGCAAGTATTGCAGCACATCTCGTAAAATTTGAATGTAAATGTAACATAATTTGAATGTTAGCAGATGATTAAAAATACTGGAATTCTTACTAGAAATTGGATGTTGACAAAGAAATTAATACATTAGGTGAGCAGATTTAGGTGAGCAGATTCTTACTGTGCCACCTATGCTCTTCCACTCCCAGTGCCTCCTCTACCTTTCCCTTACCCAAGATGACAGTGTGGAAATTCCAGCTTATCACTCTGCCTCTGCTAACAACTGTTCATTTTAATCAGACAACATCTTCTAAGCAAAATATAAATATGATAAAAATGTTGACTAATCATTACTAATCAGCAAACCCAGAGTTACTGTCAAAGATTGAACATTTTGGACCTATTACATACATACTAATACTGAACAGCTTGTGCAAAAGACAAACAAGCTCTATTTGATGTACAAATACATTTGCATACAAATATAAATGGATATTTGTGTGCACCATATTTGCCTAACTTTCCTGAAAAATGACAGTCCATCGTTTCCAAAGCTGATTTTCCATTGAGAAGAAACAGACCTGCTGAATGCAGCTCATGATTAAGCAACATGAATAAATCACCAGCACATGTGAGGAACTGGGTACAGAAAGCAATCATAAATTCTTTAGTTTCTGTGCCTGACAGCACTCTCAGTAAATGCTCCCAGCAAGGCATGTATTAAATATTCATGTGTGTTCCTGCAGCACCTGAGCAGAGGCAGGAGGGAAAAGCAGTGCAGAGGGGACACAGCCCTGCTCCTGCACCCTGGCTCTGCCTCTCAGCTCACATTCCCCTCCAGGTGCTGCAGGGCACCGTGCCCAAAGCCTTCCCTGGGAGGCTGCATGGGCCACACAGGGACAGCACAGCAATCAGAAAACAGAGACCTGAAGGTTGCGCTCCTTTTGTACCAGAACAAGCTCTCATTGTACCCAGTTTTTTATGATACAAGCTTACTGTGGTTTTAGGTGCACAAAAAAGAACAAGTGGCAAAAACCAACCCCCAAAATGATGAATACTGTTCAATATATAGCAAATTTGCCTTATTTCATATGCTTTATTTAACCCAGTCACTGTGTCCTTTAATCCAACACAGAATAAAACATTTATTTGAAGATATGGAAAGAAAAAATGAAAGTCTATTTTGAATTATAGTGTATAGAACACTTCAACCATTTATTTTGACAACTTACCTATTCAACCCTTCAGGTGATATATCATTCTTATCTGGGTTTACTGAACCAGAACAGCAAATGTTATAGAAAAAGTCCAACTTGCAGAGAAATTTAACAGTAGGATGTTTCTAAATATTATTTATTTATGTAAAAAGAAAATCAAAACCATAAATGTAAGAAGTTATACTAATGAGATAGAAATACCAGGAAATTTTGGAGTTTTTGATCAAGTTAACAAAAAATAAATGTTTACTAGATAAGTTAAGAGTTACCCAAATGTGCATCTCCAAACAAAGGATATTGTACCTGGGAATCATAGAGCATCTGTGAGAATTTGAAACAGTTAAATATTTGTACTGAGCACAGATATTTATATTTGTTAAAAATACAGAATTTAAAGCATGGGATACTACACTTTAGAACAGAAAATACTCCAAATCTAGTGCATACACAGACTCACCATGAATTTCAGTCATGAAAATCTTGGCTTGCAGGATCAAGCCACTGGCAGCAATCCAGCAACTTAATTAATTTAAGTTAACATAACAAAAGAATCAACAAATCTTCACTGTGAACTACTCAGTCAGAATAGAGAAAGAGCAAGCTCTTATGCCTGACTTTTTACTTCCAGTATTGGTTTGTAATGTAAATTACTCATATGATATTTAAACTTATTTTGAGATCTTTTTGATGACTACTTAAAAAAACCAAAATGCTGCAGTAAAGAGAAGATAAAATGGTATGACTTCACACACAATGAGATTTAGATGAAGCAGAGGTACTTGGTGTGACACTGATTTTTCTTAGATGGCTCTATCTCTTCAACTCAAGAAAAGCAAAATTCTAAATTCTGTATGGAGGAGATAATGTAGCAATATTTCAGTGTAGGATAGTTTATTACATAAACAGTATGTACAAATTCTAAACATGAAAATAGTGAGTAAAAGAAATCAGACTCTATTTACATTTATATTTTTTTACAAAATGTTTTTACAAGAAGTGTATATTCTTTCTCGAAATAACAGGACAAACACATAAGACCAATCTTTTTGTATTACATACATAAATAAATATTGACTTTAAATGACTGTTATAGGAACATAATTTCTACAGCAAATCTGGGTAACAGAGAAGCATTTGTTACCTCTACTACAATATAATTAAGTAAAAATGAAAAATTTTACATATAGAGCTCTGTTAATTACTTGTAAATTGTACCTTACTAATATATCAGTAGAGGTAATACAGTCATTACATTTCATGCCCACAACTGAACAATGAGTTTTGGCTTGCAAACCCACATATAATCATCAACATCTGCAGGTATCCATTTACATTTTTTAAATAAAGGGTTTTCTTAATCATTGAAAACTACATGCAACAGCTTATTAGTAGCATATTCCTGGTTAAAATGCACAAGTTTTGCATAACATTGCTTTTAGTAATTGATGTTCACAGGTACTGATCAAAAGGGTAGGAACATACTTGGCACATATTATAAGAAAATGAATTAATAAATAAGTCAATATCACTATGACATTTACATATACACAAAAATAATTTTTTTTATGCTGTTTTACACAGAATTTAGAGCTGTCTGGTTCCCTACTTTGTTATACAAGGCCCTGATTTAAGACATTATTCAAACAAACTCTGACATGTATGCTTGCTTGATTTGAAGCATCACTAAAGCTCACTCTTAACAGCACAGGTTTACTTCCATCCCACTGATTTCCTTTTTGTCAGCCTTCCTGAATCAGGACCTGCTTATTGGAAACTCCCCCTGACTGCAGCTGGGAGCATGAAGATGAAAATATTGTGAAATGAACTGACTCTGTATTAAGGTTTCTATACAGTTCTGCTAATACCAATTAGCTGAATTGCCAAATTCCCACTCACACTGGCAATGACTTTGTGTGTGACCGTGCCAAGTACCAATGTCAATGTCAGCATTGCCACATTGTGTCCTCAGCTCTTTCTGAAGCTACTTAGTGGAGGAAGTCCAGTATTTTAAAAATCAGACTTCTTAATTATTGTGTTTGCTATATTCTTAATGAATATTCAAGTTAGTACACATGGATGCTACAGCACAAGTTCTGTCTTATTTTCTCCTGCTCTATAAACAACTCAAAAATGGTCAAAAAAAAGATATAATGACAACAAACCAGTTTCTTCTTACACAACAACGAACAAAAAAATCCACTTCACAAAGCAGTTAGCAAAAATAGCATAATCTTATAATTCTCCTTTAAGAAATAAAAACAAACAAAATGCATCCTGAATTCAACTGACAAATCCATCAGAATCGTATACAGTAAATAATACATTAGTGTAAAGGTGCAGAGTATCTTAAAACATACTAATATCTCTAATATCATCCCAATATTAACTCTGAATTACACAACATCATTAGAGAAAATAAATCTTTAACTAGGGAATTAAGTAGCAAATTGCAACTCCATTGCTGAATTAAATGTTTAATGTGGCTTAGTCTAGTAAATTAGGACAATACCCTGTGTGATTCTGCAAACAAAGCTTTAGAATTAGGCACTAAACACTTCAAATCTGTACTGCTAAAAAAAATAATCACAAAATCACTCACAGCTGGGAATTTAATATCCATGCATGAGCTTTGTTGACTTTGTATTTTTCATTTTTGGAGGGTGACTCAAAAGGTGAGTTGATAAGACCATTTGTAGAAGGACAAAAAAATTTACATCTTAGTGGATTCTATAGAATACACTTGATCAATAGATTTCTACTTTATCAACTGTTGTTTTTTGATCAATCTAGTTCAGAAGGGAAAACCTCTCCATGTTCTTCACAAGTACCTTGTTCCTTAGAACAGAAGAATGCTTCAGAGAGAATCAGCAAACAGTAACCATTTTGATTCTTCCCAGAAGGATGATTATATGAGGACTCAGGGCTCCTAAATTCCTGCCTAACTCCAATGGGCTGGCATCACTGTAACAAAGACCAACATTTCTGCTTCACAGTGCCACTGCAGCTCCACTACATGCTTTACAGTGTCACTATGAATGAAATGTAATTTCATTAGCATTAATCAAGTCACTGTAGATTTGATCCAGCACAAGTAGAACAGACTGTGATTGAAAGGTTTGGACACAATTCTTCAGAGAAGCCTGAGGTAATTACTTTCCCAGATCCTGCTGATCCAGCAAACACCACAAAGATCACTTCTAGACTCATCTATGCTCTGTGCAATCCAAATGTGAAGGCAGTGCTGTACACCAGTCCAATATAAATTTTGTTTTCTTTGCAAAAACATACACATGAAACATTTCCATCCTGACAAAAATATCTCAGACTCTGACATTCTGAAAAAACTGAAAATAAACCTTTATACTATAGATTTTTGGAAGAAGAGTTCATCTGCTAATTTCTTAATGTATTTTGGAAAATAGAGGAAGGAATTAAAAGCACCATAGCCTTTAATATATTTTTGAAGGCCCAAACCATGTAGCAATAGAAAATGTCTGGGGAAATTCTTGGTCACTAAGTGAATATCAAAAAAGACAACAAGCAAAAATAGAAAAGGAGTGGAAAACAGCCCATTAAAGCTGAAGGTAAAATTATAGAAAATTTGTAATGAGCAAATGATCAGAAATTAATGTGGTTTCTTTCCTCCCCTGTGGTATAAATGCTGTAAACTTCAGTACAGACAAACTGAGTATTTCGTGAACACTCTAGTATGATAAACACAGCTCTGATCCTCAGTTTCAGATAGGTATTTCTTCATATTTTCTTTTTCACAAAACAGTTTGTCATCAAGACAAGGGAAATACATGTACCACTAATGTCTGAACTCCTCTTACTGAGTATCTCAGAAAATATGAAGCACAGATGAGCCTGTAGCACCTGCTGGTAGAAAAAGTGGCCACTTTATCCAGTTGGAGTCAAGTTTTGAGGTACATTAGTCTGACGTGATGATTCAAGGAGCAATGGAAACTGTGCCAAAGAATTCAGGAGCACTTTGAACATCTTGAACATTAAGAGCTGATTATGGGTATTTGTATGGATGTTTATTGGCAGATACTTTCCACCCTCCCAATAATAAATCCAAGCAGTTTCTGTTTACTATTGAGACATGTGTCTCTGTGTGACAAATTATTCTAGACAGTTTATATTGCACAATAAGGCAATATGAATTCCCTTATGGTTAAAAAGGGCACCCTTCTGTCTAAATTTGAAAAATGAATTCAAATAAACTATAAGCCAATGTTTTCCAGATGCCAGAATATTGTCACATAATTCTTTCTGTAAGCAGAACAGCAAAATAGAGCCAATGCATCTATCCTTCTGTTCTAAAGATCCACAGGGAAAAGAAATATGTGCATCACAATTCAAAGCCAAAAAGTAGCTATGCAGCTACTTGAATAATAAATGTGCCTCAGAATTTCAGTTTCTAAAACTTTTAATGTTAACTATTCAGATTTTTTAGCTAGAAAATCGGTCTTTCTATTCAAGATAATATTATACCTTGAAACATTATGTATCAGAAAACTGTAAGCAACAATTTTAAAAGTTATTCTTTTGTCTTATCAATTAATTGCATTCATTGCCATCAATTTTAAACAATTCTACTAATTTCCATTTGTTTCTCTACAATGGTATTTTCTACCCTGTATGTCCTTTAACTATTGACTATATTAATAGAAGATCTATATGACAGAACATTACCACTTTAGACCAGATGGGTAATACATATGTATCATCATCCTCCTCCATGGTGACACTGCAATTATTAAAAACTGGGTATCTCAGGGTTTCTGCTACTGGTATTTATTTTACTTATGTCCTTATTTCAGACAAATGGAGATATCCTTTAATAGCACAGTACACTAGGGCTTAAATTGGTGACAGGCAGGGCTTTAAGTAAAATAGATAGTTTAAATCCACTGGTGAGAACATGGCCTCTTTCAAAAGTATGTATACATCATAGGACCTTGCAAATAGTAACACTGAACTCAATAAGAGAAAAAGCTGTATACACTGCATTGTTTCAATCTGCTTTAAACACAGAATATGAAAACATTATAATGAACAATATAATGAACATTTTCTCAGAGGTGTTGAGTTGGATGTGATCTTCAGTTTGCTAAATAGTGCTGGTACTGAAATGATTCTTGCTGTGTGATTCATCCTGGTCATGGTGCAAACATAACTCTTCATGGCTAAACTACAGAGAAGTAGACACAGATCATACAGGATGGTAACTTCCATTGGAAAACTGGGTTCATTGCTCCAACAGATGTGCTGTTACCCAGCCCTCATTTGGGAGCTCAGTTTTTTTCCCTCAGTTATTTGTATGATCATCTGAAACAGTCTAATATTTCTCTGGGGATGGCTTGTAGTGATGTGGATGATGTTGCTTCAGATGAGGTCCTAAAGAAAAGAACAGGAAATTATGCACATATCAAACCCTGAATATGTAATACCAACATTTATCTGAACTGAAAAGGCTTTGTGAGACCTTCAGCTTTCAATCCTTCAGCTTATAAGTGCTGAGTCTGTGCTGACAACTGTGTGTGCTTTCAGTCCAGGCAAGTTTAGTGGGCCTGTGAAAGGACAAAAATATTCAAGCAGACAAGTTTTTAACTAATTGTATTTTTCACTTTGCTTTGTGAATATTGAGCTGTATTTTTCAGAAACACATGAAGCACTGAAAACAGCCATTGAGAGATTTAGAAATATGTTTAAGCTCTTGCCATGCTGGACTGAGAGAACCCAGAAAAATTTAATCTTGAAAGCTACGTAATCCTCCAGGCTGGAGCACAGACCAACTTTGAATCCCAAGTGCTACAGGGCATAAGCCAAAGAGCTGTGGCTGCAACAAATGGCAAATGTTAGACCACAGAAACTGAGACAAAGACTTTGCTTCCACTGTTTCTGATGGACAGTTCTCAGGGGGAAAAAGCCAGTATTTTCACATATCTTAAGTTTATGGAATGCTACTGCAATCAGTAAAATCTCTAAGGCTTGAAAAAGGCTTCCACTCTTTGCAGGTAGAAGACTGGAATTCTGTAAGGTGTCCCCAGCACAGTGTGAGCAGTGCAGTGCTTACTGTGGGCAGCAAAAGGAGGGAGGTCGGGCGTCCGGAAGGATTTGATGGTGGCTGGCCCTTCCCCCCCGGTGGTGAGCACTTGCACTTCCAGGCGGTACAGCATCGAGGGCCTCAGGTTGGGCACAGTCAGCATGAAATGATCCTAGACAGAAACAAAGCAATTCTCAGTAAAATGTACCTGCTCTACTCACACACATCAGTGGTTTAAACAGGTTCTACCACAGAACTGCTGTGGTTCAGCAGCCACAAATTATTGTCATAGAATTCTCTTAAAAGGATTTAATGTATGCATCACTTTTTTGAGCGAGTGTGTTTTGAGTTTTTTACTTGTAATTCCCTTTGAACAGACATATTTTAATCATAATACTATGGTTTCATGTCCAAGTTGTTACAGACTTTTATGGAAAGTGTGCTGATCACTTTAGTGATGTGCTCATCACTATAAAAATGAATTAAAATGTATTTTCCTAGTTATTCTTTCTAACAAACATGTTAATTACATAAACTTGTTTTTATTTTGGATTTTTATGTGACTTCTACTAATTGGCAGTTTAAGTAGTGTCTGGCCTGGGGCCACTTCTGCAGCTAGTGAAAAAGAAAAGACATCCACACTAATTTAAGATTTGTCCCAGTTACACCACAAGAATCTGTCTTCTGTTCTTAAGATCATTTATGGTGTGATGGACTCACTTTTCACTGCTCCATACCTTTTGTGGTCACTTAAACACGCGCTGAATAATTTCAAAGGAATTTTACAGAAATTTCCAGATGGGAATACATCTGGGTAAAGACAGACAGATATTAAGGAATGAGAAGTCATTCATCCAAATCAAAATCAAAACTATAATCAAAGCATCATCTGCATTAAGTTGGAACAAATCACTCATTTATTCCAAGCTGTAAAGCCCCAGTCCCAGGAAGGGGCCAGCTGGAGCAGTAATGCTGGACAGTTTGAGCAACACAGTGTTCCTGCCACCAGCCAGGCTGGTCTGGCCAGGAATCCACAGGACAAGTTATTGTGGTTGGCACTGTACCCTCCCCATGTGGGGCAGCCAAAGCAAGCTGTGGGAGTAACTTTGGTTATTCCTGTGGGATAATTTGCTGCTACTGCCAGAGAAGACAGTAAAGGAAAAAAGAGAAAAAGTGGGGGAAAATGTTGTTTCCCTGGCAAATTAGCACATATTCTGAGATGGGACTGCCTTTACAGACCTACCTGAAGCTGCTCCATCTCATTTAAAATCCTGCTTGGGAAGGGCAGAGAGAAGAGTGCACACATTGCACCCATACACTCACTCTGCTCATTCAGGTGCTCCTCCAGCAGTCAGGCTCTGTGCATTTCAGCCCTGGTTGTGCAAAATACTACATTTTTAATCAGAGTGAAAGGTCTTTGGCATAAAATACCCTAAATTTTGGTGCTTTCTGAGAGACAGCAGATACTGTTTCAACTCAAATCAGAGCCTTCTGCAAGTTAACTAGGTGCTCTAAACAGACAGATATACACAGTGATAAGATAATTAAAGGCATCTCTAGGTTCTATAGTCTAAAGTGTTTCATATGTCATCAAGAATAGTAGCCATGCTTTGTATCTCCAACAAGGAGGAAAAATTAAGCACTTCCTGCTCCAGCTCACTTGGAGAATCAGTATTTGACATCTGCACCACCACTAAACATTACAAATGAGCCACAGACACACAAACTCAGGGAGCCACTGGCAGGAGAAAGTAACAAGCTACTTACAGCTGGCAGTATCTGTGACTGGGAGATGATGCTGTTGGGTAAACTGTTCTGCCGGCTCTCTGTGGTCACTTCTGCCCAAGTGACCTGAAACCCTGTCATGGGCTGGTGAAGGTCTGCCTTAGAGATCTTCCAGGAAAAATGACCAGTGATGTTACCTTCCTGAACAATGAAAGATGCAGACAGATTCTCGGGTTTGGCCAACACTTTGGGTAGAACTGGAGCTAAAAATTTGGAAAGAAAAAAAAAAAAAAAAAAAAAGATAGGCTAAACTTTTAGAAATAATCTTCAATAATATTAATTTCACAAATCAAGGTCAGGAAGACCTGTGTTTCTGGTATTACACAGGATCCAGTCAGCTTTCTACCACCACACTTTCAGTGTTAATCAAAAACCTATGTTTGATATATTCCACTGACATTTTGGGCCAAACTCAAACTTCAGATAAAATGCTCTCAGCTGCAGGTACAGAAAAGAAAGCTATGGCTTGTAAAGACCTAAGTGCCTCATTCCCAGGGAGCCATTCTCCTGCTCCTCACATTTCAGATACCTGAACTCAGATTGGAAGTTTTGGGACCACAAGAAAATGCACAGAGTAGCACAGAACTCCATAATTCAGCCAAAAAGTAAAATTCATGCACTAAAGCTGTCATACAAGTTAAAGGGCTTCCCTCTAGCCAGAGACAGAGGTATCCACATTTGGAAGTGCAAAGCCATGGCTGACCTGACCCAAGACCAGCTGACCACAGAGGTCCTCTCCAACAATATCTCCATAATTCTGCTACTTCCAAAACCCTCTAGTTACACGTTGTGCCAATGCTGTAAAAGATATGAGGGCCTCTACTTCTTATTTGAGAGCAGAATTAACCTAAACAAAATCAAACTGAAAAAGCAGCTTGCATCTGCAGCAAAAGATTAAAAAGATGGGTCATGCCACCATAATCATGTTTACAGTTATCATCCATCATTATAATAAATAAAATTGGGAAACCATTCTTCCTTACAAAAAAACCCCAACCCATGCCATTACAAATATTATTGTATGTCCACTATGATTACACTTAACTGACAAAACAGTAATAATATACTAGCCAAAATTGATACTGCTGTGTATGTCTGCTGATTTTCACATAAGTATTAGTGATATTTTCATTTGTTTTCAGCCTCTCATTTCCTGTTCTAGAAATGCTTTTAAAGACTCTCTTTTGGTGATTATAAATGCTTTTGGTAGTTCACCAGATCATGCCTTACCTCCTTCAGCAGGACAATTAATGTGCTTGTGTTTTTTTTCTTTAAATGCAGAGCAGGGTGGGGTAACAAAGAAAGCACTCTCAGACTTAAAACGACCTTTCGATTTTGCAGGCAGAACAGTTACTTTGTATTTGCATGAAAATGACAGGTCCTTCAGAATAATGTAGTTTTCCTACAACAAGAAGAACAAAAAGATCACATACTGCAAATAGAGCCCAAGGGAAAAAAAAAAAAAAAAAAAAAAAAAAAAAAAAAAAAAAAAAAAAAAAAAAGAAAAAAAAATGAACAAATTGAAAAATAGCTTTGGCAAAAGATGAAAAGTTTTCTCCAAAAAAAAAATCTTCCTGGATTTTTAACATATGCCAATGTGGTTTTAACTCAGAGAAGAAAGCAAGTATTGTCAATGTTATGATTATTTTCAGTAATAAAATATTTCAGCATGGTATTTGAATATGTCCTTCAATTCTACACACTGCATCAAAGCAACTGACATCTAATATTTGGAACAGTCTCTGTGAATGATGGCAGTGGGGGCAGCAATGTGAGGATATAAATGCTAATCGAATTAAATAAATGTAAGAAAGCTGAGTTAAGCTGCTGTAAATGACAAGCTTCCTCTATGTTTAACTTTTTAAAAGCACATTTAAAGTTCAGCATGGCATTATGGATGCATATTTTTCCACTTCAGTACATTAAGTATTTCTATATTCTTATCAGGAAGAAAAAGTCCACTGCTAAAATACAAAGCACAAGTCTCTATTTAAGGACAATGGATGGAGAAGAAAACTACACAAAGTGCAAGTGTCCTGAAAAATTCTTACTGTTGTCTGAAGTACTTTTTAAAATTACAGTTTGAAACCTTTAGCACAAACCATATATGAAAAAAATTTTGGTTAGTCTTTATCCTGGAAAAATCTCTAATAATATGTTACTGGCTGAGGTCAAAAGTCTTTCACTACCTTTTAGATCTTTAATTCCCTTCAGAATCACTAATTTCCCACGTTCTTCTGCATAACTCCCTCTTTTTTCTCATTGCAAATTAGCCTACCCTTCACTTGAAAGGTCATTTTTGACAGACATATGGATTGGGCTGCGACTGGACTCCCAGCCTTCCACCTGCCATGAGAGTGGTCCAACAGGTTTGATGTCTTCTTAAAATTGTGACAGGACTATTTTTATTTATCGTGAGAGATTGGATGACCCACCATAAAATGACTGGGAATAAGGAAAAAAGGAAATAAGTTCATTAATCCCACAATGCATTTGGACAGATGTCCAAACAGTCTTTCCTGACCTCTAGTGGAAATAAACTTCTTAAATGTTAAGGTTTTCCTATCTCCAATGTGCATATCTTGAAATATTGCAAATGATCATAACATTATGTCAAAATATTTTTTTAAATGCACCTCTAATATGTTCTTTGCTGACCCCATGAAGCAGTAAATCTTTCAAGCTAGCACCATACTGTGTGAGAAATCATGTCTTTTGATTTACTCTTTTACATGCCATTAACTCTCCTGAATTGATGGGGTAATACAGATCAGGGCAAGAAGGAAAGGTGAATTGTGATTTTTTTCCATTCTGCATAACACACTAAATCAATTGTAATGCACCAATCACATCACTCTGTTGTTCAAATAGTGTGTTACAGAGACAGATGACGCTGGATTGCCAACAGAGTATGAAGTATTGCCACTGCAATATACATCTGGACTGACATGGGCTTACATGGAGCTTTTCTCCCCATCTGATATCTAACTTCCAGATTTTCCAGATATTATATCTAGTATTTGTCACCTACAGTCCTTCTTTTCTGATCTTTTATTCTCCTCAGTGAGAACGATCACCTGAAACTCACCTGAATGTCTAAAAGAAAACCTGGTTTATTAATTACTATTATTACTGTTCGGTATTTGCACTGTGCTAAAGTCCTACATTATTAATTGCAGATAAAGCTCCATGTTCTATATGCTCTAGAGATAATATAACTAATTAGTTAAGAAGTTTGCCTGTTCTCATTTTCTGAATAACAACAAAAACAAATAAAAGATTTTAGCCAAGTGTGGATTTAGGAAATCCAAGCACCCCAAAACCAGTCCAGATACATAATTTTAATCTTTTGCCAAAGAAGAACATAAAAAAGAAAGCATCCTTACTGATCTATGGAACAGGGCATAACACATACTGTGCTATGTTACAGAGCCCTCCTTTCTCTTGCTGCCTAGGAACTACTCAGAGTCAAGCAGAGGGCTGAATGGAGACTTACATAAGTCAGCTCTGTGACCTTCCTATGTTCTTTGGTGTCATTGTGTGCACAGGACTCCAGTAACCAGTGGACTTGGAATTGATTCATGCTGATCTCTAAATGATATAAAAAGAGAGGAAAAGACACATATTATAAGCACTTTTTCACCACAGACATGTTTTCACCATTGCAACTCTTCTGGCTTCTCTGGAAAAAACCAGGTCTTTTAAGTATTGTAGAGTTGGTAATTCCTCACTAAACAATCTTTAATATAATGGAGAAAATATTATGCACTTGTATCAGCTAAAGGAGATAAAATAGGGAAACTTCATTTTCAGATATGTTACAACATGCTGCTCACATAAAAAAAAATTAAATTGAGAATTAAAAAAAAATAATTTCAATGCTGCTACTTCTAATCATCCTGCAAATAATGGGACTGACTTGATGTCAACTGCTTGGCTGTTTATAATGCTAGAGCATTGCAATACTGCTGCCTGGCACTGCTTGAGAAATCTGTGCCTGAAGATATGTGAAAATGCCTGTAAATCCCCAAGCTTTCTTCTTTCAGGCTATGCCATAAAACCTGTTCAGTTCATCTGTCCAAATAAAACTCTAGTCTTGTCTCTTATGAGTAATACTGAAGGCTTAAGTTTACTCCCATTTAAATCAATGACAAAACTTGCTGCAGTATCAACAGTATAAGCTTTCAACTTATTTTCAGCTCTTCTAGCTTTTTGTCCAACAATGCTTGATAAGGAAGAAAAACAAAGAGCAAAAAAGAATTGACAAAAGAAGGAAAACTCACTAGGCAGTGCAAGCAGTTCCTGACATTTTTCTGGATTTCATTCTCTATAGAGGGGATGCAGAATTATGTCTGTTATTATTAATTAGCTCGGTATGACAGAGCCACTAATGTGCTTGACTGTGGGTTTAGGGAGGGAAAACAAATATCTCTGATGCCTTAAGGGCTGATCTGGTATTAGACTGCTATGAGCAGTTTGGATGCAGAAGAAAAGGATTGTAAACTAAAGAGAAAATGACTAGTGTAGGAAACTAGCTGAAATGGCCCCTTGAAATAGATTTGTGCAGCAGCTATTCTTCATAATAATATGGATGCTAATTATTTTTGCAATTTCTTTGGAAATTATATTTCTTTCAAAAAGAAATCTATTAAAAATACATTTCCTACTTTGTGATTGCTCCCTCTCATTTAAAATACATAAAGAAATGGATGTACTTTTGCTTGTCTCTTCAAGTTTTCCCACTTGATGTGCCTACTGGATGAAGACAAAAACTCACATTGCATTTTTAAGTAGGTTTCCACTGATTTCATCTCTTCCAGTTCACTCCATTATCAAGTATCACCTGCTAGATGATCCTTAAGGGCTCTTCTGACCCAAAACATTCTATCCTTCTCTGATTATTTTAAACTATCTTCATGAGTGGACTGCTCTTTGCAAAGCTACAAAATGTGCATTTTCACTTGAAATAATTTTCACTTGAAATCTATAAATAAATCACTCTCCTTTGGCTAAACATTTATCTAAACCTTGTAATTGTCCAGCAGTCAGTAATTGGATAAAACACATCCCTAAGGTAGGTCACAAAATACCACTACATGGGCAATTGGGAAAAGACAAATCTCAACCACCAAGACCTTGCAACAGCTCAGCATTCAGATATATTGGTGTAGAAGTTTACTAGGCCTCTATTCAGAAATGCAATTCAAGGACAAAATCATAGAATCATCAAAGGGTTTGGGTTGGAAGAGACTTTAAGGATTGTTCAGTTCCAAGCCCCCTGCCATGGGCAGGAACAGCTCCCACCAGACCAGGTTGCTCAATGCCCCATACACCTCATCCCACTGCCAGGGATGGAAAAAAATATTTATTTCCAGCTACTGGCACATTGGAATACTCTTTGAATTTTCAGGCAAGTCAACCTCCATTCCTTGTGTGAGTTTCTATTCCCAGACAGTTCTTTTCTTCCTTCCTACTTATTTTCTGCATTAGCAAAATCTTAGTAACCCATTTGTAAATATCTGTGGTTTCTGATAACTGATAACTGGAAGAAAATAGAAACAGTTTAAAGAAGAATATAAAAAATCAGAAATGTGTTTAAAAAAATCTATCAGCTTGTACTATAAATATAGGGTAAAGGTTTCCATAAACATAATTTCTTATTTGAGCTAATGAATCTTAAATTTGATAGTATTCTGGTATTCTGATAACAATCTACACTGAAAATAGAAGATTTTTTTTTCTTTCTAGTGAATATGTAATTAAAGGTTATATGAAAAAGGTTTTTGTATCACATCTACAAGTACATCAACAGTTATAAACAGGAAGGCATCATGACAGCCAGCAAGACTAAAACTTATTCAATTCTCACCTCCATATTTATGATTGCTGTTACCAAAAAAAAAAAAAAAAAGGAAGATACACTGATTAAATGTAATGTGTTAAAAAAGAGAACTGCAAAAACAATTCACAACAACCTCCCCCCAATTTTCTTCTTTTAAAAAATCTATTCTGTCAGTGTCTAAAGTCTGCCTAATACAATTCAATACAACAGAATAAAGTACAAAATACAATAAGGAAGTAGCTCCTACTTGAGACAGAAACTTTTCTAAAAATAGGGAAAGGTGGGACATTTTGTGATTAAATAAAGAAGCCTGAAAACCTCAAAATATATATGCATGCATTAAGTATGCACATTAAATGACAAGATTGTTATAGAAATTATCTTTAATAATTTTAACAGCAGAAGGAGACAAAGTGCATGAAATTGTCTAAAAAGCCCAATAAGAAACTGAGAAAAATAATGAAAATATGCCTTTGTCTTATAAAGTTGCTCATAAAGATCATGACTCTAGAATTTTATGAAACATTATACAGCTGACTTTGTATTTACCACACATGCAAAAGAAAGCCCTTTCAGCAATGCATACTATCCCAGTGAGATCACTGCTATAAATTTTTCTTAGGTTTTTGGCTTTTGCTGTCCAGTGCAAGCTGAGGGACAGGTACTGGACGAGCTGCTCGAGCTGCACCAGCTGAATGTCAGCCTCTCCACCAGAGCCAAGGGGACTGGATCAAGCTCAGCTAAGGTTAACACACTGAGCCCACAGACACATCTTTTTCCAAAGGTAATTTGAGTAGTTAACATGAACAGAATATTAATTACCTAATGGGACTGATTGGACAGTTTAATCAGAAAACTCAGCTATTCCTTCTGAAATAAGCACAAAACACTGTGAAGAAATTGCCACAGTGCCTCAGTCTGCTTCCCTGGTATTTCAGATGTCACAGTATCAAATACCCTTCTGACTATCTGGAGTTTTCTTCATCCTAAATTTCCAATTTAAGTCTTTATAAAGCTTTTAAAGTTCATTTTCTCACAGTTAGAATGTCTACCACTTGAAATAGTGACGCTTGCACAAACAGCAAGTATTTCCCAGAACTCAAAATATTTGTATAGAAACACTGAACTTGAAGGACATGACAAGTATTAGCACTCATTTGAGCAGCTCTAAGCTTGTGAAATTAGTCAACAAAATAGCCATTTAAGTACAAACAGCAGACAGATTATTCAAATAATTACTTTTATTTCAGATTAACATAAAGAGGGGAAAAAAATGCAATGCAGGACAATTACTTCAAAAACATCTTAATGATACTGACATGGAAATTAACTCCAAATGCCCAAGCTAAAGCTTTTTAGGTCTGCAAGACAAATGCATGTGATTAATCTTTTCAAATAAACTAATAGTTGTTAATTACTTTTGCTGTGATTTTTAAAGTAGATTTTCTGAAGTATAAATTGAGTTTCTAGACTTAAGAAAAAATGCCTATACAGATACCATGTGATCATGTTCTTAAAATCCCATGCATGCTTAGCTTTTTTTCTCAACAAGGTTATGCAGCTAACTTTGTTGGACAGAAGTCTTACATCTCTAATTAGAAATGTATGGACCAGGGAATGCTCTAAAGCATGGGGTTTTTTTGTTTTTTTTTTAATTTACCCCAAACTGCCTTTATTTTCACATAAGCATCTCCACAAAGCTCCCTATCAATAGTGTTTAGAAAGATGTTCTTCATCAGATTTTTGTGATTTCTCCCCTTCCCCAAATTAAACTCTTTAGTTCCATTTTAATAAAAACAAATAAATATATTTCTGATTTTTCTGGATGGAAAATGTGCATTTATTCTATATCTTCCAGCTGTAAAAACAGCTCAAAATTCTACTAATGCCAATGCCAACTACATGTATTTGCCACTTGGAAAACTTCAGGCACATATGCACAATTTAAGCATCTTGAATTGACAGACCTCAACATAGTCTAAGCCATGGCTGCACAATGGTTACTAGGAATATCCTGAGCAAAATCACCTTCCCACAGAATTTAAAGCTCTGAGTATCATTCAAAAAAAATAAAATGTCAGGTAATTCTGCAAGTTCCCCTGGATGGAACTTCTGTTTAAATGGGTTCTGCAGTTTATTTAAAATCAACTGAATATTCTTTTTCTCATCTTTTACAACCTCTTCCATGTTTCTGTTTTGTACAAATACATTACTGCCAGCCATATGAAAAATTTCATCAGTTTCTCTTTTTTACCATGCAGACAGCTACTTTCTCTGCCTGAAATACTTTTATCTCCTTTATATTGCAGCTACCATTCTAGGAGGGTGCCAAATTGACTAACACAAGGAACTGAAGCTTTGTGGCTGAAAAACTGGCATAGCATGGGCACAACAGCAGTGAAATCTGCTCATGCAGCCCAACACCATCAATACAGAGCTTTCTGTCCAGGAAACCAGGCACACAGAGGTATTTATTTCTTTGTATCCTCTGATCCACAGCAAGAAAATTGCAGCAGACTGTTTCAGGAACAGGGGCGAGCTCTGCCACAGGTTTGCTTGAGGTCTTTAGATAAAACACTTCATGGCTCCTTATCTGTTCCACCCCTGCCAAGTGGTGAAAGTGTGCACTGTAAAAGTGTTTCAGCTCTTGCATGTTATTCTGATGTAGGTCTCTACTATTTGGTACAAAAATGCTAATTAATACCAGCTGTGACAGCACTATTATGCAGGCAACCAAACTACAAAAACTTATTAGAAGGAAAATCAAATGGAATTTGCTGGAGAACAAGGTTTCACAGCAGACATGTTCAACAACAGCAGCTCAAATTAAGGTTTAATTACAATAAAAATGTCTGGCATCAATAAACATGGTAAAATCAAGTTGATTTCTGCATCATGACAGATTGAAAGTAATTAACATGCAGTGTCTGATAGATTTTCCCATTAGAACAAATACAGTATAAAAGTAAATATTATAAAATAAGACATATGAAAACCTTTACCTGCTACCATAAAATTAGCAATTTAATACAAATAACAAGTAGCTGTGCAATGGGTATTTCAGTTAAAAAAGAAACAATGTTCTGCTATTTTTGTCAAGATACCTCAACAAACTGACTCACTTCAAAATATATACATACAATTAATATGCTAACTGTATGTCAAAAGGAGTTGTTTCAAAGCTTGGAAGATAATGAGCCATATGTAAGCCTGCTGTCTTCATTGTAAGACAACCTTTCTTCAAACAGAATGCCATAAGGAGGATGAAATATCTCTGAAACTATTTCAGTAAGAAAATTATTGAAATAAGTTGTTCTGTGTGCAGTTAAAGTTTAAATTTATTATATTATGTTAGATCTGGTATTTCATGTAGCAAACCACAATGATGTTTTGTGACTGGTTGCATATTTTTTGTTTTTCTTTGCACACTGGGGCACACTTCTGAGCACATGGGCCATTATTCAGCACTTAGGCATATGAACAGCTGTGCTAACTTCAATAGCTAAGTCTAGCTAAAGGATCAGGCCAGAAAGTTTGGAATCTAGCAAGATCCAGACACTAATGACCATCAAAACTATAGCTAAAAGATGGTCTTGAACACATCTTTGATGGTCTTAGACTAATAGGAAGAAGGAAATATGAAAAATTTAAGTAATTTCCTTTCTGGATCATGGGTCTTCCAGCATTACTGCTCTAAAAATAGGCTAAAGCAAGGATAAAATATTTCATATTTAATATCACAACACAGGGCAGAATCTGCTCAGGCATATGAAGAACATGTCTCAGTATCTACAAGCCTGAATAATTGATTCTACTGTAATGTCATACTATGTTTTTTCAGAGCTCTGTATAAATCCTGTGTCAGCATACCATCACTGTATTGAATGGTGAAGCTGTAGCAATGGTAAAAGGTGAAATTAATGATGCCTTGTATGAAGTAAAAGTGATTATCAACTCTGAAGTGCTCCAAGATTTATACAAGTCAAGGCCTTCCTGAAGAAAGGTTCCCGCTCTTTCTCCTCCCAGTATGTAACCCCCTTTATAACAGGGCATCTACTACAACCCAGCACTGATTCCAACCCACCACTCCAGCAGAGGGAGGAGCAGCAGTGTCTGCTCTGCAGCAGCACCTGCCTGCCTTTCCACACCACCAACTAGAAAGCAAATATTTGAGATAGAATCTGAAGGCTCATGTTCATCTGTTTATTGGTCAAGCATTATTTTCCATGTCTACATAGACATCTAATATATGCAGCTTTCTATCAAGGCTTTTCCTGATGAAATTCAGTTGCTGGAGAGGTACTGAAAATTATGCAGGGAAGGCTGAAATATGGGCAAAATCCAAGTGAACAAATGAAGGAGTGTTATTTACTACTAGTTCCTTCAGTTTTGAAGACATGATTAGTGTGAAGTGATTCACAAGCTATTTATTACATTAAAATAGCAGCATAACAGAAGATGAGTTTGGGAAGGGATACTTTATTGTACTGAAGAGAAGCAAAATATGATGGCAGTCAGAACTAGATCATAACACTTATTTCTTTGTATACTGGTTCATGAGCCATTGTATTACTCTGATTCATGACGTCCAACATCTGCAATCTGAAGGCAATGATAGGAAAAAAAGTAATAATATAATAACAAGTGCTATTTAGTCATGGTAGTTTAGCAAATGCAAAATGAAGTAAACAAAATTTACCTTCAGCCAATGTTAAAGTGCTGCACTGATTTGTTAATGCATTGCAAATCTCTCTGCATTCCCCTTTTCCTTCTTGGAAATGTTTTGTCACATACATCCAAGGTAAGCTCTCTTGAAAATAATTAAATTATAACAGCTCTGTCTCTATTGCTTCCTCTGCATTGATTCACCCGATGGTTTAAAAAATAAATCCAAATTTTTGTTTGGTCATGATATTCACAGTACTCATGACATCTTTGAGAAAAAAAGCTTTTTAATAATTACTATTCAAGCAGTAAGTTAAAAATAACACCAAAACCTTCAGTTGATATTTAAACTTCACTCAACAAACAATTCTTAGCAAGACAAACTACACTGTTTCCTGCTCTTACATGGAATATAAGCAGTTACGATTAAATCACAAAGATTTTGTTTCTCACATTATGCCATTTAAAACAAACTTTCTTTCTATAGAACAGATTCTTTGTATAATAGAACAGTAACCCTTTCCAAAAAAATGATATTAACAATTACTGTGTAATTTGAAAATAGGCCTGAGACACTATTTTTGTCCATATCTAGACCTAGGAAGCCTCAAGGTTTGAAGATGTTTATATTGAAGGATTTAAACCTGGGATCATCTCTAAGCCGGATTACCTCTACCCTTACTTATTTTCCCACACACAACATCCTATACAAAATGAGTTCAACAGTATCTCATTCTGGTTTTCCATTACAAGGAAATTTGCCTCTTGTAAGCTCCAAGTCTCACAATAGCTGCTTGTAGCCTGAATAGAGGCTTTCTACAACACTCCTTCATAGACAGATTTTCAAAGCTAGCTAAGCATCCCAGACCTGAATTTAATGGAAAAGAAAAAAACACAAACAGACAAGTCCAAGGCTCACTAAGGTTATTTGGACACTGAAAATGTCACCAGGTACTCTACCATTAACCGTAACTTTCTATGTAACTTTGAAAAATGTGGACAGCAATTTAGACAAGCAGACCATAATGAGGGTAAGTTCACTATATTGAGAGTAAGTAATCTTGGAATCTCTCCCAATTCCAGAGTGAAAGTACAGACTCATCTTGCCCCTAGTTCCACAGTGGGAAGAGATGCAGGGATGCACCAGCTGCTCCCTTCTCTCTCAGACCTCATGCAAAATCCATGTGTGGGCAGGTTTGCATCTACAGTGATCAATGGGGTTCCAAAACTGGACTTTCCTGATATGCGTTATGGAACATCATACCAGGATGCTGAACTGGTATTCAAAAAGTTTACAGCATTAAAGTGTAGTTTCTAAATCTGCAGTTTAAGACTGATGTGTCTACGAGAAATACAACAGAGCAAACCCAGGTTAAGTATCTATACAATCATGTGCATACAGACAAGGTAAGGATTCACATAAACGTAGAAGAATTGGCTTCAAAACAAAGCAAACAAAAAAAAGGAGAAAAAAAAAAGTGGTTCCACATAGAACAAGCACTTAAAAACTGGAACTCCATCGCTAAAGATGTTTCAGACGTCCTGCAATTTGGTTACCCTCAAAGGACAGTGGATATTATTGTGAAGATAGATGCATCAGAAGTGAGTAAATACAGTGAAATCACATTGGGCTCAGGAATTTTGACTAACTAGAAGTTATCTGAAGCTGGGACAATAATATGCAGAAATACTGTTACACTTGCCCTAGTCTTATGTTCCTTTGGATTTGCTTTTGGTCACTGCCAAGAACAGAACACCACTTGGATAAGATCTTTGGTCTAAACCACTATGGATATTTTTGCATCCAGTTTATGGTCACAGGAGCAAAATAAACGGATATTAACACATCATTATTTATCAGCTGCATATATGGGTCATCTTAAAAGTCAGATTATAATTTCAGTTTCAGATATTCTTTTTTTGGTTTCTTTCTCTCCAACTCCAGTTACTCCTTCAAATAGTCCAGTTTCCTTCCCCTGTTTGTAGTGTTTATGCAACTAGTTTTATGGCCACCCTATAAACCAGCTAATTAAAAATACATATTAAAAAGAGGCACGTGGAGGAAAATTGACCCAGTTTACAAGAGGACACTCATTAGTTTAAACCACCTTCACCATAAGCATGATGAGTTCCTGCTGATAGGCCACCCTCCCCTGCATCATAAGAGCAATGCTTTGTCCAGAACTTAGGCAGGCTAAGAGAGCACTCATGAGCAGTTATTAGTTCACAGCTCATGAGAAGCATCTTGTAAAGTGCTGAACCTCAGTACCTTTTACTCACAGTAGGAATGGCAGGATTGCTCCTGGTGTGATAGTGTAAGCCTGTGAGACAGAGCTTTCACTTAATATGACCTAGTGATATAGTCTGGGAAAGGAGAGGAGGAGCTCAGCTGGTCAGAGATGGTGCTGAGAGTGTCCAACTTATGGGTTTGATCCCCATAAGGGCCATTCACTAAAGAGTTGGACTCAATGATCCCTCTGTGTCCCTTCAAACTCAGAATATTCTGAGATTCTGTACTTGGATGGTAAAAACCTTGCCATTTCATCCCTCAGTTATTGAGACTGCCTCAGATCACACATTGCCATTGACAAGTTTAGTGATACTATATATGTATACACACATATATATAAAATACTCTGCTTGTAGTTAAAATAATTAACTTCATGCATTGTAGTAATACTCAGGAAGTAACTGGAAATCCAGAAAACTGTATTAGCCACTGGAAATCCAGAAAACTGTATTAGCCAGACACAGACATATTGAGAGTCCAAAAAGATACTGGTTTTGAAAATGTGTTTTTTCCTGAATAATTAAAAATCAAGCAAGAGCTTATTTATTAGCTGGCTGGGTAATTTTTTCAGTGCCTTCAAGTGGATTAAGTCTTGATAAATGATTTTGAAATGGGATATTAAATATGTATCTTTGGATTCAACTCATGGACCAGGTAATTAGCAATTACATTTCTATTTAAACTTTTAACCTAAGTACAAAAGAAATCAAGGTTAAATTTCTATCAGTTACTAAATTTAAGAATAAAAAGAAGACTTCTTTTAAATCCATTAATTAAGTCAAATTAAAACCACTTTGACTAAATGACTAAAAGGTGTTCTGGAGTATGATTCAGATCATACTGAGGACTCATGCACAGCCCACACTACATAAATTTTTAAAATAAACAGTAAGTGGTCTAAATGTACAAAGTGTACAAATGTACAAACCAGACCAGTACAGCCTTCAGCAAACATCAGCGGGTGCCTGTTAAGTAAAATCAGTGTTCTGTGCTGTCTGTGCTCTGGGAACACAGCGGGTACTTCTGATTTGACTTGTGACTATTTGATTTCCTGGCAGACTTTGAATAAATTCCAATTACATTCCTGAGAATAGCAGTTGGACAAACTTGCCTCTAAATCTCTCAAACCAAGAGCTTTAACAACTACCCTGAAAGGTATGGAGGTTTGGAAGCAAGTGCAAGGCAACAAGTCATGGTTTTCTGTTCTGCTGTGAAATCATGCAGAAATGCAATAAACTGTACCTTTGAAAATATTTTCCAATATTGTCCCATTTGCAGGGGAGATGCCACTGAGGTTGCCACCATCGTAAATGTAATTTTAAAACTTTGTAACTGGCTCCACTAATCAATTGCAGACTATTTGAGAATTTGAAAACCATCTGCCCTACCAAATTCTATTATTTGTAGTTGATGTTTTTCATTACTTCCACCAGTAACATTTTAATATTGTAAGTATTTCAGGTTTGGACATAATGAAACTGGAGTCCTGTAGTAAAGTAAAGCAAGCAGAACTGGAGATGGCCAGACACTCCCCTTTACATCCTCTTAAAAAAGGCAAAGAGATTTTTTTTTTCCTGAAGCTACATTAAGACAAAGTAAAGGAGAAAAATAAAGTTAGGGAGGTGTAGGAACCACACAGATACTACTGACAGAATATTCTTTTAAATCCAGAATAATTTCCTATGATAATCAAAGCTTACAGCACTACCTATCTCCCCAGGCATGATGCTATGGAAGCCCATAAGATTCAAGCATCTGAGCCAGGAGTAGCACATATGGAAAAGCATAATTTTTAATATCTACCAGTGCATTTCCAAAGAGGTGATCTAGTCCTGTGAAGAGTCCTGAGCTTAGAGCCAGCTTTACTAATTAAATCCCTAAGTTCTAATGCACATTATGCATACCCACACAATCAACCACTGCTGAGACAAAGTCCCTGTATTCTCATGGAAGTCTGAGGGAAATATATTAGTGTATACTTCACTGTAACTAACAAGTGATCTTGTTGAAAGAACCATCTGGACTACAGTGATATCCTGAAGTACAAGTATTCTACTGCTTGGATATCAATAATTAGAATATGGCCAGCTGCTCAAACACTAATCTGCTCAGTGCAACAGCTAAAAACTAAAACTAAATAATGCTTTAGCATTAAGCAAGTATTGCAGAATTATTTACAGTAAGAGCTGGAAACTCCAACTGCCACTGAAGGATTTCTTTAACTTCAATGGCTCTAATTCCATGAGAAAGGACCATTTGATATCTGTTATCAATGGGAAAGCTTTCATTTCAAAACCTGCCATATGAAATACCTTATTACAAACAAAGAGTCAGTACACACAGACACTTCATTTATGTCCCTGAACTAAGTGAAAGTTAATTTTGTTTTCCTAAGATCTGGCTTTAAAAGCATTTGTGTTAGCTCTCTATTTGCTTTGCCATGCCTTACATTTTATTCTTCTCTGTAATTTAATTCATTATTCTTGTTTGGTTGATTTATCAGACAATGGAGGATTCTCTGCCTCTCCCTGCCTCAAGTATTCTTTTTCTTTCTGCTTTAGCATTTACAGAAACACAAAGAAAGAAGCCTGAAGCCAAGTCTTAATGCATTTTAAATATTTGTCTTTTTAAGCAAAACCAAGAGGCAGATATATTGATTTTAAATATCTGAAAGTACTTAAAATGTTTAATTTAAACAGGGGGAAGTAAATGCACACAGACTTAATTCAAAGAAAAGGAAACTAAAGCTTTACCTGAGCAAGGTGAGTTGTACTATAGTCAAATACAGGCACTGAGAAAATGGTAGTGAAGGCAGAGAAATGACTTAGAAATTATTGTGACAAGTGCTTCAGAAAGAAATTACACTCTGATATTTAAGTGCTTTATAATTATTGCAGCAATTTATGAGAATTGATGCAGAGTTCATAAAAGGTAGGATTTTTTTCCTTTTGTCTGTGAGCAAAATTTTATTTTCATACAGAGATTTGCAGCAACTTGGAGGCTTTTCAGCTAAGTCCAACACTCAGCCCTCTAGTTGCCCAACCATAGAAAAACAGAGAAAACTTAAACATCTTTTTATTTTCACACTTTCAGTTTGATTACTGCACAATATACTGAGATTCTTAATCATCCTTAAGTATCAGATCTCTTTAAACAGAGGTTTCAGAGTGCATCCATTTTTGGTAATGGATGGTACTGTCTGACCTCAACACCAAGGACTTAAAAGTGATTTCTTTAGTTTGATTCCACTACTTGATGATTTCTAATTTCACACATCAAGATGGCCAAAATATCTGGCCATGGACCACATCTTACTGTTCATTTACAAAAGGGGGATTCATGCTGTTTAAGGAATGTACTGTTTCTCTAATCCCAGGGCTAAGTGAAAGGCAGCAAGGAAATTACATTTTTTTTGCTTCAGAAAGAAGCTAGTATTCATATGCAACATGCTTTTGGATGACTCTGTCTAGCAACATCATGTGCATTTGCTAAGTACCTTGTACTGCTTGAAGTGTGGAGGTACTTTTGCTAGCATACATCCAGAAGTGATTATTGCCATTGTACCAGAGTATGCAACCTGAAAGATTATTTCAGAAAGAGCTTTATCTTAATGTAAAGCCCAGATTCTACATTCCATTCATGCCTTATGCTTACTAACATTAATGGGTCTTAAGAAATGACACTTGAAGAACAGACCCAGATAAGTCTTTCCTGCTTACCAACCTGTGGCACATCATGATGCACACATATGGAAATCCATCCCCTTACTCAGACTTTTATTCAAACACTGAGTGCAGATTCCAAGCATATATAGTCACTTCTTTGCTGTATAACAAAGTCAGTTTGCTAATAGTTTGCAACACCCTCTCTGGTGCAGCTGCTGCACAGGACACATCCTTCTACTCAGAAGGATGATACAAAACTGAGAGCTTTGGCCCTGATGTCATCTGTTCTTTTCACTGCCTTCCTAGAGGCTCATCTGCAAAGTTCACTGAGGAATACATCTTCAGTCATGGAAGAACTACTTTTGAATAGTCAAGCGATATCACCATACCTTCTGTAAATCCTAAGGCACACTGAAATAAACTTAGATGACCTGTGCAGGCTGGTGTTGATGGAGGATAAATTCTCTGACATTGAAAAAACAGTGACCATATCTGTTACAGGGCCTTACAGATAGAACTCAGTAACTTGATTTAACTTCACAGTTAGTTCAATGCTTACAAATGTCTTAAGGATGGGTATCAGGAAGATGAAGCCACAGTCTTTTCAGCTGTGCCCAGTGACAGGACAAGGGACAATGTGCAGAAACTGAAATAGAGAGACGTTCATCTAAATGAGAAAAAAATTCTTTACTTTGAGAGTGACAGAACACTGCAACAGGATGCTCAGAGGAGTTGTGGGGTCTCTTCCTCTGGAGATATTTGAAACCTGACTGGATATTATCCTGTTAAATCTGCTCCAAGTGAACCTGCTTTAGCAGGGAGGTTGTACTAGATCATCTCCAGAGGCCCTTCCAAACCCAGCCATTCCATGATTCTGTGATAACATACTGGTTTACACCATCTAAAATAAAGCCCATCCAAAATCTAAATAACAGTTTTATTTCATCATCTCTGCAACAATCTCTTGTTCATGTCATGAAGTCCAACACAGAAAATCCAAAAATACTTGAAAACTATACCAGCAAAGAGTACTACAACTGACTGAAATTTGATCAACTTACAAATGTCCAACATGTTAAAGCTTGAGACATTTATTTCTTGAATTATTGCTTTATCATGGTGACTCTCACACTTATCAGCCTACTTATTTCACATGGTTTCATGCTGGCCCCTTAATTTTTCTATTTTAAAGTCATACATTCTAATTTAGGACTACAGAATGGCTGCGTTTCTCCACCAAAAAAAGGTATTGATTTTTAATAGCAAACTACATAAAAATGAGAACATTAGTGCAATCAACAGGGACTTCTGTGTTCAACCACCATGTAAGATACAAACAGGTCAATTTTTTGTCAGGAACTATTTGAACTCTGATTGCCTACCTGCAATAAAAATAGATACAGGCTCAGGTAAGGTCTCTCTCAGTATTTCCTATTACAGTTGCTGCACTCTACTACCTCCTCTCACTCCCTGAACACCATAGAGTGCAGTTCATAAAGGTGAAAGATGTGTGGGTACAGTTCCCAGCACAGCTGTCTCAGTAACTGCTGTTTTTCATGAAGACAATATGATTTTCCTGCTGTGCTCCTTGCACAGGCTCACAGACCTGCTCTGCAGTAAATTGTTACTAGTAAATTTACAGTACCTCACCCATGCACTACATAATCTCCAAACTCTTGCAGGAGCTTATAGAAGCTGCTGGCTTCTCAGGAGCAAGTAATTGGCTATATTTTAGTTCCACACAATTCAATGGTTCCTGCTGAGTTACTGCATGTGCTGTCACTCAGAACACTGATATTTTCTTTTTAAAAAATCAAAAAAAAAAAAGGTAAGTGTGATGAACTGCCATGTTCTGCCCCTCTTCACACACCTTTCCTATCACTGCTTGCTCTGCAGGAAAAAGGAAGGCATCTTCCACTGCATGGTTGGTCATTGTACCTAAACACCCCAGTGCACCTCACAGAACATGCCCCCAGCCAGGGCCAAAATGGGTCCTGGGTGTCCCCTTATGTAATGGGATGCACACAGCCCCACACAAGGTGAGTCAGCTGTACAGCCAGCTAGTCAGCTAGTACACCCCTGGCACAAGGTGACAGCATGTGAAACCATGTCATTTTGACAGGTCTGTGACATTCTCCAATTCTGGAAATTATACCACTTTGAAATCCTCTTATTTCCAAACTGTGAGTTGCTATAAGGACGCTGACTACCTTATTTCTTTTTATAGACATTTATAGCTTTTAATACAAATATTACCTCCAGGTATGCTGCAGATGGTGAGATTCAGCTCCAGATTTAGATGGAAACATTAAGGTTTTATGATGCAATGCCTCTAAGTTCAATAGCTGTGTAATTCCATTATAAATAGTGGACACCTAGTTCAAGATATCCATGCTGGAACAAGAATATTTCTATTCTGCTCAAGATTTTCCCTCCATTAAGTATGACTAACTCTGGCAAACTATTCACAAGGTGAATGTCAGTAGGGGTGCTGGCATTTTGGTCACAGAACACATGATCTTTCTTCTGGCAGCAGGCTGGCAGGAAAACAGCTGGAACAGGATTGATGGTTCCACTGGGCTGAATCTTGTCTGCAGACTGTGAGTTGCACAACCCTGTCTGACGCCTGTGGGAGACATCATTGTCTCCTCATCTTTGAATCCTGTCCCTCATTTTTCTCAACACAGACTGCCAAGAATAGAACCTCAGCTCGCAGAGAGACGTCAGGCATCTCCAAGCTTTCTACAGATGAGCTGTCTAGGCTCCCCTCTGTTCTCAGTAAAGAAGAGAGGCATCTCCAGAGAGCAATTCTGCTGCTCTGGGGGATGAATTGCTTCAGAAGTCACCTGCTTTTCTTTTCTAACAATAAAAGGAGCTTGGATGATGAGTTGACATCTCACTTGCACAGGCTAAAGTTTAGGGTGATCAGTCCCAACAATGCTCAGAATATATAAATCTTGCTTTGCATAACAAAAACCACATTTTCTGGTAAACCAAATATTCCCAATTGAAATTGCCTCAACTTTCATTTAAACTTTAAATTGTTCCAGGTTTCCATGAAGCAACCCAAAAATTAAATATAATGGGGAAAGAAAGAAAAAAACAAAGAACTAGCATAGCCGTGACAGGGATGAATATTCAAAAAGTGCATGTACCCAGTGGAACCAAAGCTTGCAGGTTTTAGGGAGGAATAAGGATGGATTTGAAAGTAATTGACATAGCAGGGCCTGAAAGGTAACCATTCAAAAAGGCAGGCAAAGCATAAGAAGCAAAGGGTACCTCTCACAATCTCCAGTGTGACATACTCCTATGTTACATAGCATAATTGAAAATTTATACAGCCTGTCCTCACTGAGGGTGCTGCCATGTGCATCTAAACCCAAAAGCACTTAAATATTCCTGAAATTCTTTGAAAAATTCAAGAAGAAAATATGACTATCCATTTTGTAGCCCTTTACTTCAAACAAAACAAAAAAAAAAATTGAATTGATTTAATTTACTGGCATTGATACATATGTAGATTTCACCAAGTTAAAAAAAATGAGCAGTGTGAGAACATTTTGAAATGTTCATAAATAGCATATAAACCTCTAAAGGCTAAACTGGAGCAACCTATACGCTCTTAGAGGACAAGAAAGGAAAATCCCTTTAGTGATTTATGAATATGAATAGTCACTTAAAATTTATGTCATTTTCATTTTGACTGGAGGATTAAACCATAAAGTTGTTGTTAAGATTTTTCTGAAAACCAGAAGGATACAGCTTAGAAGAAAACTATCTTCAAGATGTTTTCTGGTTGTGATCAACCATCCATTATGTTTTAAATCAAGGAGACTGATAAAGTTTAGCACTAAGCTAAACATTCTTATGTTCCTCAAAATTTCTGTAGGTAATGCCAAATTCTGCTATTTAAAACTTTATAGATGCATTCATACCAAAATAAAAATTGTCTCAGCTCTGTGAAAATTCAGTGCCCCAACATGACTGACTATAATTTCTGGATAGCTGATTCATATAATTTCCTTCTGTAAGACATATACACAGACATAACACAAAGAGGAGAGGCAATGCTTCCCTCCAGTGTGAAGATGAAGGGATGAAAGGATGGGTGTAGGATTCAACTATTAATTACTTATAATATTGTCCATCTGAGGTGGCTGATAGGAGTCCTCCTCAGAGAAAATAGTAAATCAATATTTGACAAACCTGTCTTCTTCCAGTAGACTTTGACCTGAAGTTGATTGTCCTGATAGAAGGGAGTTCCAATTTTAAGAAAACGAGTGGTTTTTCTTCTTTGAAAGGTTGGGTAGGGATCTACCAGTCCTTTCTGTGGCTTCCCAGCAGATGTGTGTTCCTCTGCAAAACACAGAACAATCAGGAAACCATTTAGTTAACTACAGTGCTGTATAATGACTATGCTAAACTTGCTGAAATTCAGAAAATAATACTATCTTTATTCTAAATGACCTTATTTCTCTTTCTTACCTAAATGAAATAAATAAAAAGAATTAACTCTCCATAGTGGTTGAAAAATCACTTGTTTGAAATTCAGTCGAATTTAGAAAGGGACCAAAAAAGATAAATATGTTTTACACATGAAAATGCTCTGTAAATTTTCTGAAGAGTAATAAGGAAACAGACTGTATTTATACCTCCAAGAACAAAAAATGTTAACACAATGATTTTTAAACAAGCACAGCATCTACCAGTAGTTTCTGTAATATTTCACAGTCTTTATATTCATGCAGTGTTTGAATATGTACAAAATCCAAGGACAGCATTGAATGTAACCCACAAAGTGCCACATGTGGTTACTAATCAAAGTAAATATACACCTCTGGTATGCTATGTAAGAACACTGTGGTCAGATTCAAGATGTGTCTTGCCCACTTTCCTGTTCCCAGCCGTGAATGCTGAATGCTTAGGAAAACACTGCATGAGCAGAATTTTCTTTCAGCAATTCCCTTGATTCTGTGTGTGTCTGGCTTCCAACAAGAAATTGCAATTGGATGTCCTTCATCAAGCATTTTATTTGGTAAAAATTGATCAACATTTAGCAGGGTTGACAGTACTTACAGATATTTTCAGTTGAAAAGAAACGTTCATTCAAACTGGACTTTTCATTGCACACTTGCAAATGTATCTGATCAATTAGGAGGATCAGATTATAAACAAAAAAAAAAAGCTACATTAAATTCAATATTACACCTAATTAAAACTAAAGAGTCCAATAATAACGAAGTGGCAAATTATTGACTACATACTTAAGAGAAAGAGGGAAAGATTCAGGTTTCAGTAATTGTCACAAGTAACATATAAACTTGAACATTTTGCCCTATATTAAGCTTCTATTGAAATTCACTTGCTTTATGGTCAAATTTTACTTTCTCAGCCTTTGCTGAATCTGATACAATTTGTTTTGTTTGTTTGCTTTAAATTAAAATACCTAACTTAACAATTTTTTTTCTTAAAGTGACCATAATGTTACTACTACCTAAAAGGAAATGAAAAAAGTTCTAGAGAGAAGTACAAATTAAAATCTATTAGGTATTCGTCAATTTAAATTATGTTAATTTTATTAAATCTCTGCTTTGCTATTCTCTGCCTGCTCTACTTCTACAAAAACCAGGACACCAATTTAAAATATTTCTATATAAAGATCAAGCAAGAATCTTGCTACATTTCCCAGAAGTGAAGCACCCAAAATAGTGAGGCAATGCATTTCTGAGTGTGGGGAATTGTAATGCCAGAGGGCTGAGGTCAAAGCTCACAGAGGTGTGTAGGACTAAATTACTTCAGAGGGGTGTGGGCTATCTCCATTCTGACAATAGGACCAGACACCTAAAAACCAGAGCTTAATCCCACACAGAGCAGAGTGGGACTTCAGCAAAACTGGCACATTCCTCCTGGAATTACTTCCCAAATGCCATGGAAGCCCCAAAATAACAACAAGCCATGAGTGTCATGTCCTAGAAAATATTTCAGGCGATTTTTTTGTTTCTTTTTCATATTTCTCCATTTGCTTCTAAGTATTCTCAAAAGTACATCAAGCAGGACTGGCTCTGTACCTAACTAACCTGAGTGAGATATAGAAGGTGAATTTGCATCTCTGCCAGTAGTTTTTACTTGCTTTTCTATGTAAAATATAATCTAGCCATTAAAAAAATGTCCAAAAAGGTCTAAATACACCTCTCAAGAGAGTACTCTACCAAATAAAGTGAGTGATATAAGTGGTTTAGGTTCAAAGAATCTTGAATCATTTACCTCATGGCTTTAAGAGAAGGGATGTTCAGATTTTTCTATAAACTTATTACTGAAATACTCTAAAACAAATACATGTTTTGGTTGGTACAGGCACTGATTTTCAGATAAAAAGAAAATAAAGCTTATTAAATAAATGGATGTTCATAATTTGAACAGTCAAATTTCTTGAAGTATACGAGATTAAAAGAATATTGCTCTCAATATAGTTTTACTCTAGTTTAAAATACAATACAACAATTAATGAACCTTTTAGTACAGAAAGGTCACTCCAGTAAAGCAAAATAAAGTACAAGGCATTAGAAAGTCTGTACTAATTAGACATAAGCAGATAGCAGATTTTCATGAAAACTACTGATGGTCTGTTTTCTGAAGCAAGGAGAGGGGCCAAGTCACATGTGAGGGTATAGCATAAATAAACTCCATTTGATACAGGGTTTATAAGTACTAACTCAAATGTGACCTGCATCAGATTCTGAAAATCCCCGTTTTGAAGAAGGAAAACTGAAACAAAGACTTCTTCTCCCAATATAAATCTGGAATGATATAGACCAAGAGAGTCAGAACATAAATGAGGCCATGAAGAACTAATACAGTCCTTCCAGTGAAAGATTTCTCACAGTAAGTATGGAATGGTACAAAAAATAACATGGTCATATCTCAATCACTCAGCTTCAATTCAGAAGACTTTTGTTATATGGAAAGTCTTTATTTACTATCATGTTTAAAGATTATTATGGTCTGACCTAATGTCAGGAGTACCAATAAAGCATGACAAAGGTCAGTTTATTAATTATCCTTGCCCCCAAGATGGAAATATTTATAAAATTATACAATAATAAAATGAGAAAAAATCTTAAAAAGCTTGCCCATTTTCTCTTTGGCTAGTTGTATACAATGGCATCTAGAATTTTCTCCCACTTAGCAGGACAAAGACCAACCTCAGACAGCTAAAATTCCAGCATCAGGATTCTTTGCTTTAATGTAAACTCAGCTGTGAGTTGAGTTCTTCCTTAAAGCTGTGATGTCATGTGGTGACATGGCAGTCAAGATGACTGGATTGAAAACTAAATATCTTAAAAGTTTAGCACTGAGAGCCAGAATTTCATAGAAACTTTATCAAAAGGAGCAGGAAACTGGTTAGGGGGAGGTTGAAGAAAAAATTTTTGCTTTTTTATCTAGTGAACTTTGCAGGGGGGGGAAAAGAAAAGAAAAAAAGTAGCATACTCTACAAAAAAGGATTCTTTTCTTAGGAAAAGAATCAGCAAAATTTGAAATCCCTCATAAACACCAATGATATGCTTCTAATGGTGCTCAATGGCTCAGTGTATGGAATTAAACACCCAGTTCACACAGTTATTTTCTCCTCTATTACATCTCCTGTGAACATATAGAAAAGGAAGGAGAACTTACTGTGGGAACTGTAAGAAGATTTTGGTATCATGCACAGTCCTGCAAACTAGGCTACTTTTCCAGGGGATGAAAAAAAGCAGAGGTACAATCTAGGAGAGCCAATAAGGAAAAGGAAGAACTCTTGTATTCACTTACACTGGGCTTACTGAGGATTTAACTCAAACTTGCCTAATATACAGCCTATGAAGATTCAAACTGATATCTGGTATGGATTTGAAGCAAAGACTCAGTGTATGGAAGACATGAAAACTTGACCTTCTGTTGTCTCTCAAGATGGCCCAAAAAAATAGTAAAGATTAATTTAATATGGGAAAAAGAAGGATACTTTAGCTTATTTTTAGTTATTAGTACATGAAACAACCACAGACAAGAAGGTCTGTTACAGCTAACAACCATATAACTATATTTTATGTATACCCAAACAGAATATGGCGAAAAATAGCAGTTGATTAGTGAGGTTGAAAGTAATTACAGTTCTCTTATGAAAATGGCTACAAGCTTAAACTGCGAGTGTACTTTAAAGAAGGAATGCAAACTAATAGAAAATTAAATGGAGTCAGGGCAGAATAATTAAAATCATATTCTTTAACATCCTATTTTCAGAACTCTGCTATATTAGTTAATCAGGGCCCCATCAGCAATTCTGCAGTAACTCAGTATTGTACTGTAATTGCATAAATAGTATTTAAACAAGGCTAAGAATTCTGGTCTTCTGCCAGATTCAGATACAGTTTGCAATTATATTACTTAGCATGTGAAGTTCTAAACATCTTAAAAATATATAACATCTAGACAACTTGAGATTTTAATTTGAGTGTGGGTCCTATGTGTGCAATATTTTGAAAATGCATGGTTGTCAGACATGGAATCTGAATTAATGGGCTACTAAAACAGTCAGGATTTTGAAAAACATTGCAGGTTAATACTTTCCAGTTAACACACATAAAAATGGTTTTATTCCATCCACTTAGAAACAATCAGTACTTATAGCTGTATTGAATCTAAAAAATACTAACACTAGATTTATGCAAAGACTTTCATTTTCTTTGCAACTGTTTATTTTAGGTAAGTAGAGTCTAAATCAAAGAATTAGGCAAAAACTATCACCAATTTTTAAACAAGAAATTTAACATGAAAAGGTTACTCAACTTGACCAGGAGATGATCATTGTGCTGTGGAACAGCCTGCTTTAAGAAAATGATCTTTTAAAATTTAAGAAATCATTATATAAAACATCCAAATTCCAGATAAAGGAGAAAGAAAACATTCAGGTGTTTGAGTATGATTACTCACTGTTATTTCTGATGTCCTGAGTCGTGCTAAAATGGAGAGAAACCTTAGCACTCTTTAGTCGTATCTGACCCCAGCGTGTCACTGCCTGCAGCTCTACATTGTAGTTGCTGTTGGGTTGGAGCCCCTCCAGGACCACATAATTTTGGGCCTGTAACAGAATAAATACACAAAGCAGTTATAATATTGCTGAAGCACAGGCCTCTATTAAAAACAGGCTTGTTATCTTAGGCACACTACTTTTCTGAAGTTAGAAAACTCATATATAAATTTCAGAGCAAAATTTCCTTTCTGTACAAGGTTTCTTTAATTGGACTCTGTTTTCCTGCATAATTTTAAAAATACTAACCTACTTGATGTTTCCATAATTTTGGCAGGTTCTTGGCAATTCCAAACCTATTGTTTAGGCAAAACCTAAGGGGTTTTCTTCTATATAACAAGGTTTCTCTTATGCCAAAATCATTTTAGCAAAAGGAATTTAAGCATTTTATTCCCCAATTTCTGTGTTAGTTAATCAATTGAAAACTTTTTTTTTTTTAGAGACAGCCAGACTGAAGATAGCTAAAGCCAAACATTTAATACATTTTTCAATACATTCTATTTGTTTCAACTCTTGAAAAATATACCAAAAATACCATCTCATTGGAAAGAACACTTTTCCTGTATAGAATGGAAAATAGAATAGAAAAAATACAGTTTCCAATGTCACAGAGGTGTATAAAATGGGGAAACAACAGACTAGGTTTATCATTCTCCAGTCAAAAGCCCATACACTAAGGCAAGGAACATGATGTTGCAAAGAAGAGTCCCGCCTTCTTAGTCTTATATTTTATTTTGCAATATTTAATCATAAAGATATCCTTCTGGTCCATAAACCAGGTGGAAGATATTACTCCATATTTTCATTAGAATTCCTTGAGCCTTTTAAGTTTGACAGTCCATATAGAGTAAAAAAGATAACTATGTACCAAGGTAACCATCCCATATTTAACACTTGGGATGTTAAAAAGGTGATTGCCAAAAAGTATTTATTATCTTTCCTTGTTTAGTGCTGAAATATTGACTAGAAATCTGTGTCAATATTGCAGTCAAACTGATTCAATGTCTACCTGGAATGAATTCATATTGAATCAGTAGGAAATTATTTGGGTCGGGCCACATCTAAAGGTAAAAACCAGACAAAAATAATCCTCAGTGATCTTTAACAATTAAGACTTTTCCACCTTCATTTTTTTTTTAATTTCCATGTATTTGCCATTCTTTAGCCCAAGAGTTGCTACAATACTCAATTGCCCATTGATTAGCTATAGCATCTGGAGTGTCCTGAATCTCAGTGGCATTGCTGAGCAGTTTCATGACATGCTGCTGAAGACAAAGTACAAGTCAGGAGTACTATGATACATATTGTAAGAACTTGCCTTTTCTATAAAAATACACCTTGTATTTCCCTTTATTCAAGGTCAGAACTTGGTCTCAAATACTGCAATGTTCCAATGGACCTGTTTTAGTAGTATTTGTATGTAAGAAGTACCCTATGGAAAGGTATTAAAGACCCAGCCCAATTTTAAACTCCTCTGGGGTTTCTGATGTACGGACCGGCTTGGAGAAAGAAAGAAAGTTCCCTGTTATCTTTAGGCTGAAGACTCCTTCCTGAACATCTTTACCCAATGTCAGGGTTCTTGAGGAACACAAGCTTCTCTATGCAGCACAGTCCAACCCTACTCCTATCCTGCCACAATTATTTTTTGAGGGACAATAAAGACCTTCCTTTCTTTGCATGATTTCATCACACAGCCTTCACTGCCTTTATTTCAGTCAGGGTTTGGTGACTGAAGGACAGAGGGGGAATTGTGACTCTCTGCTGTCATTCATCACAGTGCAATGGGCAGCTGGAGCCAGAACACAGTGTTAACACAGACACAGGACCAAATCCTAACTACCAAAAGCACTGCGAATCAGTTAATGTCTAACTGATTTCTGTTATTTCTATCTAATTATTTACATTATTTGCTTTTAAATAATATGAAATATGCTTAAGGATATCATAAAAAAAACCCTCCAGCAAAGCAAACATTTAATACATTACTCAAGAAACTCATAGGAACTTGCTGCTAAGAAAATATTGCCAGACCTTTGGAACAGCAGTTTATTTAAAGAGTTTTGGGTATGTTTTTCCTTGGACCCATACTGACTATTTAACAATTACTCTGTGACTGTGTCACAAGTTTTACTTGCGTAGTGAAAGAACATGTGACAGACGAAGTTAGGCTTTTCAAATAAAATAAACACTTCAGGAAGTACTAATTGAAAAAGCCTACATTTAGAGAACTAACAGCATTTAACTTTTCCTTCATCTTTCTGAAAAATCTTATCATATTTACCTGTATTCTATGTATTATTCCTCTCCCTGAGTTCAGGGTAAGAAAAGGATTGAGAGGTCAAAATTGTCTATGGGCTTCGCAATATTAAAAATTAAGACCACTACTTTACCAGTGGCTGAAATCATTGGAACTTATCACACATTTTACATTACTCTCTATTTTGCATCAAATATAAACCATATTTCTGTCCCAGTTACCAATTTCTTTCTTACCCCGTTGGTAATCTTCCTTCTCTTTTTTTTTTGCTGGAATTACATATTTGCTGTATGTCCAGCTCCAGAAGACTTTGTAGTGGTGCACTGGGATATCAGGCTCCTCTGGAAGATCCCAAGTAATCATTGCATTTACACTTCCATCATTGTTTGCACTGATATTGGCAATCCTGATATTAGATGGAGCTGGTGGAGCAGATGGATCTAGAATTTACAAAAAAATGAAAACATTTTAAGGGAAAAATTATCTTCAGTAAGGTAAAGATTATCTTCACCTCATGTATTTGTGAGGCATTCATGAGCTGGATGAAACACTCTAAATACATGGAGGAAAATTCAGGAAAAGATATCCTGTAGCTGATATGGCATCTTGTAAATTCTAGAAATTCAAACTCTACTGAAATAAACATGATAGATTAGCATCTAGTTTGTCATTATTCTGTGTTTTTGATAGTTCACAAACATTATGAAGCTTTATCAAAATCTCAGACTTTGAAATATCAGACTATGAGTGACAGGTTTCCTTCTGTCACTCACTACTTTAAATACACAGTGAGTGTAAAACACTCCAGTTCTTCAAGTGGCCTTGCAGAGCAACCACAGAACTGTATGGCTGAAACACTGAATATTTTTTCATTACCAGATAATTCTCAGATGATGTTTTGACACTTTATGTTTTGACACATTGAATCTTTCTTCAAAACTCTAGTATTGATACCTACCACCATGGGACATAAACATTTCCTTACAATTAATGAAATTAAAGCATAATGATATATTACACCGTGGCAGAAATCTATAGGGTTTTTTCTTAGAATGTCAAAAAGCAATTAGCTACCCCTTTGATTTATTTCACTATTGTGGTTCAATTCCTGGTCAATATAAATGGAGATAGTATACCTTCAGTTGTCTTTGTGCTGACTCTAGAGTCAAGGACAAATGACAGTCAGAGTTTGAATAAGATTCAATATTGAACCTTTTCCAACATTGATTTTAAGGTCCTCCTTGCGGACTCTAAAATATCCTGATCCCAAATAATGTTAATCAAAGAAGATTTTGCAACAAAGCTTCTGAAAGCTGTATACCACCTCCTACTTTTTAATTTCTACCCCTTTTTTAAATGTCTGTAGCAGCCAAAAATTATTGACAAAATACAAGGAAACTGCAAAAAAAATTTATATAGAAGTAAGTAGTGACACGCAAAAGAAACCAAATTAAAAGTACATCAGAAGAGTAAAGGAAATTCATAATAATTAAGACATGTTACAAATTTACAGCCATATGAGCCATCACTTATTTGCCAAAAATAAAACCAGAGGTATGAGGAGGGGGCATCAGACATTCATTTACTGTATGGTTGACTTCTATTATTCTGTAATGGTAAATGAGCTGTTAAATAAACATTCCAGGCATACTTAATTCTTCAGATATTCCTTATGAAGAATGACCTTACTAAAAAATTCCATCATTTAGTTTATTAAAAAAGACACATTCAGAATTAATAAGACAGTATTTCCCTTTTAAAGATGAGCAGATGCAAAAAAATTACTAATTCCTTTTATTGAACAGGGCTTTTGCTGAAATAACAATTGATTCCTCACACATTCCATTTTAGTTAAATAGTAATGGATGCCCCTGTTCCTCACACATATAATTCAACCTAATTTTTGGCCATAAAAGTTACAAAGCATACTTAAGAATTCTGGAAATCTAAAGTGATTTCCAAATACTAAGAATGCCTCACTTCTCACTTGTGTTTTTTAATCCTCTAGGCAAGTCAGTTGTTTTTATTTTTTCTGGCTTTGGAGAAGCACTGCTGTTACATTTTTTCCTTACCTGTGAAGTTTCCAACCACTCCATCCTAAAGTAAGTTAAACTATTTACTCCAGAATTAAAGAAAAATTTAGCTAAGTGGTTTTTACTATTCTCCCATACAATTTTTCAGTTACTTCTGTTATTTAAAAGGTAAGTATAAAATGCAATTTATGTAAACTAAACATAAACAGAATCATGATTCACACTTCTAAGACATTTATTAAGCATTCATCTTCACTGTTTTAAAATGTTAGGAGCTTTCTTATGTTATATGACATTATATTAGAGATATAAAACATTTATAACCTGAAGTGCAACATGATCATATTACTGTAGGTGAATTATTCAGGTTATCTCCCAGAAGTGGTATGCATCATGTATTATGTATAGAAAACATATGGGATAAAATTTAAGTGTTTCAGAGAATATATCTTCCCAAATGGTCAGATATAAGCAAAAATAATTCAACCTATAAAACATGCTTGTCTTCATTCTGCATCTACGAGAGAGAGAGTCATTTAAAAAAAAGATATAAAATTTAAATGAAATAGCTCTTTTGGACAAAGTGTAAAGTAAAAAACATTTTGAAGTTCTTTTCACCAATTTTTTCTATGTCTAAAAGCAAATCACCAAATTTAGATTATTTTTTTTCAAATGTTTGGATGTTCATTCCAGCAAAAGAAAGCAGCAAGAAAGAACTATTTGTGTACTGAAACCAATAGGAGATTTATTCTAAATTCTACAGCACCAGCATATCACCCTGTACATTTTATTACTGCACAGTTTATTGAAACATCACTTTATCAGTAGCATTTCTTTTGTGCTCACTACACACAGTCCAGGCACCAGACAAAACACTGATCCACACTTTAAAGAAAATCTCTCAGTGTTTCTACTTTGCTGTGTGAGAATAAACATTGTGTTAAAAATCATTGGGTAATTACAGTTAAGGACAGAAAGAATGTCCTCTTAGAAGGAATATACATGTGAAATAATACAGCAAGTGCAGATATTTTCCTGAGTGCCCTCTTTCTTCAAAGACTCTATTGCAAGCCTCTCAAATGTCATCCACAAAAATGCCTTTGAACAAGAGCAGTGGTGGTGGTAGAAGACAGAAAAGGAGATCTGCAGCTAACAGACATGAAAAGGTAAGACATTGAAAGTAAAACATTTTCTATAAGAACTTTATTAAAACTAGTTGATTAAGAAAATAATAAGCTATAAAGATATAAGATATCAAAGATGAACAAAACTTATTACAGTTTTGCATTTAATCAACTGAAAAAAAGTCCTGTCTGTTCATAAAATATTTTGTGGATTTGGGGTGTATTACCTGAAATATTAAGATGCTTAGTGAGGATTTTATATCAGATTAGGATCCATTCCATATTAAGTATTTCAATACCACTATGTAATTTATTCACTTATTTTGATATATTTTTGTGACACTCGTCACTATTACAAGTGATAGAATCATCATTCTGTAAGTTAAGAACTCAAGAATATTAATTGTTTCTTCATTTGAAAGGATTTAGTTTCACCAGTAAAGCAGACAAGTGACAAGGAATAGCAGGGTAGATAATGTGATCTCTGTTAACAGGAATTAAAACCAAACAACTCAAACCCCACCATCAAAGAAAGCACTCAAAAACCCTCTACACCCCCTAGGCCTCCCCCCCCAAAAAAAAACCCAAGAACCTAGCAAAGCACAAAAAAAAAAAAAAAAAAAAAACAAAAACCTGTGACGTGTTTACAAGCATGCTCTTCTACAATGCATGCCAGCCAGTTACCACCTAACAGCTTAGTTGTTTTTCTTCTGCAGTACTGAATGGAAAAGTAATCTTCCCCAAGGTGGTCTGTTATGCTTATGTCCATGCAGATATTTAAAGCACTATACAACTCATGCTAAAATACTTCAAGGTCTAATAACTGGTACTGAATCATAAAGCTGACTACATAAGGTGTTTGTGAACCTAACTATAAAGCTAAAATGACTTTCTGCTGACTATAAAGCTAATAGCCATTCTACTGTTAGTCTTCATATACCTGTGATCCCCTTGACTGACTGCCCACATGCATAATTCAGAAGTATAGATGTAAAATTACTGGAATGGAAACTGCTGCCAGTTTTTCAGATGCAAAGTACTGAAACTTTATATACATGAATTTATCTGAGTGTTAAATCAAATACTTTGGTTTGCAGAAAGAGCGATGCTAGTTGCAGCTTTTCCTTTGCAGATGCAAATAAAATACAAGTCATTCTATATATCTTAGAATTTGGCACAGACAGCTGTCCTCAACTCCAAGAAAATTCTGGTCTCAGCAGCCTGACAAGTAAATCGCTTCTCACTGCTAGAAATGATAGCTTCATTAGGTCAAGGCTGAAGCTGCTGTTCCAGCACATGGGGTAAGTACTCCATTTGTCTGGATTGTGTTTGGCTTGAGCATACCCAAAGGACTTAAATTCCTGTCTTGCTGACTACTCAGCCATCACAAGCAAAATTCTGTCTCCAGTCCCCAAAAGGGAGGATTTCTTGCTGCAAATAAAGGAAAAAAAAAAAAAAAAAAAAAAAGAAAACCCTCACATCATCACCATTTCAAAATGAGCACCAAAATGAGAAATATGAGCACACTTATATTTCTGAACATAGTTTATATTTTCCAAAATTCTTTAAATCAATAGTATTTGGAAACACTTTTGCAAAAACTTAAAAAACAGTATGGGCTAGCTGTACACATGAATCACATCATACAACGCTGCAGTGCATCCACTTTTTCTTTCAATGTAGCAACTGTAGTAAAAACAATAAATGATTTGGAATAGGTGTCAGAGAGGTGAATAACAGCATTGGAATCAGAATTCTCATTCGAGCTGTAAAAGTGAGAGCAAGTGTGACAATAATTTAAACTGTTTTTTATGGAGCATTTTTCCTGACGTAAAATAAATCTCCCATTGCTATCTTTCAAACATGAGACCTTCCAACTCCAGAAGTCTGCTGAAGCTGCTCTACAGACAAGTTTTGAACCATTAAACAGTTCCAGGGCGTAAGCAGGACTGGCTCTGCCCGATGGAAACGGCACACATAAACCAGCTGTGCAACAGCATAAAAAAATCATTGGTCTCAAAGGAGAGCAGAAAGAACTTTACTGCCATGAGGGGGTGTCTGTTCTGGTTTTTCTAACACTCAGTTATGTATGCATGAAATCACATCCAGCATGGTACTTATGTGCTGTGAAAACAACGTTGTCTGCTTCCTTTAGCTTGACAATCTATCCAGTGTATGCTGGCAACTGCCTTCATGGTGAGGATAAAAACCTTTAGCAGAGGTGGAAGGGTCAGATGGCTTGGGCTGATTGTGTTGATCCTTTTGTCTCTGGAAATGGCACAGTACCTACCTACAGACCAGTGAGATAATATATGATATAAAAGTGCCTAACACTGAGTCCTACAGTTAACTGTAAGTCTGTTACTGAGAGATTTGTTATTCTCATAACAAATTATAAAAAGCTAGGAAAAAAATAGCCTAAGAACTCAGAACCAAATGCAACAAATTAAAAATTGTATTGCTTGTGCCAAGCAGCTTCTGACCAGTTAGGTTAAGATATCCAGTGCCTGCTTACTGGAAGAAAAACACAGGTAGTTTTCATCCAAGGAGACTAATTTATGGATTGTAGGAACAGTTTGCTCTGGCTTCCAGAAGGAAACAGCTTGGAGAGAGCCAGTCTAAATATGAATAGAAGGATATTTGTATCTTTATGGATCAAAAATGTTCTGTCAGGTATCCAGTTACCTTTATTTACTGCTATTATTGCAAATTGTTGCCACTCAATTGAAGATACAAGGAAAGCACACAAAATTTTAAAACCCTGAAAAGAGAAGTGGAAAACACTGCTAAAATAGCAGAAAATTTTGATCAATTTTAGCTGACCATATCAGTGTAAAAGTCCAGGTGCACAGTCCCACTTATATGAAAGAAACCACTTTCTAGGTGCAATATTCACCTAATTTTCCAGCCACTCTGCCACAGACAGATATAGTCCAACTCGTGTTTCTTGTCATTTTGGAATCACATTTTGGCAAAACAAAGCATCACTTTATTCCCTGTGAGGGAGTCATGTCAGACATTTACAAGCAAACCCTTTGTTTCCTTTAAAAAAAAAATAAATAAACAGCTTTAAAAAATGACCTCTGCCTAAGCTTTGAATATTTAAAAAATTCTCAGCTATTTACTATTTACAAATTAATGCCAACAAACAATGTTCATCCTAGACGAACACATGAGGCAGTGTAGAACAGCTAATAAACCTTCACCTCAAACATTTATGGTATAAGACAATCCAAAGTTGGAGTAGATCAGACCTCAAAACAAAACTAGATGAAGAATGGCTAGTTGAAATGCTTGATGAAATACTCTTGTTTTCCTGGTTTCATCTTTTTCGTGACTGAGAAATTAAATTACTTTGGAAAATGAGGAGCTTTATTTAGTGATAAAGAAGTTAATGGAAACTACCTCAGAAGACTTAACATCATTTTGAATAAAACAAAACCTTATTTTGCTGTGTCTACTTAGAGAGCATGTTTTTTGCATTTTCAAAAACACAAAACAGTATAAAGCAGTATTGTGGTAACCAGACAAAAATTCTCTCTCTGAGAAATTACAGCATGTTTTTGAATATTCTTCTTAACATCTTAAAATATTTAGTGACAGAGACTTTGTGGTGCCATACTTCTTCCTAGATTCAGATTAAATATCATATTTGTCCTCCTTTAAAGGAAAAAACAAACCCAAATTATTTTCTGTTCATTATTACTTATGAGCAATTGGTAAAAGTTCAGTATCTTGCGTGAGAAACTGTCTTAGGAATTACTGTCGTGTTCCCTGATCAAAGGGTTTATTTTTGAAGAAACCTTCTGCTAAGTCTGACCAAGATAATAATCTTCTCTTGGTCTTGGCACAACAGGGTGAAGTGAAACACCGATGTGAATTTCTGTCCACGGTTCACACAAACACAGCACAGACAGGCAGCAAACTTCCAAAGGTGATGTGCCAAAATCCACTTTTCTTTTCCAGACTGGAGGTTAAATGTGCCTGTAGGAGCTCAGCAGGGACCAGTAGATGCTGGCACTCAAAAAACTAGGCACATTTAAGCAGCAGTTTCTTGCCTCTCTACCAGGCAGGGGCTGTCATTTCCCACTGAGCTCCAAAGTAGTAATTAAATGCTAGTGACACTATAACTGCTACCCTCTGCCTGCCTACCTGGGGACATGGCAGCTCAAGACTCCAGTGGAAGCATCCCAGCATCGTTCCCAGCACCTAGCAGCATCTTCATGTGAGTCACCTAGAGTGCCTACACATTTCATCTGGCAAACTCAACATCTTTATAACAATCACTGACAGTTCCACAGCCCCAGAATGGCCAAATGAGCTGCCAGCACAGGCTGATTTGGGCTATGAAGCTGATAGCTAACTGAACTCCCTGCTGCTTGTCTGTCAATTCACAATCCTCCACCAAGGGCTGGAGCTCAGATCTGAGAACAGTTATTTTTAGCATTACAGAAGCCTCTTGAAGAATGCTGACTACATACTTGCTGCCATCATCAAAATTTTGGTTTATTAGGTAAGAGCATGCAGAGGTGCTACTGACTCCCACTGCCCTCGTCACAAAATCCTAAAAGTGCTCTCCACCTCCACCAGGCAGCCGTGAGCAATTCTCATGGAGAGCAAGTGCTTCAGGGGTAGCTGCAGAGACCACAAGAGGACTCTGGTATTTATGTAATGATTTCAAAACCACAAGTTCCTGAAACACAAATTACTGCCAGTTGGGACACTATTCTGAAGAAATACCCTTATGTGCTTATCCTGCTCTTACACTGGTACCCAGAAACCCACCTTTGGCTGAGGTCAGATTCTGGGCTAGAAACCTAACTTAGCATGGACATTCTTATATTCATTACCAAGGATGGTATTTTAAGCATGGCTAGCACACTCATTAGGGGCTAATTTTTTTGAAAGTAGTAAAAATCCTGCCTGAAAATGTCATGTTCAAGCCAAAACCTCAGTGCTACCATGATATACCTTTCTGTAATTGCAGTAATAATGGTTTCAAGCAGAATAGTTGGAAAATACAAACTCAGTAAAACAACTGTCAATGATATAAATTTAAAGGGAAGTTGATGCCAGATTCAGCAACAAACTACTGTACTTGCTGAAGTGCTGTTCAAGAAGTAAAGAGGTAAAGAGCTCTTCTGCTGCTGAAGAGCTCTTACAGTAAATTCAACACAGCTCAAAGGAACTGTATTATTTTATGTTTCTGAAATGGTATGCTACATAAGTATCATAAGTTCTTAAAATAATATTTTTTCTATAACTGAAAAGGTTTGTGGTCACAGAAGTAACGGGACAGCCATGCCAACCTTTCTAGAACAAATATGGCTAGAGCACCAAAAAAATTATTAAGGCTAACATATAGTAATTCAGCAAGTGATCAAACCTTCCATACAAGCAAAAGTATTTGCATGCCTCTATAAATGGACCTCCAAAAATATTTTTTTTCCTGGAACTGACTAGGGCCAAACAGTAAGATAAAAGTCAGCACAGGAACCCAAAGATGACAACTGCTTGTATTGCAAGATAATTCTGTCTGCAGAAAGAGGAGGAAATACATTTCTCAAAGTATGCAAAGTTATATCAGTGTAAAGATTCTGTCACTAAATAACAAGTCTTTCTATTAGAAAATGCTTCTATTAGTAGAGTGAAGAGTGCTGGATCTCATTCTTTGCCACTAAAATCAACCAGTGTGGTCTGAATATGCCTGCAATATTGACTGCCTTTAAGAGAGGGTGACCACATCCAGATCATGTCCAATGGGAATAGTTCCTGACCTGTGCTAATCCCTACACTATGCCTAAGAGTCATCTGGGAAAATTCTTCCTTATGTTGGTCAAAAGAACAAGATGGGAGAACTGTTTCTCTCTCCTCCATCCCCCAAGTACCATTTACTGGTACAGAAATAATTTTCAAAGTTATTTTATTACCCAAACAGTTGAAAAACCAGAACTATCAACAAAAATTCCTATAGTACTTTGTGAATCATCAGGCATGCCTTCCTAATGAAGAGAAACATGCTGCTTTGCATTTATGCTCTTTTTTTATTCTTAAGCACTTACAATTAGTGCTAGCAAGGGGAAAGTTATATTATGAGGGTCCAATGTTCCATTAAAAAAATGCTGCTACAATTATTTAGATACAGGCAACAAAATCTTTCAATACTCTACTAAACACATGACAATAACATATTTCTCATAACTAAAATTTAAAAAAAGCCTTGCAAATTAACACACTGAAACCCAGGTTCTTCCATATTTAATGATCAGGGTCATGTAGTTTGACACCAACAATGCGGAAAATGTTTCAAAGGAGTTTTATTACTGATAAAAGAATGCCAGTTCAACTCTTAATTTGTTTGCTGATTTCAAACAAATCTAACACCATTTCTAAACTCAGCAACGAAACCACTCACAACCGCACCTGTCAAAACCCTGGTGCCGTGAGAGGCAGAGCAGGCGGCTGCAGGTGAGGTGAGAGGCAGGTGAGCAGCAGAGAGGAGGCACACTCACCTCGGGAGGAGCGGAAGTGCTTGCTGGGCGCCGTGAATCCCCTGGTCCCGTGCACGTTGACGGCGGCCACGCGGAACTGGTACCAGCGGCTCGCGCGCGTGTCGGGCAGCCGGACGCGCTCCTCCGTGGTCTGGGGGGAAAGGTGACACTTACACTGCTGTGCTGGCACCATCTGTGTGCTACACCACTCAGTCTGCCCGAGCACACACCAGCACCACAGGCTTTATGCAACCACCCCATCTGACCCCAGCCATCACTCTGCACTGCAGAGCATTTACAGCTGTGAACAAAATGAGAGAACCATCCAATTTTACAGAGCGCTCCAGGTCTCTTCTGGAAAAAAGTAGCCTTTAGAAAACAGGTGAAGTGTTGTTAAATTCACAAAATTAGTTTTGCAGCTATCACAACCTTCCCCAGTGTTTAGGGTCTCACTGTTCAAGTGCCAGTGTTTCAGGGAACTCACTGCCCCAGGTAATAGAACTTACTTCAATTCTCAATTCTCAGAGAATTAGGGGTTCAAAATAGCTTAATGAAATCCAGTCCTGTGAGAACCTATTTTTTCTAGTTCATAGGAAACACAAAACTCAGATAATGAATGTAAGCCTTCTTCACATCTTTGGCACTTACGTCAAAAAGACAGCCTTAACTCTTCCCTGAAGACTTTTCTCAGGTCATAGGAGCTGACCTTTTCTCCAACAACACCTACTGAGATTGCCAGTGTCATGAGTTCAATTTCCAAATCCTGAGGGTAGAACCGCTGAAATATGGCATAAGCATAGATACATTCTGAACCCTTTTGGTAGAAAGTGCTTTACACATTCTTACTCTGAGCCCTGTTTTCTTCCATTTTTTACCTCATTAAACTTTTGAAGAGCTATCTTTTGCATTCTTTCTTTTTTTTTTCCCTAAGGTACAAACACCAGAACTGAACACAGCTTTCTGGTAACTACTGAATCATTTCCAACTACAGATGTAGCATTTTTGTAGAGCTCATCAAAAGCACATCCACTTGGAAATTTTAGCTTTACAACTATCTCAATTATCCAGTTTTCAATTTACTTTAGTATGTCATGTTCACTACATTTTGATTTAATTCTTTAATCAAATAACACATGAACCTGAAACAGATGTCATGTATATGTCTAAATACATTATACAATCATTACTGATTACCATTACTGACCAAACATGCAAGCCCATTAATAATGTAGTTATATCAATTCATTTTTACAAGCTCTGTTTTATATAACTTCAAGAAGCCACCTTCCCTGTATAGGATTCAATATCGTTTGTAATGATACCAAGTAGTTTCCAAAAAAAAAGGACAACATAATTTCTGCTTTTTGCTCCCTTTCAAACCTGTGCAAGAAACCAGAAGCTGTTGACATAACTCAGATAACCTGAAATGGAGGGATTTGCTCCAGCTCTTCAGCAATGCCCATTTCAGAACCCGACAAATACAATTTGTAGGTGTTATCCTGCACCTAGTTTCTTCATTAGGTGACAAACAAAATTTAGGGAAACAGATATATCATTTGTGTGTGCATGAAAGGAAAAGAGACCCTTTCTAAACCATATTATTGACTGCTCTCAGACTGCTAAGTGTTGTAGCCTGAGCCCATCACATATTGCTGCTACTCAGAGTCCCCTTCCATTTGTATTTGTTGACCACTGTATTTGTCTTCTCAACTTAAGCAGGGATAAGAGTCTTGAGACATTTTCTGCCTCATCTCCTTTCCATTTTTAACTTCCATGTTACCTGTAGAATGAATTACCCAAGGTTTGTCCTAGAGAAGAAAGATTCTTCCTGAATCAACTTTTGCAATTATTTTTATTTTATGGAGCACTCAAATGTGCTTTTTTTTTTTCCAATAGCCAGGTCCCCTACTGCTGCAACTGAAAACAGGTTCAGGACCAATATTTTATCATAAATAACTAGTTCCAGTCTTGTGAACTTTTAAAAACATGTTTGCTGAACTTTGTTACAAGGCAAGCATAATCTGAATAGACTTGATCCCAAATTCCTCAAAGGAATCTTGTTTGTCACTGGCACCAGCTCAGCTATTTCTGTTGATTAAAAGAAAGTATTTCAGTTGTGTCAGTTTTCCGTGGCAACCATGAAGAATGTAAAATCAAATAAACTGTCAATCCATAATGCCAAAATTATTTTAATTTATGAACATGCCTTGGGCCTATTACTTTCATCATTCATTTTGTTGGCCAAGCTCCTGCCAAGTTCAATGGCATGCAGGAGGTCTACCTCCAGCTATATAAACTACTTTGGCACTTCTAAGTATCCTTTACATAGAATTAATACATTTCTAGAAAGAACTAAATACTACTGAAATATTTTACACTACCTTAATGCTATATCCATTCTTTTTTTGTTTAATTGCTTTATTTTAGTTAGTTCTCACTATTTTCAATACACAATATTCAGAGTCCTTTCAATGTCTTTCACATTAATTTAAACCCACTAAAAGCTCTGTTGAGTGGTTATATTAACTAATAAAATAACTAATGGTTAAATTTCATCACACACCTAAAATCCTGTCTGAATATGAAAGAAAAAAACAACAATTTTATAGAATTTTTAAGAATTATAAATAAAAAACAAAAACAAATGATCACAGAATCATAACTCCTGTTTATTTGGCTATGCATCACCTTTTTACTTATAAGATAAATGTTTGGAAGGTAGCTTCAAATCCTAATAGGTGTTTTATTTGGAATAAAATAATGAATTAGTCCCCAGGCAAAATAATATGTCTACCTTCAGCATCATGCAAAGCTCAGTGAAGACAAGGGAAAATCCCTATTAATCACATTAGGATACAACTTCATATAAGAGCAGCATGTAATCTTAATGACATAAGATGGACAATACACATAATAGCTTGACATTCCTTCTCAAGAGTTCATTTTAGGTCCAAGGGACAACAGGACCCTTTCCAGTGGCCAGAAGGCAGAAGGAGTTTGGGTTTTTGTGTAAGAATTTGGCTGAGACTTGCCCAGAGCTGCTCCATTTAGGAAGCACTAACAATTCTACTCCTTTTCCATCAGCTCTTAACTGTTTAAATCCTGAGCCCTCTCCTGTAAGTAATCCCCTCCTCCTGTCCTTCAAAAGAGGATTATCTATTTATGTCTTCAACATGCTTATAGAATTCTCCCTCTGCTGCTCCTACAACTGAGTGATGATAAAGAGCATCCCAGAGCATGAATGACTTATCTTCAATTCCATCCTTTGTATGAGAGGTGAGGGGAAGATATTCCCTAGCACCTTGGATGTTGCATGCAATTTAGAACTACAACATGCTGTATATTTCCTTGGAGAAAGAAAGGCTGAAAGTTAGAATTCCTTGTAAGGGAAAGATGGGATTTACCATGACTGGGAGGGAGAAGAAAGAGAATATATTACCCAGCAGCACAGCAGTTTGATCATTCAGGTGGGATTCTTGTGTCACCACCCCAAAAAGTGTATATATGTTATATATATATATTAAAAGTCTTCACAGCAAAGACATGTACAGAGGACTCTCCTCTATCCAAGGATTAGAGTAATCAATGGACTGTTTCACCGTGATCATCCCTGATTTTTTCCCCACTATGAATCCTGGACTCCTCTCTGTAGCACAAAGGATTAATAGAAACAGGAGAGTACAGCCTCACCCTGCTGAGTTCACAGCTCTACACCTTTGGACAACAATGTGATAAAAGAATTTGCATTTCAGAGAGTGAAGAGATACCATCCAGGTATCAGAAAAGCTGAGTTTATGTTTCCTCTGATACAAAAGAAATTCTGAGCTTTGTATCCACTACTCTATCAAAGGACAGCAGACCTGCCCTATTTCATGTAGATGCCATCCCTCACAAGGTGGGCACTCTCTAAGACTGCTTACCAAAGCAAGCCCCTCCTAGGAGATTGAGAAAGAAACCTTTAGTGTATAGGATTGGTGGTTAGCTCCTGCAGGTATTTCTCACTGTCATGGGACGAGAACTTTCTTGTGATTCTCAGAACCAGAACTTTGTTTCATAAGCTTTATTTTTGAAACAGATTAGCTGCCCACAGAGTTTAGACAATTGCAAGGTGAAGCACTAAGGACTGTCACAATCAAGCTATCAGTAAATACTGTCTTTTATTTGTTTTAGTAATAGACTAGACTAATAAATGCACTTCATTACTGTCTGCCTATACGTATGTGTGTGTGCGTGTGTGTGTGTGTGTGTGTGTACATAACACTTCAAATAACACTTAGACACTCTACATCATAGCCAAGTTGGTCAACTAGCATCTTAGTTGCTATAGTTTTTACATTAACCAATGGAAATCAGACAAATTGTGAATTATATCAAGCTTTCCCCAAAATACGCAGTGAAAAACTACATTAAAAATCCCTTCCTCCAAAAGTGAAAAAGAACTAAAATTCTTTTAAATATGTTTGCCTTCCTTATGTTATTGGAGAGCAATGCAATATGCTAATAGATTGAGCCTTCTTCCTTAAAAAGAAAACATAAAGATGACACAAGAAATATGGCACAACACAATAAACAAACTTTTTCAAAATCATTGTTTCAAAGTAAAAGTATAAAGTAAAATTTTGTGTGAAACATGAGAAATTAGCTGCAAATTAGGTCCTCTAAGGGTAAAAGAAAACAGCAAGTTTTTTTAAAATTTAAACACCGTAATGTTATTGAAAATTATACTCCCATTTTTTCTTGGACAGACAACAAAAATAAAAGATTAGCAACTGTGATGAAATACTATGAAATTTCTTATAAGATGCAAACAATAACTTTGCATAATTATGCTACATATGGGGATAAGCAAAGAGAAATTTGATCTTTGCTCTTTACATGGTCTCTACCTTAAGTTGCAGAGTAAAGCGAGAGCCAGAATCATCTTCCCTGGACTGAGATACTTTAGGAATTCTCAGCTAAATGGCTGAGCTCTTCTCACCCTTTGCCTATAATTAAGGGCTCATACCTCAATGTTTTGGAATCATACAAGAAAAGAAATCTCAGTTATACAGACAAGAAAAGCCTGGAGGCTGTGCACACAATCGCTTTAGTCAAACTGGATATCCATCCTTGTTGCTGATATTGCAAAATACATTCTAGCACATTCAACCAAAAAAATTTGATTGCCTGGTGGGATGTCTACAACTACAAACACCATGGAGGTACACTACTCTATAAAGACAGAAATTCTGATTACTAGCACCCCTCAAGGATGCCCACCCTGCATATCCCATAGGTATACACAGTTCACAAAGCCAGTCAGGCATCCTTAGGCATGCTTTGAACTGACATTCCCAGTGGGGTCCATCACACCATCAAATTCCTGTCTCCTGTGATGCAGAAGGGACAGTGAAGTTGTCAGAAAGATGTCAGTCTGAGGAGGCTTCTCCTGCCACAGTGATTAACTCAGCCCTTCTACCCACATTCACCAGACCCCAGGAAAGGCAGCTGTCAGGCTTCTTACTGCTCCTGCACAGGAATGTTTTTTCTGAACCACTCTTCTGCAACTCCACTGCCAGGCATGGTTCATATATATTCAGCTACTGTGGAGCTACCAGAGCATGTTCCCAGAAATGTGCATGAGGTGTGTTCCTGGGGTGAGAATAGCACAGCACTGTGCTCCCTGTGCAGCCACAACAGCTGAGCTTCTACGGTCTAGCACATACACATGGTTCAGTAACAGTGAGGAATAATTCAGACCTGGCACATTTTTGCTACTTGGTATTTTCCTTGCAACAAAGATAGGAGGTTGTTTCCTGGAATGGAGTATGAAGGTTCAAGACCTGCACCTCAATTAAGAGACCACAGGTCACTGTGACTTGATAAGTTTTGGACGTGCTCCCTTGGGCTCGCACAAGCAAGGTTTCCTGCCAGGGTCTGCTGCAAGACTACAACACAGTGACAGCTCCCTCTAGCACCACACTGAAGCTAAGAAATTAACTTTTGAGTGTTGAGTCTCACAAGCTTGATGCTTTGCAAGATAGCATTCTCCTACACAATCTGAATTGAGAATAAACACAAATTGTCATAGAATTTAAATAATTTACTCTGTTCAGCGGATGGTTCTACTTATTCTCTCTTTCCCTTTTTTCCTTAGCTATAATGATATTTTGCAGATCTTTTCAAAATCAGCATTTTACTTTTCTTGTCAGCAGGGATGAGGGTGAAGCAATAAGATAAATGACTGGAACTCTGCCATCCAGGTGGACTGTCAGCATGGTAAAAAACAGATTGAAACTGGGAAGGAACTAAGTGAAAATTTATGCTCTGTTGGCTGCTTCTCATTAAGAAACATTTGCTCATGAATCTTACATTTTCAGTATGGATTGCAATGAGTGATAACAGCATGACATCATAGACTTTTCTGAATTGGGAGGGTCACACCTGAGAAAAAGAACTTTAAAAAGAATAAAGGCTTTCGTCTTTTTTTTTTTTTTTCCCCAGATGAATAGCCTTTTCACCAGCTGTATTTTTTAACTTTTGACAAGACTCAAGCAGTGCCATAGACACTGTGCAATGAATCCCACTAAACTCGAGTCTCTAGTGCAAACTTCCTTGAATGGATTTTGGTCCTTAATCCCACATTTTTCAAGACATTCTGAGACTGGATCCATACTGCTTACAAAGAACTGACCTGTGCCACAGTTTGCCAGTTTGTAGCATCATCCTCACTTGGATGGATTCCTTGATTCCACCTCCTCTGAACAACATAGATCACAGGCTCAATGGAGATATTGAATTTTGAAGACCACTTCACCTCCAGGTCTCCAGACTGATGTTCTATGAATTTTAATTCTTTCCGGGGTTTCAGTGGAACACCTGTAGTAGGAACACACAGATAAAAATATATGAGTAATTTTATAAGATATGATTAAGCCATTTGTAGATGAAGCTGTATTGAAAAGTAATTAAAAAAAAAAAAAAAAAAAAAAAGTTGTTTGTCAGAGAGAAGGCCAAAAAGGCAGGAAATAATAAGCAGGGAAGTTTCAGAAGTGTTCATAGCTAACCTATCTCTGCTAACATTAAAATTTGGGCTTTTTTTTTAATCTTCAAAATTATTTCATTATTTCATTAAAAAGCTGAAAGATGTGAAAGTTGTAAGCTAAAACTGACTTTACAGAAAAACATTTGCCCAATACAACGGAGAGAAAGATCCCTTTGATTCCAAGCAGAACTGGTTATACGTGTTGTTCAGTTTTTCACTCAATTTATACTTAAACACATCTAATAACAAAATTTCCATTGCATCACATAGTACTGTTTCACTACTTCTCTATGCTTTCTACAATAAATCTTTCTCACTGCCTTGTTTAGTCTCCTCAGCTGCATCATAAACTCAATACTGGTCCACAATGTTTGTGGATCATGGGGAACAGATTCTTTCTTTTATCTGTGGAGAAGCTTTTCATGTACCACAAGACTGTTATCATGCTTCTGAATGTTTTCTTCTTCAGTCTAATAACCACAGTGCACTCAATTTCCCTTTAAAATCAGTGTTCCCAGACCTCTGTTCACTCTTCAGTTGCCTCTGGAGACTCTCCAGTTGCCCAACAGCCCTTCTCCAGAATCAAGCCTAAAACTGAATGCAGACTATGTCTAAGCTCTTAACAGTGCAGACCAGTGAAGTGTGATTATTTCATAAATCTTACATTAGTCTGATGTACTTAAGAAAGCTGTTTGCTCCTCTGTGGCTGCATGATCTTATTGACTCACATGCTGCAGCTGTACTGCATGGTATGTTACTCTCCACTCTTCCCTAAAGAGCTAGGAAAGGTAACTCCAAGAATAGATTGGAATAGATACATTATATTTAATGTATATTACAAAATTGTTGCATTTCAGAGAAAAGTACATATTTCTAAAATATTACCATAATTTCTCATTACACAGTGACATCAAAGGATGGTTATTTCTGTTTTTATACTGCCAGTAATATCACCCTTTTGAAAACATCTGCAGTAGCTTGAAGGAAAAAAACAGCTCTTCAAATTTGGCATATTTTGATTAAATCAACAAATCAAGTGTTACATACATTTCTCTAGACAGACATTAGGAACACATATTTGAGTGTGCAGCATTTTGTCACTTGAGGACATGTCACAAATGAGACCTCTATGCTGACATATAAATTTTCTTAGGAAGTTATCGTACGCACTTTAGTTATTTTGCTGTTTCAATGACTGCCCACATAATGCCAGTTGTATGTATTGGTTAGAGAAATTGTTTCCTACTCAGTCTGCCATGGATGACTTAGTATCAAAATTTCCTCAGGTGAACAAAGAGGTGTTCTTATAAATCTGAGTATACAAGTAGCTACAAGTAAATGAAAATGATCTTGTAGATCTTAAAAAAAAATGCAGTACCTTAATTTGGTTATCACAGCAGTTTAGACCCTGAATATCCTTCAGTAGCCTAAAGTCTTAGTCTAACATAATGAACGTGACTTTGGATTTCCCTATTTGCAAATCCTTCTTTAGCTATGACACACAACAATCCTACAATCTGCATGTTAAGAAAACTTCCATCTGCTTTGCATTAGGGGCAGTTGGATTCACTTGATTGCAAGAATCTCATCCTCTCTGGTGTTACGTAATCGCTGCAGATGGAGCGCGGCCGCGCAAACAATGAGAGCACAGCACAAGTGCATTTTAAAATACTTTTGTAGAAAGTTTAATATCCAGATGTGAAGATCCAATTACTCTTCAATGTGCCTTTTATTATGTAAATGGTCAGCCCCTTTTTTCGTGCTGGAACAAATTACTCCTCAGTCTGCATTAGTCCAGAGTCTGCAATGCTTAACCAAAGAATTCAAATCACTGATCATTGCATGTGTGCAATAGCAGAGTCCAGGAAAAATGTTTCTGAAGGTGTCTTTCAAACAGCACATGCATCTCTGTGCCATGAAAAGTAAGTGCACGTTGGTCTGTCAGGAAAACCTGTATATTAAGCATTGGTTCCCCCAGAATTCAAAATGTTTCCATAAAGGGCTTTGTAAAGGGTACATCCATAGCATCAATACAATTGCAAACAACAGTTGTGCAAGCACTCAGAAATGGACACTTTAAAAACTGTGCACTATGTTTATAATACAAAACTATTTTTCTTTAAGCGTGTAAAGAGTCATTAAACTGTGGGTGACCACCTGACCCCAGTTATCCTACTGTAATCTTGCCACACCATCAGACCCTTTGAATGTCATGATCTTCCCTTCACAATTTACCTTTTTTTAATAGATCTGCAGAGACACTTTCTCAAGTCCTTCACTAGGTGAGACAGTGTAAAGAAGGGGGATGAGGCCAATGATAGAAGAGTAGGAGAAACATTTGATATCTCTACTAAAGGACATAAATATGTGAAGACTACATAACCATTTAGTAATAGTCCCAATAGAGATGAAAAAATACTTGTTACATTAATTCAAAAACAATTGCAATATATGTCTTTGGTGGCAGTATACTTACATTAGTATTTCTTTTAGGATTGGACTTGAGCACTCAGTACTAGAGGGCAAATTCAGTTTGTTAATCCAGAAAATCAGGTGGGAATTTTATGTCTACTGTTGTAACTAATCTCCAGCACCTGATCAACAGCAAAACTATAGAAACTTCTGCAGACTCTTAGATTCAATCTGAGTTCATTTTCAAGCTGTGAGTGCTGCCAAAAGAATAAGTACTGAACTTTTTCACCAGGTCTTAGTCATGCTTGCAGAGTTTGCTCTTCCTTAGTGACAGGAAGGTCATTTAACCCTGGAGGAAATGAATAGCAAGCCTGATCCACTTCTATTTGTCTTTTGTTGTAGAAAGACAGGTTGAAGAGGCTAATTAGCTGAATTTATCAGCTGAGAAGGCAGTAGGGTATAGAGCTTGCCCTTCCTCTGCAAGACATATATGCTCTTACAAGCCAGCACCTCCTGCAGATCAGTGATAAGATGTTAGGGAAGGTTAGTTCTGCTCCCATTTAATCAGGCCAAACAGAGGAGATCTTCCAGTGTGTGGTTACAGAATGTATCAATGTATCATATCCTGTGTCAGCTCCAGCATTTTTTAATTTTGTTTTATTTGTTTGTTTTTACCTTTTCCAGTTACTATATTTACTGGAATGCTTTGCAGTTGTGGCATGGAGCTTGATCATGTAAATCATTACATACACAACATGAATGCCTGTTTCACCACTCTAGCCATTTGTGTCAATTAGACAAAAGAAATAAATAAGTGATCCATTTTAACAACTTTCATTTTGAGAGGTGCTATGTACGGGCTTGTACTAATTCCTTAAAGGAGTTGCTCTAAAGTATCCTGCAAACAAGAGAGTCTCCCTTCTGCACACACTGAAAAAGATTTATTAACATTTCAGTTAAAATAATGAACCTAAAAATAAATTCACCATCTTCTTTACCTAATTTGTCATGTTTCCATCCACAGTTGGAAATAAGCATGGATTTGGACCTAAGCTCAGAGCTTAGATCAGAGTTCTGCTGATTAAACTCCTGCAGAGAGCCCACGCTATGTGATTAATAAGTGAATGGTAATTATTTTTTATCACTGACTTAAGAAGAATTGATTCTTGTACAAAAACACTAACCTTGTGGAAAAAAGAATATTCATTTCACAAGTGCTTATTTTTCTGCATAGGAGAACATTTCTCAAATATTTCCACGTATGAAGCTTTTTTTAATTCCAGTAAGTTAAAACCTCTAATTTGTCTAAGCAAAAAATTTCTTAGCTTACATGTTCTTTCTGAAGGATGTCAAAGGAAAGGTTCATTCACAGAATCTCAGGACTGAAATATATATTTTTTTTTTAAATAAGATTGCCTTAGATTTAAATAATTAATTAATATATATCCATATGCGGATTTTATAATCTTTCATTATGCTGTTCTGTGCTGATTTGTTCTTTTATGAGATCATTTCACAGCTCCTACTTGGTAATTCCATCTGCTTGGCTTGTAGACATAAATGTTTTTTCTGATTAACAGCACCTGAACTATTTATCCTTAAATATTTTCCTGTGCATTCTCTCCCATTCACATCAAATTAAGTGAGATTTCACCTAAATTGACAAAGTTTGTTCTGCTTAAGATGACTCATAATAGCCACACGTTTACACTCCATAGATTTTTGGCCACAGGCTCCACAAGGGGGAAAAAAAAATCAGAAATTTAAGCAACATTTCTCTCTGATTTTCCACCCTTTCACTGTGCAGCCAACATCTCTACAGGTGCCTCTCCTTTTTCTTCCCATCCATACAAATTCCCAGCAAATGAAAGTCCTGGTTTAGTAGAAGACTTCACTAGGGCCTGAAGTTATTTGCCCAGTATGAGTACATACTAAAAACCTCTACCTTTGTACAGATTTTTTGGAATTTGGCATGTGTGACCACATCCATTGGAACAGCATTTCTTCACTCCAGAGCATTCAATATCAGCTTCACAACTTTCAACACAGGCAGCTGCAAAACCACTGGCCTTCTCAGGAGCTGGGCAGTCCCCTTGCTTCACAGACAGGATGTACTTAAGGAATTCACAGCTAGTTAGGCATTCATAATTCTTCTTGGGGAAAAGAGGCTAAAAGGAAAACACAAGAAGTGTATGTTTTCAACAGGAACAACCAAAAAAGAAAATCCCAAAACCAAAGCAAACCCCATCAAAGAAAAAATGTTACAAATTTTCCAAGACCTCCTAAAGGATTATTCAGATTTTCAGCTTTTGCAAGACTACCCCTGAATATTTATATATTCAAGCCACTTCAAAAAAAGCATTCCAAGTACAGAATGATGAATTCCCTCAAGTAAGACCGCCATATTTAATGGAACAATGTTGTTTATATCTGCCAGCTTTCCCTTGTTTTCCTCACATTGACTGGCTATAAAGTTGCTCAATGACAGATTAAAAACATTCCCAAAACAAAGGGGAAGCAATGGTCAGACAGTCTGCTTTTTTTGGACTATCCCACATTCTTTCCTCTGGACTTTACAACACTTTCCCCACAATATCTGATGTAATGCCTCTCTAGATAAATAAGGGAAATCTTGTTTCGTTATACTGTTTGAACTAAATTGACCAAGAGAAGATTTTACAGCATCTTTATGGTCTTGCCAGCATATTAGCAATTGTATAATTCTTCATGGAACTGGAACTACATTTATGATAAAATGGTCAGTAGAAAATACAAATTAAAATAAGCTTGAAATATATTGATTAAAGATCAAAGTAAATAGTACTTACTTGAGAAATCTAATCCTAGAAATTTAAGAAGATGCTTCAACCCATAGACATTTTACAGTGTATGTAATACTCAGAGGTTTGTAAGGTCCACTTAAAACAGTATTTAAAATAGCTTCTACAACCTTGAGAAAATATTGTGGGACATGGAAATGACTGCAGCATTGTCTGTAGTGGGCCTTTCCATATTAGAGCAATCAAAACCCTTTCACACTGATTGATATAATCTTACAGTTTCCTAAGCCTACACAGGAGTTGTAACTCACTCTTTCTATCCAACTAGCCATGCAACTTCTATTCTTCCATATTCAAATGTTTCACTTTTTTGTTTTTACTCTTCTCATATTTCAGGCAAAATGAGGAAGACTCAGCTACTACAGAAGCCCAAGTGTTTCACAGATTATTTATCCTCTTAAGTCACTGTGGCCCAAGAATGTATCCCTACATTTCTGCTCCCATCTTTTCATATAGAGCAGCTCAGAATTTTGAACCCAGCTTTCAGGCATGGACTGGGGGGGTGTTACAGGCTTTAACCAGACTAAATGCTGCAAAAATGAGCAGTCTCTATGTCTCCTACTGACCCCAGTGGTTCTGGGACATGCAATCCTGCTGTTCCCCCAATTGAAATGCACCTGATGTCACAGTTAACCAGTTAAAAAGCTAAACGAGCAGGAAACTAAATTTATAGGGGGAAAAAAAAGAACAAACAAAACAAGGAATCAGATAAATAAATTGTCCCTCACACCTAAGGTTCCCTTTAACTCAGTAGTACACTCGCTAGATAAGAAGTAACACTTTGAGAAACACACAGAGTTAAATTGTTGCTTCCAGGTCGTTTACAAAATGCAAAAAGATTGAAAACACTCACAGGAAAACAGCCTCCTTTAAGTCAATCAACGTCTATGGAGCATACATGAGTCTGAGTGAAAGGAAAGTGGTCCCGGGCTTTTGTGTTTGAAGCTAATTTCAAATCCTAAAACACGGCAAATTTGCAGCTACTTAATTAAAAATGTTATAGCTCCCTGAGGCATAATACGTCCTCAAGGCTTCTCCTCCTCACCCTATTTCACAGCTCATTTTTCAGTTAGCTGCTAAATGTGCTGCTCCTCATTATGGGCCTTTGAAGTTCTAAATTTAGCTTTAACCACAAAACACTAATCAAAGAAGGATGCTCACTGTTTTTAACTACAATAGAACAGTGTTCTACAAATGTTTTCCTTTTAAACCAATTTTATACATATTTTCACCCATATCTGGAAACATACAGTCTGAGTGAAGAGCAATATTTAAGAACAACACAAATTAGATCCACTAAAACTGGTTTTTGCAGTACTCTAGAATTTTGTATATGAAAAAGTAGCAAACAATATAAGTTTTTAAACTCTTATGAGGCTTGGTTTTCATGAGAAATTTCTATTTTGTCTTCTGCTGTAACTACATAGATCACTAATTCAGTAATTCTTATTAACACATTGTTGCATCTAAAATTTTTTTTTAGTTGAAATTACAGCTTTTCCTAATCATCTTCATGATGCTTTAAACATAGGACATTCTCTTATACCAGAAAAAAGTGTCCACAGTAAAGAAAGAAGAGTCAAATCAGTGTACCAATAAGATGAGTATATCAAGCAAGGTCACTCCTATTTTTTCAATAGAAGCATAATAAAATCTTCCTAAGAACTAACTTTTATAGACTTGAATATATTTTAACCTTTTATGTAATAAGGCAACTTTCTCTTGAGCTGATTCTTCCATTTTGGCTAGAAACACTTGAGAACTGCAACAGATCACTTCTACCCACTCAGAGCCAGGTTTCAAATCCAATGAAAAATCTCCTTCTTTGTTCTAGCTTGACTGATTCAGGTTTGCTTCTTCACAGATTATTCTGATAGATGATTCAAATATAGTTTTCAAAATATTTTTTCTTGAATAATTACATATTTTGATATTAGTCTTTTGAACTTAAATCCTGTTACTCCTGGGGAACTACTCTTTTATAAATCAGACTGACTTTCACATACAGATAAGTCATCTGCTCTAGCAATCCTGCACAAGCATTTTTCACACAGCAACATTTTATCTTTTCAACAAAACTCTCTTACACATGGCCAGAAAAGATAGAGGGCCAAGTGGTAGAAATAGCATCTTAGAGGAGGGATATAACAGCATCCTCTGAGAGATGCTATGTAAGTGTGACTGGATAAAGTCTTTAAAGCACAAGTGGAGATAAATCATTTACTCAGAAAAAAAAACTTTTAAAACTTTAATATAGCTACATTGTTAAATGTGTATCCTTTCAAATGAAGGCACATGCTACAAAAAGGGTTTTCAGCTGTCTCCTTCAAGCTAATCATTTAAATTAAAGAGACTGCTAGAACAAAGTGAGAAAGCGTGCCCTTGGGCTGACCTACCTCACAGAAGTTTTGGCAATGGTTTTTCTTCAGGTCCCAGGACTCTTTGCAGGGCTCCAGGCACTAGGAAGAATCAGGAGGCAGAGAAGTGTCAGAAAGAGAATGAAATAAACAACCACAAATAACCTTATTTCTTCACCAGTTTTCCGGCCCACAGGAAGTTAATAATCCACTTCTCCTGGGGATAAAATTGTGTCATTGAGTCATGGTGTCAGAACAAGGTCATGAGAAGTCATGGTTAGATTACAAGAAATATTTTCAGTATTTCTTACAGTACAAGGCAATTGACTCACTTGTTTATTACACCATCCTACTTTCTGACTTATTGGATGTAGGTCTTAAAACCATTTAACACCATGTTCCTGGATCACAGAGACAATGTCAAAAGCACTACTCTGAACTACAGAAAGTGAAATCTTCTCCTCACTGACCAGCCTAAAGATCAGACAGGCACATTGCCTTCCCAAGAAACTATTTCACCAAGCTATGGAGCAAACTCAGCAGAGGTTAAAGCACTCTTTCTCTATAAATAGTCACTGGTCTGTTAGGAAAATCACTTTATTTCACATACTAGATTATCATTACTTCACCGTCAACTTCTGCTGCAATGGTTATACAGAGAGCTGAGATATGGAGCTAAGCTTCACACAGCATAAAGAAAAATCACACTGTTAAGAGCATTTACAACAGCTAAAACATAAATTCAGATTCACATCCTGAAACCTTTTCTCTTCCTTTGTTAGACATAAAATGTTGGAAAACACTAGCATTGTTGGGAGCTAATAATAAATACCTACTCCTCCTGATAAAAGTGGAAAGATACTTAATGCACCAAAAATAAAGGCCTTTGACACACAATGCAGTATTTTTGTAATTTTCTATAATGCAGAGTATTATAGATTGTATCAACATACATTTATGCTATTCAAAATCAAACATGAATACATATAGGCTACACCTCAGTGGTACACTTGTATCATCAATGTAGTAAAAACAATAGTGTTTTAAAATTAAGCATTTTTTGTACTAGCAATAAAGCTTAAAAATGTAATAAAACTATTAGTCACAGAAGTTACATATTTCAGGAAAAAAAAACATTTAAAAGCATTTTCTTTATCTATATTTCGGTATTTTAGACTCAGCTTCTAGCTCTTCAGAATTCACAATGTGTTGTTTATAGATTAATTAGAAAGATACATTACACAATGTCACTGAAATCAGTAAATTCAATTAATTTCATAGCATTGTTCCTCCTGTGGTATAGATACTCCACATTTGAGCCCAAGTCCATTGTCATATTTTACAACTCTCCTGTTCAATGAATATAGTCCAAAAATTACTGAGGTATAAGTGGTTTAAAGACAAAATCAGAGACATTTTGACCACTCTGTGACTTTGTCAGTGGTGCCCAACACCTATAAGGTGTTGGTACCAGTCTTTATCTCCAATGCAAGTAAGGCTCCAGCTCCTGATGGCTCATCTGGCTGCCCTCAGTTTCCAAAGTCACTCAGGACAGCCTGGGCTACTTTCACAGGTTCCCAGCACATCCTGCCTCAGGGCAGGCAGAGACAACAGAGACAACAGGGCATCCTCGAAGGGAAGATGGACAAAATGAACCAGGGTGAGCAGCACCCTGCAGTCCAGCTGCTCTCTCAATATGTCAAGGAAAAGAGATGGTGGAGCCTTCAGGAGGCCTGCATAGGCTCTTACAGACTCTGATTAGGATACACATTTACCTAAACACATAAACAAAGCACACCTCCCTGCTCCTGCTGTATGAGGAGTCCTCAGAGCACAGGGCTGGCTTGGCACCACGGGCAGCTGCAGAGGTCAAGTGCTGCCTTTAGTGGAGCTGTACCATTGTACCATGTTGGCTGAAGAGCAAAAATGCTGCCAGTAGATGATCTGCAACAGTCTTGGTAAAGAGACAGTCATTAACCTCACAATAGCAAAGATGAGAATGAGAACAGAGAGGTGCATTTATCCTCTTAGTTAACCTGTGATGAGGTTTCCCTAAAGTGGGAAGCTAGAAACACTGAAACCTTAGATCCAGGTCTCACCTTTGAGTCCTTGACTTAAAATGTAAATGAGCTGAGATCCTGAAATCACTCCCACTGTCTAGGGATCTGATTCAGGATAAGGAGGAATCTGGGCAAAGCAGCAGCTGGCAGATGGTTTGGGCTCTACTTTATCTAATAAAAAATACCTTGCAGACATAGCCACCTGCCCACAGAAGCCAAACTTAGGCAGAGCTCCAGCAGGCAGCAGGGAGGTGGCACAGAGAGCATCCCAGAAATCCCCCTTGGCAGGTGCCACTGGTTCCTTGGAGCCACCACTCACCCTGCCCTGGCACCAGCTGTGGGCTCTGCACTGCTGAGGCAGGACGAGATGTGAAACAGCACTGAACATCACGGGACAGTGGCACTTGTCAAAAGAGGATGGGTGTCAACCACACCGACCCTGATAACTCAAACCCTCCTGAAGAGCTTGTCTCATCAACCCCAGGGCTTGAATCTGCCAGTTGGAGGCTTTTTTTCTTCATCCAAACTGCTGCAGAGTTATTATTCAGTACTAAGCAAATGTATCAAAAGCCAAAACAATTGCTAATAGAAAGAACCTCACTGTTTGTCATCCCCCAAAATCTGGGAGGTGGGAGGGTGTGTGTACATATGCACACTCTCATAGGTACAAATTTATGTAAAACATAATTCTAGACTAGATTTAGACTGCATAAAATTAGAAATAAGAGCAAAATACAGTTTCATTCAAGGAAAAAGGGTTGTGTTTGCTTAAAAATACTTTTGGTTGTATTTTTTATTTCATCTTTTTTAAAAAAAGTGCATTTAAAGGCCATATTAGAGAATTCTTTCCTAATTTTATTTATATTTAATTCTAATTTTTAATGTATAAATAAAGCAACCAGGAGATTAGCATATGATGCATGCCATTTACATTAGTTAGTAAAGGGGGTTTTCTAAATAAGTCTCCTAACATTTTTGCTTCGGAAATAACGTTTTGACCCGGATGACAGAGAACTACACCAACACAGCACTTTACAAAATCTAGTGAATTGCAAAACATCATTTAAGTACTGAAATAAATATATATTAAATTACTATATATATATATATATATATATATATATGTATAATATTTAAATCAAATGGCTGCAAATGACATATTTTTAACTATTTGAACAGCAGAAAAAAAATATTTCTGTCAGAGAAGAAGAGACTATCTACAATATTTTGGTCTAAAAAGGCTTTTTAGTTCATCAGAGTGGAAACCAAATCATATGCAAACTGTTGTAAAAGCAATGGAATCTAAATGATACAGCAATTATTCTTTTCATTATCATTCACCATTCCCACTGGTCCCAAGAGCAAGGTCAGAAATCAATGGCTTATGTTTACAATATGCATACAATATTTTGCTGTCCTACAGAACATAATTAAATGGAACTTAGATGACTGGGAGAAAAAAAAGAAACAAAACACCTTTCAATGTACAACTTCCTAATAACTGGCCATGCATGAGAACAAATACCTAAAAACTTCATTTGCTCACTATCAGACCCTAAGTAGAGAACAGGGTCAGGAATTTACCCAGAGGAGAATATAGTGTTCACCAGTCCTAGAGAGAATGGTTTTGTGATGGGTCCATTTAAATTTATTTATTTCAATATATTATTCATTTAAATATATTAATTCAGTCAATGGAACCATAAGAAAAGTGATTTTGAATCTGGAAATCTTGGCACAGTGGCAGTAAACACAATGTAAAACAGAAACAGGCAGCAAGAGAGAAATAACTATTTTGATATCTTTAGCGCTTTAAAGATGTTTTTAAAACATCTTTCTGTTTCTCAAAAATCAGACTGTGAGATGTCTGAAGAACAGAAAATGAATGCACAGCTGCACATTTACCTAGTTCAAACCAGTGAATAGCATACTAGCTTGGTGAAAAATACTAGGACTCTGGCTGCCCATTTGAGGAATGTACATAATTTTTTGTCAATTCATTCTATAAAAGTTTGTTTATACATTTGTCTCTGCTGTATTAATTCATGTCCTCCTTAGATGGCTATAAGACTAACAGCAAATTACTTGCATTCTGCAAATTAAAATGAAAGAAGTGTTTGGTTCTGAAACTGAAGTTAGACACACTTTATTAAAGATCCCTGTTCTATTTTTTTAAATCTCCAGCTTAAACATGACTGCATGTGTGACTGTATGTTATATAATTAAATGCTCACATAAATAGGATTATATGCAGTGAGAATTTCAAGAGTGAAGATTCCCACATAGGCAGGTAGCTGAATCTCATTTCCCCAGTGGATCATTCCCAACGCTCTCCCAACCCCACTGACTGATTCAAAGTCTTCACATGAGCACTGCTCCACCTGAGTGGCTCATGTTATCTCATGGTACTGCACTCAGCTGGTGGGCACCTTTCCTTGTGACACAGATGAGGCATTGCAGGCATTCAGGTATGAGCTATTTCAGGTGCTCATACACCCCATCAGGTCAGGCACCCCCTGAACACATCTATCTTGTTTGAAATATACTATTAGAAGTAAAGCTGCCCTAAAAATATCAGTCAGTTACTCAGGCTGAAAAAATTTTATGAACCCAAAGAGAAAGGTTCAACTGCAGAATCAGTAGGTGTCATATTAGCTTGTAGGTTGATACATGTTCTTCAAGAAGAGCATTCTGTGAGATCCATTTTACGCCAAGTAAATTGATCCATTTTACTCTTGCTTCTTTCTTTTCCCTCTCCTCTCTATTAGCAGAATGAATCATCAGAGCACTAGTCATCAGCTTCCTAGAACTCAGTGTGACATTTTAGCTCTGTGCTGGTTTAAGCTGGGATAGAGTTAATTTTCTTCACAGTAGCTAGCGGGGGATATGCTTTGGATTTGTGCTGGAAGCAGTGTTGATAACACAGGGATGTTTTTGCTACTGCTGAGCAGTGCTTACAAGTGCTTACATCCAGCATCAAGGCCTTTTCTGCTCCTCACTCCATCCCACCAGGGAGGGCTGGGGGTGCAGGAATTGGGAGGGGACACAGCAGGGACAGTCGATGCCAACTGATCCAAGGGATATCTATCCCGTGCCATATGGCATCGTGCTGAGCACATAATGATGGGGGAAGACGGAAGGGCAGAGCATTCAGAGTGATGGCTTTTGTCCTCCCAAGTCACTGTTACATGTGATGGAGCCTGGCTTTCCTGAAGATGGCTGAACACCTGCCTGCTCATGGGAAGCAGTGAATGAATTCATTGTTTTTCTTTGCTCAGATGCACAACTTTTACTTTATCTATAAAACTGTCTTTATCTCAAGCCATAAACTTTATCACTTTTACTCTTCTGAATCTCTACCTCCATCTCATCATGGGGAGAACTGACTGAGAGGCTGTGTGGGGCTTAGTTGTCAGCTCAGCTTAAACTACAACCAATTCCTATAATTCAGTTACACAATACATACTGGGAGAGGTCTATGTATCTTCAAAACTTTGAAAGCCTAATAGTTTTCAAAGTCTGCAAGCCTAACTGTGAAACATGATCTTTTGTGGCTACCTGGAGTTACTCCTCTGTTTATGTTAAAGAGGTTCTCATGAGAATTACATTAGCAATATATTTCCCTCGTAACTGAATAAACAAAAGGGTTAAATGACAGAGAATGGTTCCCTGTCTGCGTTGCCTGTTTTCTCTCCCATAGGTCAGTGAGCATCATGATTTGGTGAAAAGGAGTGATTTTGTATTCGAGGATCAAGTCTTAATTAAATTAGTTACAGTTGGGGTTATTCTGTGACATTATCATGTATACTGGGAACCCAGCTGATACTGTCTGAAAGTTGCTAATTGTAGAGCTGGTTTTGAATGAAAGCCAGGTCTTAGGTTTTGAATTGTTAGAGGGCTTTAGATTTCTTGAAATATGTTTTTTGTTGATCTATATTGATGACATCCTGACACGGATTGTGGTAGAATAAGTGATAAGGAACAGGTAATGTAGAATTTATCATCTGCAAGTACTAGTTTATTCTAATTAATAAATGTTTATATGTATATATATGCACACAAAGAAAAAGAAAATTCCTTCATTTGTAACCAATATTCAGACAGTGTAATCTTATGTTTTAGGGCTAATAATGATTGCTTTGTTTTTTTTTTTTTTTAGAAGTCTACTGCTCAGAACAAGGAAACAACAAAATGGCTGGCACAGAAATGAGGGAATAATGTCTCCACTGGAGGTGCAGTTACAGCTACCTGAACTACTCTGAATCTTCATCAACTGTAAGGTGAAACAATGAAGCTCAAACCTCCAGGTCCTACAGAACCAATTAGGAACTGATAGAGACAAGGTACAGCAGCCTCATGGCCACCATGACATTATATTGTAACATACTACACAAGGGTGCACCTGCAGGTTGGGATTAACCTGAGATTGACATCCTAAGAGACTTTACTGGTTAATTCACATGGGACCTCATGGAAAGCAACTTGGCATTAAAAGTTCCAAGGGTAATGTTGTAAGAATACAGCATTTTGTCTTGAGTTCTAACATTAGAACATAAGAGGGAGTATAACCTATTCATCATTGACCTCAGTCAAGAGGAATGAGAATTGTATTTCTTGGCAGATTTTGATATATCCCTTATGAAAAGAATAACAAAACTGTGTAACAGAGACATATTTATACGCAACTGAGATTTATTTCTAATAATTATTATCTAAGGAGGATGACATACAACCTGCAGGTGAAATATATACATTAGATAAAAAATATTTTTTTAAAATTACATTTCTAAACCAGCATTAAAAAGTTCAAGTTTTGTTTTCACATGCAAGAAGTGTACTCTCAATAAACAGGAAAGTGTTTCTGCAGATGGGATTGTCAGTGTCTCACAGCAGTCCACTACAACCTTCACTTCACCAACCCATGCAGAACATACCTACAGTATTTTCCAGTTACGAAATTTGGAATGACATAGGAAAAAGATGTTCAAAATAATATCCATATAAGTAAGAGAAGTACAATGCACTGGCATATTTCCTTGAAGCTCTATTTTCTACTTTAGCAGAGATGTGGTCAAAACCTTGAGTACAGCTCTGTTCACTCAGCCTCCTACAAGGCTTAGAAACACAGCTAGTGAAGCAAACTACAGCAGTTTCAGTGTAATTATCTCCTATCTATTACCAGCACTTCAGAGTGCGGTCTGGTAATTCAAACAGTTATTTCAGAGCAGAATAGAACATTTCTGAGAAACTCAACTGGGTGCAAAGTTGAGCAGCATAGTTTAAACCACTATAGCAAACAGCTACATTTGTATTTATTTTCCTTGGGTGTGGAGGGACTGAAAGCACACACACACAGACAGGCATTACCACTCTCCACGATTATGCAAACTTACTAGTATCAAATTAGGACTTAAAGGAAGTGTTCAGAAGAGCCAATTGTTGGTTATCAAACAAAAACATGAGCTGAAACACTTACTTTTCTTAATTGCCCAGCTCATTTCAGTACAAAACATCAGGGTGCCAGTCCCACAATATTAACTGTTAGCAATTTGAGTTACTGAATACCTTCAATACCCTAAGCAAATAAAGGAAGCCTTATGACCTACAGGATCTGACTAGGAACAGTACCAGTATTTCCTGGAACAGAGATAGGGAAAGGACTAGTCACAGTATATCAGTTAAGTCTGTCAGACCTTTAAATACACAAAGTAGCTTTACAGGCTTTGTTCTGAAAATCACGGCACCAGAAAGACCAAGACCACTGCCAAGAACTTCAGGTCAAATATTCTGAAGTCCATGTAGTCTTTGTTGCTAATTCCCAAAATTAAACAGAAAGTAAAAGCTGCCAGAAAAGTTGTACATGTACTGAAGGCAAGAATCACTGAAAGTGTTGAAAAAGAAATGGTTTGGATATAAAATATTTGCAAAGTTACTATTACAAAAAAAATAAATAAATAAAAACAAAAAAAAAAAGGGAAGTCATATCCTCACACTTCAGTTGAAATGCAGCAGTTTCACCATAATCCTTTCAGAATGAAAACAACTTTCAACTTAGACAGCTTGGTATCTATCTGTATGCCTCAGTTGTCTGGCATGTCAAGTTTTGCCAGCAGAAGTATTTGTTTGAAAGGACAGAATAATCCTAAGACTCTTTTCATGCTTCTATTCTTTATTACCAAGTCAAAATCATGGCCATCGATCTCAACAGAAAATTGGCTCCTAAACATTAGTTCATTCCTGACCAGTTCTTGTCAAAATTTGTTTACAGGATTTTGTACCAGCATATGAAACTGGGACATTTCTTTCAACACATACTTTCTTCTCTTTTTCTGCCTCATAGCCTAAAGTTTAACAGTCACTAAAGAACAGTTTGAGCTCTTATTTTGCCTGATTTTGAAATATGGAATTGAACTCAAATCTCCTACATTCAAGATGAATCTCCTAAACATAGAGAATTTGACTGAGCCTTCTCTCTCCTGTTGAAATTGTTTCCTCTTGTATAAGCAATGAGTTCTTCTCTAGAAGAAAGCCTTAAATGCCAGCCTTTCACCATGAAGGGATATGCCCAAGCAGCACACTGGAGTTCTTCTGAAATGCCTATAATAGGTACAAATAGATCCAAATACAAAAAATACACTTCCCCAGGGCCATAGTTGTTCCACCATCACTTCTTTGCTAGAGAGATAATATTCTTTTCCACTCTTCTTTTTTCACATCTTTCCTTCATCTACCAATCTACTGTGGACTTAAAACTGTTGTTCTAATTATGCCTATTCACACTATTGCCTCAAAGATCACTTCCCTATCCTTCTGTTACCTTGTTTCTCTATGCTGCATCAAGAGCCAATTATTTTGTTGTTTTTTTTTTTTTTTTCAAACCTCTTCCTAGCCCTTACCTAATCTTCACATTCTGAGATTTCACCTGTCAAGATATAAGGCACAGCATTGGCAAAATGCTATGGAGCAGCAAGTCATGTCTGGAGCACAAGTGCACACACAAAATATATACTGCAGGAAAGTGCATAAATTATTTTAAATCCAACTAAGGGTGATACACTTTAAAAACATTAAGAACCTCTCCGTAATAGACTCCTTCTGATAGTGGTAATAGCTTTAATTGCTTAGTGCCTTCCTGCTTCTTTCTTGCTACTGCTTAGATACAGACTTCTTTGGCAGTACCTACTGTATTAATAAACAATGAAATGAGCTCCCTGAATTAAACAATATTAGCAGTTTTGCTTCTCTGTCCTAATTTTCTACAGGCTGCAGTCCTGCAGGACAGTTTACCAATAAACAGATTTGTCATGTTTGCATCCATTCCACTAATCTGTCATAAATCAGTCAACCTTTTCCTTTCTGCTTTTAAAGCTTCTCCAAGATTGCATCTGGAACTTAGACAGTAAGTTCCAACAAAAGTAAAGCAACACAGTAAGAAAATTTCCACCTGTATGTCCCTATTGTTTCTAGGCCACCATTCCCTGCCACCACTTCCACGCAGATAGAATAAAAGTAACAGTAATATTTACTGCTAACAACACAAGACTGCAAAAATGTAACAGCTTTTCCCTTCCAGATGTTAGAATTGTGGATGGACTTTTCACCTGTTGTTTCCAGCAGTAGTGATAGTGCTCAGCTCACGGACAACTTTATACTGTGTACTTGATGAACTTAAAGGACAATTCCAACATAAATGATCATATGATTCTTTAAAAAGAAGCCAAGAAGCCTTTCTTATGTACTAGAATCTCTCTCACAGACTGCCTTTTCATTTTCTAATAGTTGACCATTTGCTTTAGTGATTACATAATACCTCTAAAATAAAAGTGAGCATAAATATTTTGACAGTTTATATATGTAAAGAATTACCATTGAGAAAACATCATTCTTTTAATTTTAAACAGACAAGGGAAAGCCTCTTCAAGCTGGCACTTTCCCCTTCCAATCTGCTACAAGGCAGCTTCAGAAACCACACACAGTCTTGTTATAAACACCATCTTGCTGTGCCACTTAAAGTGTCTGTCAGAGCAGCGCTGTTCTCTCCAAGCAAAGTCAAATTTTTTGTTGCCGTTTTATAAATGAGTTAAACTAGTGAACTCTTCTGATAACAGATGACTCGCCTTATACATCACCCTGCAAATTCACACATACATTTCTGAATGAGAGAGCCGCAACTAAATGTTCTTTTTGCTTGTATCCACCGCAGTTCTATAGTTTTATAGACCACCGAACAATCAAAGACCGCAAAAAAAAAAAAAAAAAAAAAAAAGGAGGCCCTCTTTGTCTAAATAGTTACTTTGTTTCTCTCCCCTGGCTTTCCATTTCCCTCCCAGCGCTACCATCACCATCAGAAACGACATATTCCGCATTACTAAACAGCAAGAGCCATAGGGCTTTTCACTTCTAATTTCACGCCGCAATAAAATGCAGTGGTTGTTTCATGGGGGACCTGAAAAGCCTTCCTTTGTCAGGCTGCTCTGACGGCCAGGTTAAGCATCACGCGCTGGCAGCAGGCATCTGTGCGCGCCTCTTCACGCGATTGCGGCAAAGCGGGCAGGAAAAGCAGCAGAAAAATAAAAAAGGAGGTTGTCTTGAGAAAAAAAAAAAACAGTAATCCCCTACTCTGAAGCGTGCAACTCACATTCTACTGCCTGGCCTACTTCATTGATAGACTAATCATTTTAATAATAGTAAGTCTAGAAAGTTTTCACTGTATTCAGAAATTATGCTTGTTGCTTTAATGGTAAATCTATTGACCTAAAGTAGAATGATGATACAAGTATCTGAGAGGAAGAAAAATAATCTAAGGACAGTAAATTTGGATATTTTAAAATTTCAGACTAAGCCAGCAAGATGATCTACAATAACAAACAAATATGGTGCTCCTACAATTACTTCTAGAATTGCATTCTATTTATGCAATAGAAATATTGCTTAATTCTATAAAAGTAGAAACTATAATTCCATTAATCCCAAGTACAACAGGAAGAAAAAGGCAAAAAGTTATAGGAAATTCTGACAATTTTTCTACATTTATCTTGGCTTTTTCAGATATATTCCCACTATACACTGTTTTTCTGTCCCATGTTTAGAAACCCCATTGCATTCATTGAATCTTTTGAGGAGAAACAATGTGAATCCTTTCACAATAATCTCTTCATATATCTTACCACAGTCTAATGAAACATTAAAATTACTAAAACTCCTTTCATTTACATGATAATTCATAAAATAAACACTGCTTGGAAATAATTTCAAGGTTAGATAGTTTCACATATTAGTAGACGGGGAAAAAATTAAATCTAAACAAAGTAACCTAAAAGAGCTATTTTGCTTCAAATTATTTTCAAGTTATTAAAAAAATGCCTTCGCTTCTATTATTTTTCATTGCATGCTACACATGAGCAAGGAAGGCTACCATACTAAATTTCTTTATCTCTAATTATTATGGGTTTTTAGGTTATGGTTATGTGATGTGCACAAGCAAATCTAAATCCATAATGCCATTAAAACAGGGGCAAGCCTGACCTGAGACTAGCTCCTACTAGCCTACTCCTTTTGATGTAAATGTGCTACAAGAGGCATACTAAATGAAAAATGGACCAGTTTTGAGGTAAGCAGACTTTGCCATTCAGCTCACTCAGTAGACTCATAAAAATCAGATGTCTAGGTTGGGGACTTGAGCAAAAAGGAAAGAGAGAGGAGTCTGTAAACACCTCTTTAACTCAGAGCCTAAACTTACAACAGCTTCAGCCAGCCATAAAACCACAGTCTAAACCAACTAATATCTGATTTTCCCTCCAAGGCTGAGTAACATTATGGTGGTGAGAGGTAAGCAGGACAAACTGGCAGCTGAGTTAATAAATAAATAGTTCTGATTAAACTGTCATAGAACATAAACTGTTAAATCAAACTTCAGCCTTGTGCTGGAAGAATTGAGCTGGATATATTTTCCCAGTCAATACTCTAGGAAAGACAGCTTGACATTTCTACTTCCATTTCTACTTCCAAGGCAGAAGACAATTTGGCTGTCCAGACTGTCACACTCTGCACCACAGGAGCACACTCTGCTTTGAGTGCATATGAATGTTATACTTCACCTCTGCAGCTCAAACAGGCATCACTACATTTCATCACTGTATAAACTTAGATTGATAACTGGGCAAGCAAAATTCTTCCAAAGCTTTTCTTAAATATGAAATTTAAGACGTATCCTAAAAGTACTCTAGAATTGTGACTCAAAAGGTACGGGGTTTTTTAAACTTTAACTTGGAAGCTGTGTGTTTTAATTAATTATCCACCAATTTCAGATGTTATTCAAACACACTGATCTTTCCTGTTACGGACTGCAATACATAAAGGCAAAGACTGAGAGTAATATACTAAAGTGAGCTATCACAGTATGCAGATGTAAAGATGATGAAATGGTCTTTAACACTTGAACTTGATGATCTTTCCAATCTAAATGATTCTATGACTCTTTGAGATAGAATATAATTGTGATAAAGGTGATGATGTAGCACAGCAAAAAAATGTTAAGTGAGCATTTGGGATGTGTAATGCTTCACCTAGTTTTCTGCCATTTATCTTAACAGGATTCTTGAGCAAGTTCTCAGAGGAATCAGAGAGTAAGATTATGGAAGCAAGTTGGCATTAAGCCCACAGAGAACAACTGTCTCTAAACCAGCACATAGCATAGCATTATGCTGACAGACAAAATGGATATCTTGCCTTTTTATGCAAATATATGCAAGGAAAGGCACACTAGTTAATGAACTACAGCCAAAGGGTCTGAACCAGAAGTCATAATTCCAGATTAAATCAGCACAGATTGCAAGTGCTCACCAATCTCAGGAACTGACTCCCTCTGATTGCTCAGAGGCATCCCAAATCTCACAGTAAGGCATGTCTAGATAAGAGTACCAGAATGCTCAGTGTTGTATAGAAAGCACGTAGCTGTGAGCTGGTCTGTAGTTACTGTCATTGTAAACTGCAAAACTTGACAATCCTGGAAAATCTTTACTTGAGAGCTCTGCAGTTGCACCAGCTCTAACTGGATGATATTTTTTACCACATATCTCAATAAAAACATGGTTAGATTGGGCAGGAGTGGTAAGATGGCAGGTCGGAGGACTCCCTGCAATTGGAAGAAAGAAAACAATAGCACAATGGATGTGGGAAATGAAAAGGAGGAGGAAGGCAAAAAAACAGTCCTGAAAATCTTTCTGTGTGAAGTCATCTGTAAGGACTGCAGCACATCCTTGAGGGCAAATTAATGTGTAAGCAAATACTGCAGCTTTTCACTCAGGATAATTCTGCAATTTTTATTTTCTAATTGCTTTATTTTCTCTATAGCTCTTTTAATTAAATCTTCTAGGGATTGTCTTTTATTAGTTAAATACTCCTTTTAAAACCAAACATCAGGAAAGAAAGTACCAAGGTCCACTGCCCATCCACAGATACCAATATCCAATATAATGGCAAGTGGCTTTCAGCTGCTTCTCCTGAAAGTCACTTTTTCTTCAGCATCTCACACCTGCCAGCTATACATGGATGCCTCCAAAACTCGAAAGAAGCTCCAAGGGAACCAGATGTTCATTTGTAGGAAACAATATGGCCCTTCTGCAGGATTCAGTCTCAGATATCTAAGCTGCAGGAAATGGGAGACAGGGACTGAACCTGTCATCAGCTGGTGTAGATCTCATCAATTCAGTCAATGGCATGTGAAGAACCACACAGTGGACGGCATCCAGGTGTTTCCTACAGGGCAGGAAAATTATCTCTCTGGAGGTTACTAACCTGACCCTTGTTGACAACAGTCTGGGTATTCCCATCACATAATAGCTTTACAGAATTCAAAATTCAGGTGTCTGAATCTCAAATCCTATCAGTGGTCAAAGTATTGTTAATTGGATGGGCATGGTGGAATTACACTTCTTACCCAGCAACTGTAATATTCCAGAATATTCCTGAAAACAAAATACTTCTTTAACAACTATTTCAGGCAGACATTTATAATTTGGTAGCTGTATTCTGTTTCTTAAATATAAGAACACTCAGAAAATTAGATAGAAAAGTTCCCAGGAAGAGAAAGCTGTACAAGACAAAATATAATCTGTTTCACCACCAGCCTTATGATTTTACTCATATTTATTCCCTCAATCCAATTTTAATTTATGTAATTTTATATTGCTGTAATATTTCAAATATGCTCAAATATGTTCTATATATGGAACAATCAAGTGTTCACTTACTCAAGCAAATTGTCCTTGTCTTTTTATATTTTTTCACAGTACTTCTTTGGGCAAATTGCTAGAGGTTAATATATAAGCACCTTAGGGCAACCATCCAATATTTGTCTGAAAAAATGCATCAATTGAAAATGTATAATTAAAACTAATTCTCTATTTTCACTAACCTACACAAGGCAGTTAGATAAAAGTTTCCTATTTTACCATTACCATCATGAAAAACTGCCTAGAGACAAAACTGAAACTAGTACATTGAAAATGTTTACAGGATTACTTTTAACATAAAATAGATACACAGTCTTTACCACAAATTGTTTACTGCCATTGTTGCAAATCAAATCAGGAAAAAGCTACCCTTTTCAGGAAATGGCTCAAAAAGTTTTTACTAGAGGTTTTAGATACATGAGAATGAAGTATATTTCAGAATTTGACAACTAAAAATATCTGAATAATGCCTGACTGAAGAAACATAATCCCTCTGTTCTGCATTTTACAATTGCCTAATGGAACGCTATAAAAGTTTGCATGCATCTGGCAAATGTGCTCTTCAAGTATCCTAAAATTGCTTACACATTCATATAGAAACAATCTCAGTATCAGAGATCCAATTTTGTGCTTCAATTAAAACATGCAATCTTCATTAAAATCAGTAGAAGCCACCTAGGCAATCAAGGAGACAGATTTTGGCTCAAAGTATCTTAAGAATAATTTATGTATTTGGCACAAATTCTGAAACAACTTTTAGACCAAACCACTTACATAAACAATCTTTCTAGTCATATTCTTACAAAAGGCAAGAGCAGCAACAGCTGTCACAGCTCATTGTCCAAATACATTTGTCTCTTTTTAATTTTAACCTCTTAGACTAATCTATACCTGAATTTTTAAAATGCTGACTTCAAAAAATGTCTTTTTTCACTTTATTCTATGAATATAATTTTCCTTCAGAAAATAAAAAAAGTAGCTTAAAGATTCTATTCTTCTAAATTGTGGCCATTACAGTACATTTACTTCTTTCATGCATTTTCTTGCTCGGTGTAACTATTGCAGTCATTTCCAAGCCTGAAGATGACCAACAAAGACAGAAGAATACATCAAGATATTTTTAACATAAGAGCTTTTCCAGCAAGGGAGCATCACTGTAGGCAAAGATGGACTTCATCTTTGTTAGAAAATCTAAACTTTGTGAGTATATCTCAGATTTTATTTTGGTTACTAAGACACATGATACATACAAAGTCATTCTAATCTAGACGAATCTTACAATATCATAAAATGTGCTCTTAAAGACAGAGCCTGTTACAGTTAAGATGAAACAGTCTGTGCCAGTAAAAGCCCTTTTATGCCATTGTAATTACATCCCTGTAAGTACTTTGATAGAGGAGTACTGAAAAGCTCTATACTGCCAAGCCTGCTGCTGATAAAATTTTGTATTTGTCTCCTCTCCTCGACCTGACAACAGTATGACAAAGGTACGGTGTTAAGGTCACTGAAGTATTTTTTTAAAGTAGAAGAATACTTCTAGCCAAAAAACCATTATAGCTCTGTTCTTTAAAAATGTCACCATATCTCTTCAGGCACAAATCCAGTCCAAGAAGCTGAAGAGAAAAAACATAAGAGCCTCATCAGTAATGCATTTTAAGCTAATTTATTAGCACTAACTGTTCTCAAGTAACTGACTGCACTGCAAATACTACAAGCTTTCTTTTAAAAGCTTTATTTTATTTCCTTCATGGATAGTTTTGGCACATTTTTCCCCTTCCCACTGTAGTAGCAGAACTAAATCTAATTTACTCTGCAAACTTCCATGTAATATCTCAGAAGAAAAAAAATACTCTGAAGTTTGTTACGTGCCATATTAACAACTCAACTGCTCCAGTGATTCCCAAAAAGGACAATCAATCATTACATTTCCTATATGAGTGTCCAAAAGCTATTTCCCCCATCACAGCATTTTACTGTTGTTTTTTTTTTTCCTAAATTACAACTACCTTACAGTACGATGTCTTTAAAAAAAAAAAAAAAAAAAGCAGAAAAGGATCATTTTGTCTAATATAACAGAATACATACAGAAGATAGGGACATTTCATGTTTGAAAGTGTGTCTTGAAAAACATACGAAAGCAGAAGCAGACTAAACAGTGGAATGTACTTTTCAAGTATACACAAGGAACACATCATCAGTCCAGAATACTTACTATCGTCTCCCTATATATAAATATGTTTGAGAGTGTGCATATGCTAAAGCTTTTCAGTGCTTTTTATTTAGTTCTACACACCACCACCATCACCACCACCACCACCTCCAAATTATGATAATGCCTTCCAGAAGTTTTATTCAACTTCATGCAGATCATGCACAGTACAAGACCTGTAGTGGACTTTACCTTCCAGTGATTTACTTCTTGGAGAGCCATTCCAACCAAGCGCAAATCAAGCGATATGAGAACAGAACAACAGTGTTTTCCAACTCATTCATTCAGGTTGGGAATGAGATGGTGTCCTTACAAAGCAATCAGAGAAGGTTAAGTGAGAGGCATACAAAAGTATTAGTCAAGATGAAGTCCAGAAACTGCATTCTCCCCCCTAGTTGTTAAGCACTGCAAGTGAGAGGAGACTTCAGTCCCATTGTTCTTTATAAAGAGACTGAGCAAGCAGAGCAGGTGTGGCTCCAAGAACAGCATAAACCAAATCAACTGTGGACTTCTTCTGTCCTCCTGCTCTGTCTGTTGTGTTTGCCCTTTAGTACCTCAGTTTAAAAAGCAGCCACATCTTTAGGCAGTGCTGACAAGCCTCCATCTGCTCATCTCTATCCCAAGCAGCCTCCAGCAGAGGTGTGAGCTGAACACCCTGCTCACTGCCCAGTCAACAGAGCACTGGGATGGGACCAGGAGCTGAGCAAAGGGAAGACTCTCCCTCCACACACCGATACAGAAAATAGCCTTATGGACAGCCAACCCCAAAAAGAATTCTGTCTTATGGGGATTGGAGAATCTACCAGGTTTCAATTCTGGCCTCTATGGTCTGCATCAAGAATTTCCAAGTCTCAGCCAAGCTGTGAACTGTCCTTGCCTTTTACCACTCTACAATATCTGACCCTCCATGTCAACTACACTCTTTGCTCTGCATCTCCACTAGAGTTTTGTGCATATGCAATTGTTCTCAGAAACACTCTTTAAAAGAAGCTCAAGAGTTTCTCAAGTGCTTCTCAGTAATATGAAGAATCCAAGCTGAAGGAGAGACAAAAATACCTATCTTTCCTAAAACTGATATTTCAGTAGATAGCAAAAATATAAACGGATAGATCTTTATCAAACGCTGAAAAGCTTAAAATGGAAGAAATTGAGATATACTACTGGCCAAATGAAAAACAATCAGAGGAAGGGTAAAGAATTGCATTCTGAAAATTCTATCATAAGAAATAAGATTTTTAAAACTGAAAAACATAATCACAAGTAGCCAATAAGGCTTAGAATCAAAGTTAACTGACATCAATGATATCTGCACTTACTTCAGCAGGCTTTCAATACAGCTATAATTGCTTTAATTGAGTCTTGAAAGATAACTCCTGATCATATCATACGCATTATGATAATAGATAGTTGAAAACTGAGACTGTTAATCACAAAAGGTCTTTTTTCCCCATTCGTTTACAATCTCTGTTGTTTGAATGAATTAATTTTTTGTAAATACTTATCCAAGTTTGCCTTTTTTTCTCAGCAGTTTCTAAAGTAAAAGTTTTACACAGTCCAACTCTCTTCATGCTTTTTTTTGTTCGAGGTGTGAAACAGCTCAGCCTTTAAAGAAAAGTTGCAACTCTGCCCTACCATTTCTTTCCAGTGCAATCGGTTTTGCATTTTATCACTGAGGATTAGTAGATCTTTTTTCCACAAATGAGCACATTTTCAGCAAAATGTAACATTTAAAAGTTTGTTTACTAGACTTCAGCAATTTTAAAGCAATTTAAAAAATGTATGCAAATGCTTACATTTTATTGCAAAAATGGGTATAAGGTGGTGATTTTTTAATCTCATGTCTTCATAGCTCTTGTCTATCCCTTTCAATGAGTACCTAAATTACTGCACAGGATTTAACAGCGAACTTTGTCTGCTGGAGCTTCTTAACAATACAAAATATACAAAATTTAACAACTTTGCAACTGCACCAGTTTCTAGACCTTTTTACCAGTTTCAAAAATATTGTTTTGTGTTTAAACATCGTGTTTAATTACTAACATTGTCTGTGAAACTTGATAGTAATTTCATTAGTGTAACTTCAAGGTGCTGCATTCACACATTTATAATAAAGAACTGTTCACAGAAAATGTGTCCAGCTCAAACTACAGTTCTTAATTGCTAAAGTAGATCCAAATTAGCATTCACAGGCTGCATTTCCCTAACAAGAGGCTTTCAAGCTGAAAATAATTTGTAATTCAAAAAGGATTTTGGTCAATGGATTCTGAGCATACAAAACATCTTCGGCACTTAAAAATTCCAAGACCTGTTGAAAACTGAACTTATGAGTTTACATTTTCTTGTTTCCTGTTATTTTCATCTGAAATGCTATAAAATGGTTATATGATTTGATAAAAGTTGGAACTAGTCCCAGACATTCAATTTAAACTAGGTTTATTGATAATATCTGATGAAATCTTAATCTATATTTACAACAGTTCCTTACTTGGACTCCAAATGTTGTAATGTCATTATAGTTTAATAAACAGGAAAAGATGTTGAGAAAAATAATCTTATGTAAATTTGAAACACACCAGCCTCCTCTTCAAAATGTTTGTCTGTACATATGTACAGATTATACGTATAGCTTCTGCAATATGTTTATTCCAACAACAGAAAAAAATTAGGTTGATACACTGATTAATTATATAGTTAAGCTGTGACTCGTACCGAATTTGCATAAATTACATGCAATTACATTTTTATGAGAATTTATGGTATATAGCAAGCAATGAGATTTTTAAAAACTTAACAGGACTTTCCTATTACAAAAATAGAAAAGCACATACACAAAAGTTTATATTTTCCCATGTTTGGTTGCCTTTGAAAGTCTAAAATAAGTAGAGATTATATGATGGAAGCAATACATAGTACTAGTATTTCTGCACTGCACTACACTTTATAGAAGTGTTGAAGAAGCTCCTGAAATAGTTCTCAAAGAATTTAAAATGTTATTTCCCCTATGGAGTCTGCTTATGATTTGGGCAACAGATGACTTCTCTTGATTTGCACCGAGGAAGAGTGAAACAATAGACCTGTCAAGTTCCTGTGACAGAAGAGATGCCCACCAGTTTGGCCTTCACCTTAAGTCCTCTCTCCCTCCCTCTTTCCCTCAAGCCTGCCCCTCTAGCTTGATGCCCTCACCCAACATTCCTGCACACCCCTCAGCTTCTCCAACTGTATCTGGCTGCTGGATGCTGGGAATCTGACATCACAGGGCAATAGAACCATCCTGCAAGAAGGAAATATTTGCCTAGATAGAGACCTGCCTCTGTGTGTGTCTACCACAAGACTATTCTCAGAGAAGAGTGCTGACTCCACATGGGGAGCAATACTCCAGAAGACTCTGCTGTTCTGTGCCATTCCCAGATGAAATATTTTGCTCTGAAGAGTAGAAGTGCTTCAAATAATTTCCCATTTGCATTGAAACAGATTCAAGTATTATCTCAGCCATGAGAACGAATTAACGCAATGTCCTAGTCTGGGATTTAGGATACAGCAAGAATTTCTCCCTGAAAGCTCAAAAGTGTCACTTTCCCACAGCCACATCATTTTTTGCACATCACAATGCACATTCATCTGTATTTTTATTTCATATTTGTCATACTGCATACTTTTGCTATGCATATTGCACAACAGGCAAACTGTAGTTGCGTTAATTCTGTCTGTTGAGTGAAAAAAAATGGAAAATCCTGTAAAGAAATTTTTAAGTCAATTTTAGTAAAAATACTCTGAGACTGAAAAAATATATTAACTTCACTTCTTATTTTCTGAGTCATACAATATGTTTTGCATATTGTCATAATTTTAGGAGACTTGCCATCTAAGAAAAAGCAAGATCCACAGATCAAAGACTTGGCAGACAACTTTGTCGATTATTTCATTATGTAACCACCCTTCTATGCTAACTCCAAAAGCAAAAGAGCTGCTACATATGGTTTCTGATGTCAATTCTTTCCCCATCATAACTGCAAGACACATGAGAACAACTGACAGCTTAAATAATATCCAGCCAGGCTAGACCTGTTTTTCTTTCAAAGAAAATTAGAAGTATGATCATTATGGGCTTATCCAAATGCTTCATTCATCCCCCCCACCTTGCATATTCAAAAAAGTTTGATTGTCAATTGTTTCCCACACCCAGCTGACATACAGGATGCCTCAGTATTAAATTATTCAATCTGAACTCTAAATTAGATTTGTCTCAAATTCACTCTATAGCTCCTTAGTCTCTTACAGCTGATTTAAATATGAAAATGAAAGATTTCTACCAAAGCTAAAAAAAATACAGAAGAGTAGCATAAAACAGAATAGAAGTCTTAGTTCCACAGGGAATAAAAGCAAAGCATTTGATTTCCTATGAACCAGATTACTGTATCTTTTACATTCTGGGTCACAATATGGGAAATAAACACTGTACTTTCATAACACTTTATACATCTCCATCATCAACCACCATCACTAAAAAGACTGAGATGATTTACACAGCAGCATGAGACTGCTTCAGGACAGCAAGGACTTATATAGACATGCAAGTAGGAAAAATACTATGTAGGCCATCAATCTACTAGTCAGTTTCTTGCTTCAACTGTTATCAAAAAACATTACACCCTTAAACTGCAAGAAGTTCACTGTATATTGCTAGCCATGTAAGAGTTTACTACAATCAATATAGTAAGTGTTCATGACAGACCATTATATATCTTAAATTGAAATTAAGTTATCTATTAGAGCAGTTGATGATATGTAAGGAGAATTAAGCTCTTTATCTATCTAGCTGTAGTGTTGGAAATAGAAAAACAAACTATGGCAGAATTTTTTCACTCCTATCAGTTTATTATGGTGTCATCCAAAAGAAGGATAAAACTCCAGAATTAATCCAAATGCAGATCTAGCCAAAAGGAACATACATTATAACACATTGAATCATCCATAATATACCAGTAAAGCTTCCAATTTGGGAAAGCTATTTACACTACCATAGTGTAATCCTTTTTCTACTTAGCATAATAAAATGGAAAGGCAGATATAATTAGAAGAAACTGTGAAAAAGGTTCATGATTTTCTTGGTAGAGAGTATAATGAACCCTTTTCATTGTTGTGTTATTTGCTACTCTTTCTTTCTTCTTTGTACTGGACCAGATGCCATGAAAAATGTCATAGAATTCAGTGGTATTATCCAAGAAGACACTAGTGACCAGCAGCCTACATGCCTGCATGTGTAGCCTAAAAATAACTTTCCTGTCTTATTCTTGCTTGTGAAAAAGAAAAAAGCAATATAAAACTAGGACTAACATTTGACAAGAAATCAAGTCTCTCTTCCATCAGAGTTGTCCTTGGCCGCTATTCTATTAATGTGCTGTACACTCACAGTTCTTTCTTTCCTGTCTCTCATTGCTGATTTACAGAATACTGAGAGAAGAGAAGAGAGAGAAGAGAAGAGAAGAGAAGAGAGAGAAGAGAAGAGAAGAGAAGAGAAGAGAAGAGAAGAGAAGAGAAGAGAAGAGAAGAGAAGAGAAGGAGAAGGAAGAGAAGAGAAGAGAAGAGAAGAGAAGAGAAAGAGGAGAGAAGAGAGAGAGAGAAGAGGAAGAGAAGAGAAGAGAAGAGAAGAGAAGAGAAGAGAAGAAAGAGAAGAGAGAGAAGAAGAGAAGAGAAGAGAAGAGAAGAGAAGAGAGAGAAGAGAGAAGAGAAGAGAAGAGAAGAGAAGAGAAGAGAAGAGAAGAGAAGAGAAGAGAAGAGAAGAGAAGAGGAGAAAACTTGCCAGATTTTGCTGTGGTGGTCCCATATCTCGCCTCTGCCTTCTGCTGTGCTCTTTGCAGAACAGAATACTGTATCCTAAGATTTCTTCAGGCAGGGGGGGGGTCTTTTGACTTTTTCTAGTCAAAATTAGGCTGCTCATCAAAAACTGTGAATTTGTCCGGATTAATTTCTTTTGACTGAAACACGTTAGGATGTGTTCATGGGAGCAGCAGAGTGGAGAAGCAGCAATCATGGGGATAGTGGAGAGGGGGCAGAAATTATAAACAGCTAGGGGACAATAACCTCTTCAGTGGTACTGCAATAATGCCAGAAAGCACAAAATGGAATCTGTAGTCCAGCTTGAAGGAAAGATATGCATTGTACTAGGAGGAAAATTTACCTGGGTAGCCCTGCACTAACCTGAGCTCTAAACAATTGCTAAGTTCATGGTCACTGTGAGAAAGCCCAGCCAAGTGAACTAGAAGAATGCTAAGAGCACAGGTTGAAGGTAAATTACAAGTTCCAAAGGAGAGGAGAAAAAGTAATTTATTTACTTCTCATCACTGGACTTAAGGTAGCCTCTCACAAGCAGTAAGTGTGAATGTAAATATAAAAAAGACAAGTACACCATCTAGCAGGATAGCTAGTGTGCAAATTAACACTGGCATAACTCAATGCAATAACAATATTGTCATATCACAAGTCAGTTGAGAGTAATTTATAGTTTTTTTGTATTCCACTTACAACAGTGAATTCAAAAAGTGCAAGCAGTGTCCCCTTGTAAACAAAGTCACCTGCAATTATAAAGCGACCAACAACTATCAGTCCTACCTGCAATACTCCTTAGTGATGCAGACTGTTAAAAATTAAATGATACTTTCTTGCAGTTAAAAAACCAGCTTTTGCAAACCTAAAATTAGCACATCCCCCCCTCCAAGGTGTTTTATTCGTTCCATTAAAATATTCACATCAACCTGAATATGAATTAAATGCAGCTTCTCTTATTTTTCCTGTTTTAAACAAAATCTGCATTTCAAAAGAAACAGACATTTTTATGTTGGATAATGAAGTGTATCTGCCCACTCTTCCTTTTGTGTTTCACGTTTTATATCTCCTCTATTCAATTTTTCATCTTAAATCCCCTAATTTGGCTGGTAAGAAATGCCTTGTCCAAATAAGCACATATTATAAACAGAGGGTCTGTTTCTTAATTTGTATAGTTCTTCAAGATGATACCTATATCTGTATCATGGAATAGTTAAAGCTGGAAATTACCTCTGGAGAGCATCTAGTCCAACTGTTCAAAGCAGAGTCCACTAAAGCAAGTTCTTCAATATAGCAAGAAAAGAGTGTTGCTATTGTACATAATTTTATACTACAGAGAAGGCTCATTCTTCAACTATATTAGGACCCTATATCGCTTTACTCACAAAAGCTCCATAAGAAATAATTTCCTTGTTTCCCACACAAATAAATTAAAATTATTCAACAAAAGACTATAGCACTATACATAAAAAGGTAACTACAATTACAGATATACACAGCCTTCACAGAGTTTCTATGTCCTATGTTTAATCATAGAACAGAAACACCAGAACAAAAGTAACACTAGAGATAAATTAAATTATACTGTCATAAAAAGCCATCAAACTGCTGTGTTTTAAGGGTTGGTCAAGGCCATAATGTGGGAATGCTTCTGTGTGGGTATGCCTGGAACAGACATTACTTGAGGATGCAATTTTAGATATGAATTAGCTACTGTACAAAAAGATAAATAAATAAACATTAGCTACTGTACAAAAATATAAATAAATAAACATTAGGCATTTAGTGATTTTTTTATTGTAATTCTGACTAACTAGATATATCAGTCATTAACAGATATTTAACCTATTTTATAAATAGCAAAAATATGTTTAGTATTCTTCAGTAAGATAGAGCTTATACATGTATAGATATTTTATCTAGACATTCTTGCAAATAGCACTCTATTGGCTCTAGGAGCTCAGGCAGCAATCCTCTGTAAGTATTTCTGCATCAACAAGAAAAAGCAATTCCTGAGGTAGCAAGAACTACTCCAAGTAAAGCACCACTGTTTAGCTTCAGAGCTGCACTATCTGCAATGAACTTCAGTGCTGTTACCATGAGCACTTTCCAAGAAAATTACACTGACTCCCTTGGGGACTAGATTTTTACCTGAAAAACACGGTAGAGAAAGCATGTACAAGTATCTCTAAATTGGGGCCCAAGTGGAGAAATCTATAATGATTTAACAGATTTCTAGCTTTGCACTGCAACCTCTCACTGCACAGTCTCTTTTTAAAAAATGTTTTCTCTCAGAATATCTTGATGGTTGCCATTATTTTGGAAGCCTGTTACATTCAAGAGCAAATATGGTCGTTTTGAATATATGCTTGACTGGGCATGCTTTATAAAAACATATATTCTAAATCAAAAATGAAAAATGAAAAGCAGGGTGACTTGCCAATCGGATTGCAAGGAAAAAAATAGTGTTTTAAAATACTGTGTAATGTTAAAGAAACAAGCAGCCAAAACACTCACAGGAACTAATGTATTTACCAAGACAAGCAGTTTGTTTCACCCATTTCATAAGCTCAAAGAGAGACAGAAGTCCCAAAAAAATTTCAACGACTGCATAAAGCCACAATTTTCTCAGTGTGCCATAGGTTATCGTTCCCCCTAGTAGAAACAAAACATTTTGTGAAGCAGCAAAAGTAAGAACAGATACAGACAGAAAAAATTAAATCTGCACTTAGAATCATCTAAAACCTCACAGTTTTCAAACAAAAATTCTCCCCTTCTGGGGAGAAAAGGATGCCTCTACTTATCTGAATGAAATACTGGACTCAGGGAAAGGCAGTTACATTTTTTCAGGGAAGTGACACTACAGGATGGAAGCTGAAAGATTAGATGATGTGTAGAACAACTGCAAGGAGAAAATGACAAATGTTTGTGCTTCTTCCTTTTCACAGCAACTCTAATGATCAAAAGCACATGCATGTAAATACTAGTAAAGTCATTACAAAGGTTAAGACTAGTCCACACACTTGAAGAATCAAAAGATTCTCCAAATGCACAGACATTTAAAATTAGAATTTAAGCAAGTGGAAATTAGAAAGTAGAAGATACTAGCATCTTTGAGAAATGTGCATTTCTGCTTAGACAGATGTTTGTTCACATAGATTACACAGCAGAGAAACAAGGGAAAATGTTCCATCTCTCCCAGAAACCAGTTACAACTTCATGTTATTTTTTATAAGCTCAGGTATGGGACAAGATGACCAGATTTGAAATATGAATTCTGTATAAAATCTGATATTTAGTAAAAACATCCACCATAAACCAGTCACAAAAAATGAATATGTATAGATTACCCCAGCTGTTGCCAGCAACTTCCAAATAGAATTGCAGGTTTGAAGCCTACTTGCAAAATCTTCAATTTGAAAGACGCAATTGTTAGAGGAAGACTTTGTATGACTGAAGTTACTAGTTTCACCAAAATTTTACCTGGATACAAAGTAAGGAAAAACCCAGGAAACTGCTGTACTGGATTTGTTCAGTGGGAGGTGCAACCAAGTAAAGTACTCTGGATTCAGGTCTCAAGAAAAACCTCCTAGGCCAGGTAACTTTATGTCACTGCCAATATCATTTCACTTCCTTCAGTGAGAATACAAATTACTTATTTTCAAATAAATATATAGATACACATATACTGCATTGACAATCTGCATATTGCTTTAAAAATCTCAGGTATTAAATGAACAAGTTCAGAGCATACAAACTTGTGAAGAAAGCAGGGAAAGTTTCACTGCTTTCAGTAAAAGTCACGAACTATGGTATCAAAACAGATTCAGATAATTAGCACATTGAAAACATCGCATAATGATATTTTTTCCTTAAGTTACATTATCAGATCTAGGAATATCTCAAAATTCTGATATTCCACATAAAGACTGACAAAGGGGGTCAGGCTGGTTTATCTATACTTGGACTGAAACTCTTGTTTGCTTCACAATTTTCTTTCAAACAGATTTCTGACACATTTTTATAATTTCTGTCTCTATAAATCAAGTGTCATTAATATATTTGCCACATGTTCTGCAGATAGAATAAAACAGGAATAATAATTTTTAAAAACAACCTTTTTTGAGGTGATCCAATTGCATGTCCTAATGTTCTCTACTGAAGGGCCCAAGCAAAAAAAAAAAAGAACTTGTTAGGCTTCTGATCGTTTTAAAGAAATGAAAAGAATAAATCCACTGAAGATTGTATCTTAATGTGTTTTTCTTAAATTAGTGTTAGGGAATGTTGGAGGGGAGCAGAGTTGTGTCCCCCTCACCCCTTGTTTTTCTTTGTGGGAACATGCTATTGTACAATTAAAATGTCTTTTCAGTAATTTGTCATCTGCTTTGAAATCATTCCTTTCAATATAAGCTTTTGTTAAGATCAGGCAATAGAACACATCTCCTTCTGCAGAAAGGCACAAATTAAATTTCTAGCACACACAGGGTGGATGGGCTCTACTGACAAATTGCATTTCATGAGCATTAACACAGTTGAAAGATGAAGATATTTGACATGCTTAATATCATACCTTGTATAAAAGCTGGAGTTAGTACAAATTACCACATTTGTATTCTCAAGCTGAAATTCAGCACCACAAGCTCCTCCTAAAACTGGTATAATTTGACAAACATACATCATACTTTCACAAAATTATTTCTGCTTATTCACTCTGTGTATACGTATGTATTGAAGAGGAGAAAGCAAATAGAGCGTATTTTGACTTAGAACCTAAAATCCTGTCTTCTTTTCACCTACTTCAATGTTCCCTGTGGAGTGGCAGCACTATCATAACCCTTTTTTCCAAACAACTTCATATTATTGGAAGTCCTGCATCAACAGAGACTGCAAGCTTGGACTTTTATGACTGCCCTACTGCCCACATTTCACTAAGTCTGAAGAAAGTTTACAAACCTACTTCTTTACAGAAAAATGTCCCTCTGCCTTTAGTGGTCAGATATTTCAACTACTTCTCATGTCCCGATGTGCAGAGACCATGCTGCTAATGCCTACACTTGTGCATATAAATCTCTAATCTGTCAATCCAGCTGCCTGTGAATAGTCTATTTAGATTGGGTTTAAAGCAGTGGGAAGTCGACCTACACGAGAGAGTTCCCTTGTAAAATGACCGGAGGTCAGTGTTATTATCTCTGTAGGCTACCAATGGTGCATTTGTTCCACCCTGCCTATGAGTCATTCATTTATAATAAGCTCCACTGCGCTTTGAAAGTGCTGGGAGGGATGGGGACAGCAGCTTATCTTCTGACAATTGGCTGAAGCATAAGACGACTCCAAAAAGAGATGTCCTCAGTATTTAACTGCTCAACTAGAAGATGATTTAACTTTGTTATAAATAAATTAGAGACCTTACACCCAAATCCCAGTAGAAGTGCTGTAATCCCACTTTCTATTGAGACTGCCACTTAGCCATATACTTCCCTCACTTTTGAAGTCCTCATTGTTTATAAATACCTGCTGAAGATTTGTATTGTCAATAGCAACTTTCCATTAGAAGCAAAACTAGTTATGAAAGCCAGTTAAAGCAATTAAAGTTCAACTGCATTATCCAGATGTAATTCTAGATCCAATAACTTATCTTTCCAACACAGAATTTAGATAATGCAAATAAAACAAGCTCTGTTTTCAACTGAAAATAAGTTACATACACATTTGGGTTCGAATTTTCCAGATGCAAAACCCCATATGATTTCAACAGAGTAAAATATTTCCCTTTTATAGGTTTCCTCAGGGAGTGAGAGAGGAAGGTGAAAGGAAAACACAATAAAACAAAACCATTTCAGCATTCCTGCAATCACTGACATTTGTAAATGGCTGTGGGATTCATGCAAAAAAACTACTCTCCTACTCAACATACTTGTAAAACATATTTACACATAGCTATTTAAAATTTTGAATACAGAAGTGTCATTTAAATGTTTCACATACTCCTCTTACGAGGCACTCTTGTTAGTCTTGGAATTCCTTCCACAATTTAGCTGCTGCTTTTTTCCTAACTCATTCCATCTCTCTGAGCAAAAAGAAAAAAACATATATAAGATGTGGCATTTTTAGATGGTGTACTGTAGAACCAAGGAGAAGTTAGTTAAAGCTTTCTTAACACAAGAGACAAAGGTGTCAAGACACATAAATTTCTGTGGCTTTGTCTTGAAAAGATACAGAGCAATACAACTTGTCAGCTTGACAATTCTTCCAGGCTTTGTTTACTGTTCTTGCAACATTCACAGAAAGTGAGATCACCAATCAGACAAGGTCAAAATATCAAGCTATCCAAATGCTGGATAAAATATAGCACTGAGCATGCAAAGTGAATGTCATACATCATTACAGAGGAGCTCAGATTACTGTAGGCACACAGTACTATGCTTCAGTAGTAGTTGGATCCAATGCAACATCTACCACTTTGACAGACCACCCCAAATTCATTTACATGTAAAAAAAAATATTTCTTTTAATAGTGGAGCCAGTATGGAGCTATGAACAAAATGCACAATCATTTTCAGAGTATACTTTCTTTTTTCCGTTTCACAATATATTTCAGAAACTTATCCGTGTCCTTTCCTTGTTATGTGATGCCTACCATCAATTCAAGTACCAAATGTGGAGTCATTTGCAAAGCTGCAACAGCAGAATACAAACAGGGGCGGAAAGGTCAAAATAGGCCTGACATCTTTACAGGCCTGTCTTCTCACTGACAGATTTCCCAAAACACACTGTGCTTCTTGTTAAGCAAGTGTCACCAGTTTCTTTATTGTCTTCTTGCAAGGTGTTAAACAGCTCTGTACTGTTTGATAACCTGTCATCACCCAACAAATGTTAGCAATAAAGAAAAAATGCACTAGCTTCCCATGACAGCATAATAAAACATACTCAAGAGATTTTCCTTAAATTCACTATTTGATAAAACTAAAACAAAAAGTACAACTATATTGAGGTTTTTCAGCCTTTCCCCAGGAAAAAAACCAAACTGTAATGCACTTAAATGTCACTCCAAACTAACTGATCAATCAAGAGAGTTTCTGTGCAAGCATAAAACACACTTGTCCCACATGCAATTGTTTGAATTGCACTGATCTACCCAGAAAAAACTGACTATTGTGAGGATAAAAAAATTTCAAATTATTACAATATGGCACTTTCTTTAATTCCATGGTGAACAACTTTTTTTTTTTTTTTTTTTTTTTTTTTTTTTTTTTTTTTTTTAATAAGAGCTAGACAATTAACATCACAATTCATTTTTCTAAGAGGAGGAAGGTGTGGTAGGCAGATGGCAGAGGTGCAAAAAGCCTCCACTAGGATCCTGCTGGCAGGGCAGGAATGATCCCTGACATTTGTTGGTAAAGATGCAAGTATGTGATCTGCCTACACTACTACGCTGCCTGTTCATTGCTCTTTCACCACCCTGCTGTGCCCTGTTTTTTTTTAACACACTACTATGAATGTCTTTTAACATTTTTATTTAATCTGCCAAAGTAGAAGTTTAAATAGCCATTAAGTGCACCATACAAGTCACCAACCTTTTAAAATCAGTTTTATACCTGACAGTCTTTCTACTGTAGAATCAGTAAAAAGGGAGAAGAAAAGCTGGATTTCTAATTAATTCAATCTTCCCCTATTAGTGCTTAAAAACATTCATGCATATGAATAGTGTTTGCAAATCTATTTTGCTGTTGTTGTAAGAATAAAAATCTTCAAAGCACCACCTATAGATACACCCACTTCTTTACAATAACTACTTTCAAGTGTATTGTAAAGTAAATTTCCATAATGTTGGATCACAAGAATAATGAGGACAAATAAGTCTTTCCCTGAAGATGATGATGACCTACTTACTCATCATTTAAGGAATTAAAGCCCTCAATCTGCAATACTTTCAAACACTTATTAAACCCAGAAAACACGAAAATCTGATGACTTCCCCTACAGATGGATATTCCTTTGAATGAAGTGCATGTTGTGATTTTTTTGCACCACTATTATTAACAACAATAAAGCCATGTCAATTTATTTTTCCTGGTTTCAGTTTATTTCATGGAAGAGGTATAAATTAAAAGGAAAAAATAAGGCAAGAAAGCTACCAAATAAATATCTTAAGAAAAACACTCATTTGTTATTCAGTTGTGTTATTTAACTATAGATTAATTTTAAAATATTCAGTTATGAAACAGAAAGATTTAATTAATCTTTTGAAGAACATAAGCAATTAAAAAGGGATTATTTTCTGTATCATGGCCCCACCAAAAACACAGGTTGCAATTATTATAGGAGTTGGATTTGACACAAGGTGAAACATGACTTTGGATGAGGAAATTGTACAGCAGGAACAGCTAAACTCTAAAGAAACAAAATACTTACGTCACACAGATACCTTCAACGATAAATAGGAAAGGAAAATAGAACACTGAATAATATGAGTAGAATAGATCACCAGTGGAATGATGCTGAAAATACAATGTTTCTTTAAGAAATATTTGCTGAGCCAATGACCTTACAAGGTAGCAAAGACAGGTCTGGTAGTGTCTTTATTGATTTAAATAGTTACTCATCAGCTCTGTTGTCTCAGTGTTTGTTTACAGATACAAATTCTATAATTTCAAAAATCTCACCCAAAAATCTGCAATTTCCTCCCTTGCTCCTGGCCCTTTTGGAGTTTTAGACCTGCCTCCTGGTGAGTGAATAATGATATCCTCAGATATCACTCAACAATATGGTCCAGAAACAAACAAAAGTTAACAAGTGTAGCCAGACTGAGCTCTGCCTGCTGGGTCTGAGCATATCTCCCATGAGCATTCCTGAAAGCAAGCATGGTTAGTTCTCCTCCCAATGAACTGCATGGACCAGGCCAGGGATGTGTTTGATGCTCTGCATTGTGTTCTCAGGCCAAACTGAAAGAATTCCAGATTTAGGAAAAGCAACACATGAGAATCCATGTAATGCTAAAGCCTGATTTAAGTGGACAAAATTTGAAAAAAAATATAAAGTGATAACTACTGTTTAACCAATATTTCGTTGTTTGCTAGTGTTAACAGGGTGGTCATATTCATGTAAAACAAAATTAAGTTGTTCCCTCCTGAAGGCGCTCAAAGTTCAGTGAGTAACAATGCAGCTAAATGTTTCACATAAACCAAAAAATAAAAAATATTTCATTCCTAATATGAAACCACTTTAAAATTTGATTCTTCATTCCTAGCTCTGGAAAAGTTGTACTATTTTTGGAGAGTGCAGTTCAAATCCCAAGTGCCATAACTCAGTTTTCTTTTCCTGTTCACACCCTGATTTATTGTGGCTATTGAAATTTAATGGATCATGGATATAACAATATCATGTCATGAGAAAAATAAACATAGCAAGCTGTATTCTTTATCCAAAGTCAGAGGCTGCAAACTCTGACATTTGTTGGAACCCATGGATTGTACAACTTAAAGCAAGCAGAATATTAGATATATTGGGGAAAACATCCTTGTTCATTACTCAGTCTTCTAGTTCACACTCCAAAGGAAAAAAAAATCCTTTACATAAATAATTACAGCAATCCTCTAACTTCTAAATGCATAAGCTGAAAACACGTACCTGAAACAAGAAATCCATTTTGTACACACATACACCAGCATCAAAACAGTAAAAGGCTGAATAGTTACCTATGTCTGCCATTTCAGTCTAGTGGATCCTGCTGGTATTCCTGCTTCACATCTTTCATATGGATTAAATGCATAATGTCACATTCAGTAAATAAGGCTATGAATTTCCCTTTCACTTCACACAACATGTCCACTTCTTTAAAATGAGGATGCAAATCAACTGTGAATTAATTTACAGGAAGTAGCCTTTAGAACCATTGCAGACTTCAGAAAGTTTATGGTATCAGAAAAAAGGCCCAAATATTTTCCTGTCACTATCTCCATAGTGGGACTTCTATCTGTACAGTTATATGCTGCCACTGCAAACTTAAATTCCTCAGGCCATTGAAATAGCTAAAAATATTTTAAATTACTAAGAGCAGAATGTATGCTTATATTCTATAAGTAGATGTGTATATTATGGAAGACCTATCAGAACCAGTTACCTTTCTGATCTGTTAACCTCAGACTATACACTAAAATGACTTTAAACAGAACTTTTAAAGGAAACTCAATAAGGAGATCTACTTAAAATTCATAGCACAAAATCCAGTCTTTAACACTGCACCCTTTCAGAAGCATTTTTCTCTGTTGTGTATAGAGAGTTATTCTAATATACAGTGCTAAATGTCAATTAACTCTTTAATGTCTGATTAAATATCACAGTTAGGGTTGCAAAATAAAACATGCAATTTCTGTTTAAGGACAGACTATGCTTCTGTGCTCAGACAGCTTTCCAATTCTTTGCAGGCACTCAAAAGGAGAAAACAGTCATAGCTCTCACTTTCAGCTTAATGCTTTCCTTACACTTCAATGAATGTGTGGAGGAAAGGGCACTTGCATCCCTGCCTGTCTGCCTCAAAGTCAGTTGCCTCCCTCTCAGCACAGTAACTCCATCTACCTAAGCACATTTTTATATCTCCTTCAATATTAGAGTAATGGAGAAACTCCAAGAAGGTCACTTGAAAAAGCACAGTCTTAACTTATAGATGGGTATAAAGCTTGTTGAAAGTCAGTATTCCCTACTTCAGTGGGTTTTGAATAATGCCCTGGGTCTAGTCAAGCAAAACTCTTCTTAAAGTCACAGTTAAGAGACAGACATATGTCCCTTTCCAGTGGCTTGAACATATTTTATTACTACATAAAAGGTCAATGCAAGTACATTTTGTCTTTGTCACTTAACTAGAGCTGTATTTGACTTAATTCTGCAATTGTCTCCCACAAGAGGCAAAAAGGACCATACATTTAAACAGACTATTACAGCCTGTTTTGCACTACAAATTAAATAGGTTAATGAAATGTAATATAATAAGATTCTCATCTCAACTGCAAATTTATAAATTTTGTACAGATTCTCTGACTTATTTGAACTATTAAAATTTCCTACTAGTAATTCTGGCAGCTGAGCTTTGGGAACTAAGATTGTATTTGGGAAGTCAAAATCTCAAATACACTTTCAAGTCACATATTTCCCTCTGCATATAGCATGCAAAGTTCTTGAAATATGAAAAAAATATATGTGCAAGCTTTGAGCAAACTGAGTTGTGAGAGACCTGGCAAAACTGAAGATTTTGAAAGATAAATCTGTTGCTTGTTTTCAAGAAGATTTACTGCTAATTCTCCTTAGTCTCAGTAGTAGCATCTGTCTTTACTGTCTGACCAGTGTTACTCCAATGATAATCACCCTTCTGCTAGATGTTACTTAATCAACTGCTTTTTAGACAACAAAAATTTACAGTTGATTAGACTGCATAGCTGCATTGGTATTTCAAAAGTTTCTAGTAAGGGATTATTTCTGTGCTCAAATACCTCTAAATAAAGGATTCTGCAGTCTGAATATCCTTGGATTTTGAAGAGTGTTCACTGAAGCAGATAAAGCTAAGTTAAAGAAGCATTTAGTGCTTCACCATGCCAGCTTCAATAATATTTGTTGTGTTTATATGTGAGCACTCCCATGCACACATTTCTCTCCTTAGCTGCAGTGTAGGTCTCTAGATACCCCACTGTATGCAGATTTAAAGTCTAAAGCCAGCATTTGCTCTTCTGAGAACAGAGCTGAAACTGCTGTGCTATTACTCTCAAAACCAGTGTTAAGTCATTAATGACAATTTCATGTCCTTTCTCTGTGAAAGAGGGTTATTTCATCTTCATCTGGTTTTGCTCATCACTGGCTTGCTTTGCTCAGTAATCAGGAGTTCAAATTTCAAACAGTACAGCGATCAGAATTGAGTACTTCCTTAAAACAGATACAACCGGCCGAAAGAGCAAGCTCCAAGGGACCAAACTTCTGTAAACTCATGCTGAAGATCAATGAGAATCCCAGCAGAATTCCACATTAACAAAAACCTGGGCTACAGGGACATAAAAACAATCTGATCTTTTCCTCCCTATACCTCATAAGGGCTCTGGCAGTCATGGTAATTTTTTAACAAGGGAAAAAAGAAAGTAACATGATTCCAGCCATTTTTAATAGAGATAGAAAGTTATCAGCAGCATCATTCAGAGTGAAGGCCAAGCAAAACACCTTCCATAAAGTCCTAAGGTCTGCTCTTCCAAGGCAAAAAAATTTAAGATGCACAAAACAGTAAGTGGCAAGAGCTGAGGAGCTACAATGAGCATTCTGAAAAGGACATATCCTTTAGGTCGCACAGTATCACACAAAAATAAGTAATAGGGCTAAAGTAAGGTTTTCTTCTAGCAGTAGGTTATTCCAGACCTACAGGTTTACTCACCTATTGAGAATCTAACTGGTAACACAAGTATTAAGACTGGAAGGATAACTGGTATGATCCAATATAACAACAGTAAAGAACATGAACTTACTTCATATCCACTTATTTCATGTTCTAACACAACTGTTTTTACAATACCCCAAAAAACAAAACTTGATATTTACAAATATAGAGCATTACAGAGCACTGCAAATATTGTTTGGATTTCAATTCTGTTTATTTGTCATTTCTCAAGGCCCTTAGGAACAAAGGGATTTTTGTAATCACAACACGCTTACACATTAATGCTTTCATATAAACATAAACACTGAATCACAAAGCTCTTTCTTCTATTTCCCCAAACACAAATATCCAGAAACTTCAGCCACCTTTTATTTATTACCTAGTACAGCTTTAATCATCTAGCCACTATGATTCTCACAGTCCCCTCTACCTTTTTATAGATGAATATTTTAAAAATCAACTAATCCATAAGTACACAAAAAATAAGTATTGCATCTGTCTTATTTCTTATATGCTCATGACGTTTTTATCTATTTAGCAGAGCAATAATCTGATCAAGTCTTATGAACTCTGATTCCATTAAATGGTTTTACCTCAGCTTTTACTAAATTAAACAAAAACAATCTGTCTAGCAGATCAAGAAAAATTTTTATTCATATCATCTTTTTAGACAAAAAAGCAAAACATTCATCATCTCACCCTTTTATGGGCACCATCTAAACCACAGCACCACTGCTAAACTTTACAAAGCTATCCCTATCTTGCTCTAGCTTTATTGTGTAAATAACAGTGGCTCAACACACTTTCCAGCAGAGATGTGAGATTCCTGGCTAAGAAACCTGGAATGTTTCAGCTACTTCAGGCTAATGATCTCTCAAATGCACACTAATATGTTTGATAGAAGTCTCTCAGCATGTGTGCACAGAATGCTTAACATAAGAATAACACTACTGTGGGCAGGGCAAATCGTTGACACCATTTCAGGCTGAGTTAGATGCTGGAGGCACAAATTAAAACTGTGAGCTTTCATTTCGGTGGGCTTTGACAGATGGAAGACTGCATCAAATCTCTAATTGTTTAAACCATTAACTCATCTTTCCACCTGCATTATATCTGGAAAGAACACAGCTGGATGCCTGAAACAATTGCTTGAATACGGAATTCAGGAGTACATATTATTCTAAAAAGACCATAAACTGTATTTTTAGATAGTCATTTGGCTAAACAATTTGTAAATTGTTTATTTTTATTTTCACATTTTCCTCTCAGTTATGAAAACTCAAGATAGCCTTTCAGCCTTCTCACAGAATTAATCAATCAGGGACCACTGCCATGGCCACTGGGAACAAGAAAGTTGTATTGCAATTCACAGTGCGTTATGATGATCCTCATTTATCTCCAGGCCTTGTAAATGCCACAGCACATGCAGCTCTAAATTATGCCTGCTGGTCTCTTGACTTTCAGCTGCCTACAAAAAGAAAACCTCCAGTGTAAGGAGCTGTAAAAAAAATAAATTATGTCTACTTCACAAACTCTCTTGAAATGCCTTTCCCCTTCACTCCCCACCTTAAGGCTAAAATACATTTTTCACTAAGCCAGTATCAATGCAGGACTCTGCCCTTTCATGTTACTCTCAGCAGCAATCAGCCCTGCTGTTTTTATAGGGAAGCACCTGTTATATGCTCAGCACTTCCAAGTACTTGATAAGAACAGCCTTGGAACTGTGGAGTTCACACTGTAAAAACAAACCAGAAGAATGGAGCAAGAACAGCAAAAGCTGTGCATTTACATCCAATTTAGCAAGAATAGCCACTAGAAGGCAACAGGATTTTAAGGACCGGAGCTTTGCAAACGGCAGAAGGCAGGAATCATTTGGGGGTTAGAAAGCATAAGTAGAAAAGAAAAAGAATACATTGGACCAAGAATCTCATTAAGGGGCTGAAGAATCTGCCATATACAGAGAAGGGCAGATATATGGGGCTGATGAGCCTGGAGAAAAGGTTCAGAAGGATCTTACTTATGTTTGTAAATATCCATTGGGATGTAATGGAAAGAAGGCAGCCAGGCTCTTCTCAGTTGTGCCTACGGACTAAACAAGAGGCCATAAGCACAAATCAAAGAACAAGAAGTACAGAAACTCTTTTACTGTGCAGGTAGTCAAACAGTGAAATAGGCTGCCAAGAGAGGTTGTGGTCTTTACATATGGAGATACTCAAAATTCAACTGGATGTGATTCTGGACAACCTGCTCTAGTTAACCCTTCATTAGAAGATCTGAAAGGGTTTTCCTTCCAACCTCAACAATTCACTGATTCTTTGATAGATTTTTAAGCAATAGATGGATGGGCCCACAATGACACTAGTGGAGGAAGAGACAAAATATCACATAAAAATTTTCAGAGGGTAAGTTAAGGAGAGGCAAAAACCCCAATACAGGAATTACGTAAAGATGTGAAATTTAAATCCAACAGCAAAGGTCAAGTCAGTGAAAGAATTCAAAACAGAACATAAAACAGTTTATTGCCATTTTCAAAAGGAGCAAACTTACAGTTGACTCAGTCTTGCAGGTTATTTTCTTAGGCCAGGTTTTGATAGTATTTCACATACCAAGTAGTTCTTATTGGGAGATGCCCCATCCCTGGAAACATTCAAGGTCAGGCTGGATGGCACTGTCAGCAACCAGTCCAGTTGAAGATGACTCTGCTTATTGCAGGGGGATTGGACTAGATGACCTTTTAAGATCCCTTTCAAGCCAAACTATTATATGATTCTAAGTGGATTACATAAAGTTACCAAAGCAAACATGACACATGAAACCAACCCTTCAGCTGTGTGCCCTCAGAGACACATAAGAAAAAAAGTCATACAGTCATTAATGTCTTCTGTATTTCTCCTGAACCCACAAAGTAAACAGCATTTCATTTTTAGAAGCAACATAATGAAAGTGCCAGATAACAATAACTGTACATAGAATGAAAACCATAATAGCATTTTCTACCCTCATGAACATTGGGAATTGCAAGCAAAAAACACATAAACTTAGCTCCAGAAAACACAAACCTAGTAACAACCACATCTAGGCAGAATTCTTCTCTTTCAACACTAAACAACTCCCAGAATTTCTCAGTAATTTCACTGAGAATTATACTTGCAGAAAGAGCTAGAATCTATTCATATTTTATTATGTGACTTTTAATTATAAAATCTTTTAAAAAAAAAAGAAAAATATTCTAAGATCTATCATTTTAACAAGTTACAAACAAGTCTGTTAAAAAGTGTGAATTGGTATCTTTCAACAGCAGTACTAGACATTCTGGTTTAGATACTGCATACTCAACCAACTACTTTACAAACTGACCTATTCTACTCTTCACTCTCTAGCAGCTGCCACTTCATCTAAAAACAGGCTAATATTTTTTCTATACATTTCCATTTAGAGAGAACAGATTCAGTATTTATAAATTATGTACATGGAATCATGTAGCAAAGCTAACTGACTACCTGTGTTGGAAACAAGTTGAATTATGTTTTAGATGAAACTTATACATTACAGACATTACTTCATCCTGTATACAACCTGAACCTTATAATGCCTTTAAATAATTACTTAGGTAACTCAGAGTTTGATATATCATAACAAATATGATTAGTTGGAGGTAAAAAGGAGGAATAAGCCCAAAGTAGGTTATATTTGCCTACCTACAGGCATAACCCATGTCAAAATATTATTTAAAGACAGTCTGAAGATAACAGGCAAGAATATATTTTTTGCAATACTTTGCCAAACACTTAGCTGTGATGAAAGACTTTAGGCCAGATGCATAAGAAAACTAGATCCATCAGTTTCCAGCTTTAACCATCTTTCCCCAACCAGACTATACCTCCACAGAGGCCCTATTTTCAACTCCTCTGCTGAACCAGCTGTTGGCAACAGGAACTGGGGTTTTATGTAGTCATGTATGCAGAAGAAAAGAGGGGAGTGTCTGTCTGGTTCTCTCCCCAGATAAGCTTTTTACACTGTGCTGTCTAGAAATGAATAGAGCTGACTGAGATCCAGGTGCTGGTCCAGCAACTGTGTTAAGAAATACTGAGCCCAGCTCAACCCAGCCCACTTTCTTTTTCAGTCTCTCCACGTTGCAGTTCTATTTCCTCAGGCTGCTGCTTATGAGTCCACCTTTGCATTACTCAGCAAGTCTGACAGGCTGCCAGCCATCCACTGGTAAAAGAAAAATGCTATATTTTAACTTTCATTGCATAGACCAAATCTGAATGGAACCTCAGTACACAAACAATTCTATACCATGTAGTATCAATTCTAATGAGGGTGTCAATGGTAGTGGGAATGTGGAGGGCTGAAGGGTATATGTGTAATGCTTTTACACAAACACATTTTGAATCCATTCCCCTTGTGCTGAAGTAGCAACAGGGTCATAGCTTTCTATCAGCACAGAGGCTTCCAACTCCCCCATGCTGCAAGCACTGGTGTAAAAGCACCTCAGCTGGCCTGCCAGTTATGTTGCCTTCCTAAAGGAACAGCCTTTAATTGCTTTGAGAGAATTCTCTGGTGTTTCCCTGCTGGTTTCTATTACATTGTGAATCTCTGGCTTGTCTCTGTAACACTGCAAGTGCATTCTAATGTGGCCAGCACATTTCAGAGTCATTGGCAAAAGGTTCTCTTGCATGCTGTCCCTTTAACCTTCACTTCTCACTCCACAGCTTGCCAGGCACAAACCTGGCCCACTCCCCCATCACAACTAGTTTAAAGCTCTATCAGTGAAATGGGCCCTTCTGCTTCCCAAGCAGCAACTCTCCTCCCTGAGAAAAGTGAGTCCTTACTGGTACAAGCATGCCTGGTGCTGCATAGATCATTTCATTGTCAAAAAACCCAAAATTTTGGTGGTGATACTAGCCACAGAGCCATGTAGCAATAGACTCAGCCCATGTGTTTCTTCCAGTGTTGCTGCCTTCAACTTGTGCCTTGGATTCCCTTACCAAACACTCCAAGGCCCTGAAGTCCTTTATGATCGTCCTTGGACTACATGTTCCCACTCCATCATCCCCTATGTGGAAAATTAGTAACAACTAGTAGTCTCAGGACCACTCCAGATAAGGAAGTTTCTGGATGGCATCCCTATCCAGGCCCCAGGAAGGCAGCAGATCTTCCTGTGGGCTGGGCCTGACTGGTATATTGGGCCCTTTGTCCCCTTAGAAAAGAATCATCTGCAACTCAATAAGCCTAAGGTCAAACAAAACAATGATCTATGAATGAAGTTAGACAAAGAAATTTAATTTCAAATCTTTTTCCAAAGAAGTTCACAAACTTCATCAATCCCAATGCCAATTTCATCTCAAGAGTGGAAGCCAACCAGTCAATTGTCAAGAATCAAAAAAAGAAAGCCTTCAGCCTGCTTCAGTGCTGTGCCAGTAGACAAGGAGGAATACATGATTGCAATGATTTAGAAACTATTGCAACCAAAAATGACAATTTATTTTATAATCCTATAGTTGTTCAACTATAATAAAGTATTTAACATACTGAAATTACACATGTCAAGACAGGGAAAGCATTCAAGAGCTCTTTTGTGCTTCATCTTGAAAAACAAACTTCTGCAGAGATCTCACTAAATTAAATTTGATTTTAAATAATTGGTGAATATTTTGCTGCTCACAGTCATCTGAGATATTTAACAGACTCACAGAATGGATAAGGCTGGTACCATACTGTGTCAGCTAGTTCAAACTCCCTGCTCCAGCAGGGCCATCCCAGAGCACATTGCACAGGATTGAGTCCAGAAGGTTCTTACGCATCTTCAGTGAGGGAGATTCCTCAACCTCTCAGGGCAACCTGTTCCAGTGCTCAGTGACTGCACAGGAAAGAAGTTCTTGCTCATGTTCAGGTGGAACTTCCTGTGCAGCAGTTTCTGCCCACTGCTTCTTGTCCTTGGCACCACTGAGAAGAGCCCAGGTCTGTCCTCTGAACACCCTTCCTCCACACAGACAGTGAGAGGGGCCCTCATCTGCTTCTCAGCCCCCAGCACACACTGCTGGCTCATGGACAGATGCTTGTCCACCAGCACCCCCAGGTCCTTCTCCACAGAGCTGTTTTCCAGGTCAGCCTCCACCCTGCTTTTGCTGAATTTCAGGCAGTTCTTCCCTGCCCATCTCTCCACCCTTTCTTCTGAAGGGTTGCACAGCACTCTGGGCTATTGGCCACTCATCCCAGCTTTGTGTTGTCACTGAACTTGCTGAGGAGGCATTTGCCTTTCATCCAAGTCACTGATGAACAAGAGAAGCAATACTAGGCCCAGTATTGAACCTTGGAAGATACCACAAGTGACAGGTCCCAGCCAGACCCTTTGCAATTGATTACACCCCTCAGCAATTTGCCAGTCAGTCCTTTTTAATCCATCCAGTCCTTCCTCCTTGACTTTGTTTATGAGGATATTGCAAGAAAGTCTTAAAATCCTTGCTGAAATTGAGGTAGACAATATCCACTGCATTTCCCCATTGAAGCAGGTTAGTTTTTTCTCTGTAGAAGCAACCAGGTTGGCCAAGGACTACTCCTGATAATCTACTCACCATTCACGTGGACAGAGATGGCTTTCAGAGCAAGGCACTCCACCACTTTTACAGAGATTGAGATGAGGCTAAGTAGTTGATAAGTTCCTTAGGTCTTTCTCCTTACCTCTTCTGAAGGCTGAGGTGACATTTGTTTTCTTCTAGACCTCAGGCAGCTCCCCTGATTGCCACAACCTTTCAAAGGTGATTGTGGTTGGCCTACTTATGGTGTTCACCAGGTCTCTCAGCATTTGTGGGTGCATCCCATCAGAGCCTCATGGACTCATGGATACCAAGGTGTTCTCTAACCCAATCCCCCCTGACCAAGGGGAAGTCTTCCTTATAACACTCCTTTACCCAGGTCTCCTGTGTCAGAGATTCCTGAAGGCTGGTTGTCAGTGAAATCTGATGCAAGGAAGGTGTTCAGCAATTCCGCCTTCTCCTAGTCCTCTGTTACCACAGACCCCATTCCATTAATCCAGATGTATGTTGGCCTTCCATGCCTCATTTCTAATCACTCTGACACTTCTCTACATTCATTCCAAGTGGCCTGACCCTACTTCCATCTCCTGTGTATCCCCTACTACACTGGAGAAATGAAGAGAGTTCCTTATTCATCCAGACAGATCTCTTGCCCACTTTCTTGTTCACTGGGACACATCGTTCTTGAGCCTTGCAGAGTGATCCTTATGAACAACTAGCTCTCCTGGACCCCTCTTCCCCACAGGATCTGTAACCACAGGATTCTTCCAAGAAGACCCCTAAAGAGGGTAAAGCTTGTTCTCCACAAGTCCATGCTTACTATCTTGCTTGCTGCCCTGCTTCCTTCTTACCCAATACTGAATTCCACATCTCGTGGTCATTGCAGCCAAGGCTGCCCCAATCTTTGTATCTCCAACAATGCCTTTCATTAGTTGCTAGTTGTAGTAAGATTGAGCAGCACACAATTCCTTGTGGAATCCTCCACTACCTGTCACACTTATATAAATTTCCACTGAAGTGCTGAGAAGCAGTGAAAGGAATTTGCATTTTGAAAAGCTTAACAGAATTCCCTGCATCACTTTGAAAATTTCAGCTAGCTAAAGCAATTGTTTAACTTAGCATTGCAAAACACAGAATATCAAAGTTATCCAAAGACAACATTATGGTTAAGTTCAACTCTGCTAATAATTTGGCCAAGCTTATATTTATTTATTTTCTAAACATGGCAAAGCTGCTTTCTTAAGGAAAATACATTATCTTCCTAAGAAAGAATGAAAAACAGGGTAACATGACTGCAAAGCACATGCTAAGTAATTTTAAACTTAAACCATCACTGTTTTGTAATACAATATAATATAAATTTATAGCATGCTTACATTGGTTTCAAGATACTGATTCAATTTTAAGATAAAATTCATGTCAGCTTATATGCACCTAATGTAGATTCTATAAACTTGGGGGTAACTCAGATATTCCTACAACTTTTTCTCTTCTTTAAAACCTGGACTACTTTTCTAGTATGTTGTTGGGCAGACAAACCATTAGAAAATCTTTCAGATGACTTACTACAGCAGCCTTCACAACTAAATTTTTAAAAAATTGTAGCAGGATCACTGCGGAACAAGGCCCTCATGCTTTTCTGCAAAGCCAATTCAGTTATCATGAAATACATCCTTTGTACAACTATTTGGGGATTTGAAGAAGAATTTTAAGAACAATAAGATTTCACTGCAGAAGTGAAATCCTTAGCAGCGTCTCACAGCTAATAGGAAATGTTCCATTCTTATATTGACACTGTTATACCCTGGATTTTAATACTGATAAAAGCAATTAACTTTGTTTTATTTACCTGCAACAGAACAATAAAAAATTGGCCCATTTCCAATCCCTTTTATGTTAACAGAAGCTAAATCAGCAAATGTGTAATCTCATTCTTTAAATGTATACAAGAAATCAACATGTGTTAAAATCAAGGGTTAGCATCAGCATTTTACATCAATTGCATTATTGAAATAGTACAGAACAATGCTACTTAGATTTAATTCCATTTTCAGTACAACATTCATGAATAAAGAATAATTATTGAAGTTAAAAGGCCTAAATCATGGTAGAAATACATTTTTAGGATGTTTAGGCAGATTTTCAATGAATGCAGCTTCCATTATGTTTATGAAAAGTCAGCAACAAATGTGCAATTCCACTTGATCCACTAAAGCTCCCAAATCACTGCTTCCATCCAGGCACCATAGAAAGAGCCTTGCAAAGGAGAATCAGTTAACAATAAGCTCACTTACTCTTTAGGCTTTCAAGGTTTAAGTGCTAGAATGGGAAAGGGGCATCAGTAGAGCCACTGGGATTTGTGTCAAGAATACTTTCAAAGAAACTCAGGTTCAAGATAAAAATTAAACTGAATGAAATGTTGAATGTTGAAATACCCTGGTGCTGTTGGAGGAAGACTTTTAAGTTATTGACAGTATTACTCTGTTCTAACCAAAAATACTGAAAATAACACAAATGAGATACCAGTTCCCAGCCAGTGTAAACTTTCTTAAAATGACGGTTATGTTGGTTTAACTACACTTGATATGTATCCTCCAACATGGTTCCTTCGTCCTGAAAGAGTAAATCACTTGATTTTAGTTTTTTATATTTTATTACAAGTTGAGGTTTCCAAATAAAATATAAACAGACACTTTTGAAAACAGGCTAAGAAGAAAAGCACAGTCTACACACAAGAGACTGAAAGCAGATAGGTAACACAAATGAGAGAGGAAAAAAATAGGACTTACCTTTGAACACTGTTTATGATTCTGGCACCAAGCAAGCGACCCATTGTTCTGAAAAACAAAGGAAATGTACATGAACATTAATACTTCTTTCAAGCTATACATATTCATCCTAACATATTTAAATGGAATACACCATCCAGTTTTGCTTGGACAATAATGATGTACCACAATGTAATTACCAATCCTGACTCCTAGTCCCTTTAGTGGAGTTGAAAACCCACACAAGTGTAAAGTGAACATAAAAAAGTTAGGAAAGCACTTCAGCAGACAAGTTTGGTGGAAAACTCACCAAAATAATCTTCTAGTTCATCTTTGTAAACACTTGATGTCTAGAATTGCTTAGTAGACAAAAGGTAACACTTGCATTTAAGAATTTGATATATATTACCAGTGATTCATGAAAAGTCCATTAGTTGCATTTCAATACTGTACAACACTTAAAATAAATTGTCAAGCAAAGATAATGAACAACCTTTAAGTAAATGGAAAATTCCATTAAATGCAACATGAGTTTCCCAAAAGTCACCTGTGCCACTTTTATTTTATATTTTTGATAAAAAAGGGCATTTCCAAGATAGGCAAACAGTATAGCTCTGATTTATCCTGACTGCAGTAAAACAACCAATACTGTATAACATGCAAAATAATAATTTAAGCTAAAGGAAAATATGATGAGAAGTATGAAACTGGCACAGGGACAAACAAGAACTTGTTGTTCTTCTAGAGATGCTTCTGAAGCCCAATTTTGGAAACAGTATTTCCTGATTAAAAAAACCCACAGCTCAGAAGTGTATGTGGTGTTAAAAGACTAAACAAAATATCTATTTACTTTCTGTAGAGTGGAAGAGTGAAACAACATCAGGAAGACCTAAATAACTGAACATGAGAAATGGGGTACAAACTCTGCAACACATCCTAGGCTGGCATACTTAGGGCGTTATACGCATGTACTTCTTTCATCATTTACACATCCATACCTGGCAAACAGAATGGATGAAGATTATGGTAAATTCCTTGTTGAGAATTGGACTAAAATTTTCAGTCTATGAGGGAGCAAAAGGACACCCTTTCATAAGAATTAGGCAAGGTATTCCTCCAGGGAATGTGACTGCAGTATACTCTACTGTTGGCACCAGCTAGAGATCTGGAAATCAGTTTCCAAGAGGAGGAATTCAGGTAGGCCAGAATGTCACAATGCTAAGTACTAATATAGCAGCAGTATACCTTTTTTTCCTTTCTCCTTTTTTTTTTTTCCTTTTTTTTTTTTTTTTTATTAAAGAGCAATGAAAACAATGGAATAATATACATATGTTACAAATTGCTTACATACAGCATCAAGGCATTTTCTGCTCCTCACCTTATCCCACCAGAGAGGGCTGGGGGTGCCCAAGGAGTTGGAAGGGGACACAGCTGTGACAGATGATCCCAAGATTCCATATAAATGCTATCATACTCAACATAAAATGCCGAGGGGAAGAGGAGGAAGGGATGGATATTTGGACTGATGGTGTTTGTCTTCCCAAATCACCACTACGCATGACAAAGAGCATGGCTGAACATCTGGGAAAAAGTGAAATAGCTCCTTTCTTTGTTTGTGTGCATGGCTTTTGCTTTACCTATTAAACAGTCTTTATCACAACCCATGAGGTTTTTCTACCTTTACTGTTCTGATACTCTTCCCAGTCCCACTCACAGATCAATTGAGTGAGCACATGTCAAGTTAGTTGCCAGCTGGCTTTTAACAACAATACATAACTTTTTATGGATAAAATTCACACAGATAAAGCAAAATTGTCTGTCTATGAGTCTCTGTCAAAGTACAATTCAGAAGGAGGAACAGATACATTAGAATGGAGACAATCACAATAGTTTTTCAAAACTGTAGCATTGTGTTCTGATCTCAGCAAAGTTTGTAAGCTTGAATACAGTGATTTGCTACCACAACTATGAAGCCTATGCTTTGAAGCCACAACACTGTCCATGAATGTTTAAAAAGATCATGTCTGTGCATGTCTTCATACAAGTGTATAGTCACATGTTCACAAAAGCTGCCAAGATGTGGCCAGCAGGTCAAGGGAAGTGATCATCCTCCTTTAATGTCCTCTCCCAAGCCACACATGGAGAACTGAATGCATTTCTGGGATGCTCAGGACAAGAAAGCAAGGACCTGTTGGAGCAGGTCCAGAAAATGGCCACGGAAATGATCTGAGGACCAGAACCTTTCAATAAAGGCTGAGACACTTGGAGTGCTCAGCCTGGAGAAGAGAATGCTCCAGGAGAGACCTTATTGCAGACTTTCATTATATAAAGGGGGCTTAAAAGAAAGACAAAGACCAAGGTGTGTAGTGACAGAACAAAGGGCAACAGATGAAAACTGAGAGAGGGTAAATTTAGATTGGATCTAGGGAAGAAACTTTCGTGACATACTGGAACAGGTTGCCCAGAGAATGGTGGATGCTCCATCACTAGAACTGTTCAATGATCAACATGATCTCATGGAAGATTCCAGGGAAGAAGGATGGATTAGACTACCTTTAATGATGCCTTCCAACTTTCATCATTTTGGAAGTGACTTCAACCATTTACATAATCAGAATCACTAAATTCACCATCAGAATGGCTTGGCTTTCACCACAACTCTCAATCTGAACTTCAGAAAATTCATATCTGTCTTTTTTTTCATATGAGCTGAAATGCGAACAATTTCTACTCCTGTATTACCAAGCTAGCTTTGGGGATAATTAATATAAAGACATATGCACTCTTTTTCACTTCTTTCCACTTATCTGCACTTATTCAGGAGCGTTTTAAAACAATCAGTTCATATTATTTAATTTCAATATTTTAGGAAATTAAAGCAGATTACAATGCAATACCACTTGATTTTATAATACCATATTCATCTGTCATTACTGTAAAATTTAGCTAAAACTGAGATTCGCTTGCATAAGATTAGCTAACTATGAGCACCATCTCAGGGCCAACCCCTTTGAAAAGAGACATAAATAAAAGAAATAAAACTTTAGAACAGTTGTAAATAACATAAGCTAGTGGGAATTCTTTAGTATTACTCTCAATGCTGTATTAGGATTTATTATTTCCATTTACAAATCTAGCCAGCAGCAATGTTAAAACAACATTTTATGTGCTAGTTTCAATTTATCCCCCTTTCTTCTTCACATAAAATGTGACAGAAGTAGCTGATTGCAATAACAGATCAGTAGTAGCTCACCACTTTGTTTCAGTTATGCTGCTACTTTCCACTGAACTAGAAAAAAGCATTTCTGCTTTTAAATTGCATCTGTTACTTGAGACAACAAAGCCATAAATGCCCAGATGTGTGGTTCCCCTACTTGATAATTTCAGCATCTACAACTGTTTTCATTTCTCTACTGAAAACTTAGTACTTGAGTTAAAAAGGAAGCCTATCAGAATGTGAAAATACTGTTTAGCAATTTTAACTTCATACAAACTAACATGATGTGAATTATCTTTCATTATATAAGGAAAAACAAATTCTACCAGTTTCCTTTGAACAGCAAGGTACCAGAGCAAGCACAAACACTAAATGAAGGCTCTCCTCCACTCTGCATCTTAACACATGGTTAATCACAAACATTCAGCTGTGATTATTGCTCCTGCCAGTGTACCTGGCAGAAACCATAATTTCAAATAATCAGAAATTTGTGTGTTATCTGTAGCATTTTACATGCCCCCACAATCCATTGTCAGTTCCCTCATGTGTGCTTTTCTTCAAACCCAATTCTGACTTGACTTATGCTGGTGAGTTTTGACTTAGCCTTTAGCGGCATCTTCAATCTGCAGTGCAGAAATGGCCACAAGGAAGAGTTAAATGCCATTTTTCCTACCCATTCATAACCCTTGCACAGCATTGATGGAACCCTCAAGCCTGGGAGTTTTGAACTTTCTGTGCTATTAGACACTGACCCCCAACAGAGCACTGTTTTTGACCTGAGACCTTGGAGAAGGCTCCCAAAATTGAGTGATGGAGTTAGAATCACTGGTGTGTAGTTTGAATAGAAGTGTGCAATATCACAGGGCGAAGGGTTTGGAATTTGGGGTTTTAGAATATAGTAATAGGCATGGAGCAAGATAAAGGTTTTGGGACATTGGTTTCTTCTTCCTTCTTGCTCCTTCTCCTTGGTTTTAGGTAGTATTTTTTGGTTGGATAGAAAGTGCCACAGTGTGTAACAGGTGCTTGGTCATTGGGTCAAAAGTGTAAGTAATACAGGTGTTAGTTTTTAATTGCACTGTTTGGCTTTAAAAGACCTTGTAACAAGTGAGATAGAGATCCATTTTTTCACTTTTAGCTTGTTGGCTGGAAGTGCTGTAGCACTCACTGTACTATAGATAAGAATAAATAAACAACTGAGTCCAAACATGAAACTGTCTCTTGTGCTTTGATTCCAACTCTGACTGAAGGCAGAAGAAAAAAGAAGATAAGCACTAATACACTGTATCTTCAGGACAACCTTGAAGCATTCTAATCTGCATGCTGAAGAGAGCAAGCTGCACTCAACAGGGTGAACTCCAAGGATCCCATCTTCTCAGGCCTGACACATGACATGAAAGGTGTCAGGCACAGGAAACTAAAGCAGTCTCCAACAGCACATAGGAGATGGATTAGAGGACCTCAGGTCATCACCTGAGCCCCACACACTTTCAACCTGCCAGGAAGGAAACCGTGGGCAAACTTCAAGAATCACAACTTCAAAGAGCAGGGCTGCTTGACATGTACGAGAAAAAGAGCTTACAACAGCAGAAACCGAAGGGGGGAGGGAAACTAAAACAAAACAATAGTAAATATTACAAGATTCACAGGATTGCAAAGATCACATTACAAGATTCGTTTCAGCAAGTATTTGTGCACACTTGCTTTCCCCTTGTAAACCACAAAGGTCCTAACAGTTAAGACAAACATGTATACTCTATGCCTTGAAAAAAGGAAAGCTGTGCAGCATATCTTGTAAGGGAAAAAAAACCACATAGAGAAGCAAGGAAAAAAAAAAACAACAATCTTCTATCTACAGTGCGCCCCATGGGTAAGAAAAAAGTTAATAACATTCACAAGCAAGTACAAACTGGTCTTTAATTGGAGAAAAAAAAAAGGCATAAAATTACTTAATTTGCATCTCTGTCCATACTTATGTTAGGAGATACAACCCTTTTTTTAAAATGCCAGAGATGAGCTATGAAAATTAACTAGCCACTTAATCTGCTATGACAGTAGCTGTATACCTATTATCAGTTTTGGAAGCCTCTTCTCCCCTGCCCAATCTCCAATCCATATTTGTGTGAAACCACTGTCTCTCAGAAGTGGCCTCTCCTGATGACCTCACTGATTCATTCAAAATGACAAAAAAGCATAGAAATAAACCTTTCAAATAACAGTACCCGCTGAAGTAAAACAGAACATTTGAGTAGACAGATCAATAACTGCTGCAATGATGGATAAAAAGAAAAACTCCCAATATACATTTTCCTTACCCTTTCAAAAATCTCAACAGCATGAAATTAAAAGTAACAGTAAAGTATATCTTGTGTTTGACATGCATTTCCTGGCTGCATGTTCACTATGACACAAATTAATGCAGGGACTTATCTATGGCAGTGCTGTGTCCCCAGACCCAGTTCTGAAATGTGGAACTAAGGGGCAAAATGGAATCAACAAATTCAAACTAGGCTTCCCAGCTCCCAAAATACAAAAGTGTGCACCTAGCAATGAATTTCAGGAAAGCCTGTACGCTTAGTGGGGAGAGATGTCAAAACCAACAGATAGGATATGCCAAATAAAAATTTATTTCTCAATGCTCTTCTGTCAAGAGTAAACACAAACTTGTAATAAATGCATGGGCAGGGGAACCAGACTACCACCTCTCCTGGGCTCTGGTATTTAGTTAACCTTTTGCATATAAATAACTGGAACATATTTTTCTTTGAAAATAAGGCAGGAAAATGAAAAGCGGATACCCTATTATACAACACTATGAACACTTGCCCCACAAGTCTTTCACCAAGTTACAGCAAATTTAAGCCCTCATGCATTTTGAGATGACTCAGCAACAGGCTAGAGTGAAGACTAAAACCTGGCCAGTGAAACCAAAACACTCTGTAGGAGAAACATGGGGCTGGAGGTGGTGAAGGGGAAAGTTAAAGCTCAATAGTGAAGTCCACCTCAGAAACAAGACTGGCTCTTTCAAAGACAACTTATGCAAACACGTTTTTAGCATTGTTTCTGCTACATGCTTGTCCACTGTAAGTCAAGTTTGATGACCATCCACTGGAGAAGCCATGGACAGAAGAACAGTATGAGATGAAAACATCCATAAAATACAACAAAATAGCAGGAATTTTCTGGTTCCTTGGCTTCCATTCAGAAAAGAAAGGAAGGAAATACAAGCAACTGAAATTAGTATATTTTGCTCTTTATATAGTTTCTGATTTCACTGTATATTATATTTTAAGGAAGTAATTAATTAGTAAGGGATTTCTGTTGCCTTATAATGGTACTAATAAAAATGAAACTGAAAAAAGCCAGCATCAACAAATAATACATTGAATGTTACTGTGTAGCTTTGAGCCATTCCCATCTGTCCTGTCAGTAGATCCTAGGAAGAAGAGATCAGCATCTTCCTCTCCACTTCCCCTTTTCATATAGAGAGCAATGAGGTCACCCTTCAGCCTCCTCCTCCCCAAACTAGACAAACCCAAAGACCTCAGCCACACTTCTCAGGACATGCCTTCCAGCCCTGCCACCAGCTTTGTTGCCCTCCTCTGGGTGCACTCAAGAATTTTCACATCATTATTAAATTGTGGGGCCCAGAACTGTGCACAGCACTACAGGTGAAGCTACACCAACAATGAATACAATGAGATAATCACCATTTTGAGCAGCTGGTGGTGGTGTGCTTGGTGCACACCAGGATGGGTTTTCCCTCTTGGCTGCTAGAGCATCCTATTGATTCCCATTCAGCCTGATGCTGACCATCTTTTCTGCAGGGCTGCTCTTCAACTCCTCCTCTGCCAGTTTATTCTTGTGCCCAGCATCATGCAGAATCCAACATCTTTTACTTGGTAAATTTCATCCCATTAAACACTGCCCAGTGCTCTAACCTATCTAGATCCCTATGCAAGGCCTTTCATTCCTCAAGAGTCACCAGCACCTCCCAATTTGATATCATCAGCAAACCTGCACTAATGGTGCATTCACCTGCTGCCTCCAGAGCACTGATAATGTGTGGAACAGAGCTGGCTCTAGAACTGAACCCCAAAGAACACCACAGATGACCAGACACCAGCCAGATGTGGCTTTGTTCACTAAAACCCTTTAATCCCTGACCTTCAGCCAGTCTCCCAGCACACCAAGAACCCACCCATCCCACAGCTGCCCTTGGCACTCCCTGACCCTGGGTCATTCTTGCCATGCCTGAGGCTGTTGATGACCCTGTCACCAGCACCCAGCTCTGCCCACCCCATGCCAGCCCCCTTGGGGCTGCTCCTCAGAGAGGCCATAGTCTGAAGTGAGGTCACCCCCAGCCCCAGGCTTTCCATGCCCCAGGAGCCAGCCCATGCTGACAGCACAAGACTGTGCTTTAAGGTCTAGAATAACATCTTCATTTATTCCTGATATATAAGCAATGTCCTTAGAATTTATTCTAGTCAGCAAAAGCACAAAGCAAACTTTCAACACCAAAACCAAAGATCAACCCAAACAACAGAAAACAAAAAGCATATAAAAACATGTAAAACCTAACAGAACAAAACAATACTGCACAGAACTCCAATGTGAGAAAAGGTAGAAAAATCAAACAGCACTCGGCATACATTAGCCACACTGTTTAATATGTTATTATAGATAATTTTATGACTGTGTTACATAAACACATGTAGAAATTCAGCATTAAGCTTGACTATGTACATATAATTCCTCTGCCATCTTATAACAACATACAACTTCTAAAAAAAATTAATAATTTTAAACAAAAACCAAACCAAACCAAAAAAAAAAAAAGAAAAAAAAACCCCAAACAAATATTACAAACACCACACCAAGCAAGGGTATCCTAAAAAAAGAAGCTGAGGGCAAGAACACGTTTTGGAACAAACACCTGAAGTTATTTTGTTACTGTAACTAACACTGTGAGCCCTCACAACCAAATCAAATGTACAACCTCCCTTAGATAAAGCCATTTTTATACCACAGATGTTTAAACCATAGAAAAGTCAATGCTGGTTACTGGTTAACCCAAAGTAATTAAGTTAAAGAGACGACTGAATGTAAGAAATAGTTATAAAACTGATCAGCCTAAAAATTCATTCTCTGATATAACTGCAAATATAAACCAAAATTCAATTATTGTGGGTCACACTGTGACTCACACTGCCATCTAATTTTAAACATCTGGATTTAACACCAGAAAATGTTTATCACAAATAACTTTTAGAAAGTCTTAGGTTTTCTTTTGGATTTATGCTGACATTGCCATCATCTGTAATGTGCTAGCTCCTATCAACAATATGGTGGCTCTTCCTGTAGATGAATGGTCACAACCAGAGCTATATTGGCCTTGACTTTGTATGAACTGGTTAGGGAATATCAGAGCAAAGTTTATCTTTATTGCTGTTACAGACCAAAACATTGAAAGCCACAACTTCATATAAACCAAAAACAGGAAAAAAAAATAGACCAGAGTAATTAAAAAGCAAATTAAGTAAAATCAGGAACCATCACCTAAATCATGAAACACAACACTATTTTTTCTCTGGCTGTCATCATTAGTAGGTTACTAGAAAGATGATCATCAAAACCCAAGGGCCATTACCAGTGAAACAGCAAAAGATCAGTAGTTTTGACAATAGAGTATGTATTGCTTGGATTAAATTTGCATCTTTAAGTATGGGACACCTTTCCTCTTTTTAGAGCACTGTCTTCTCAAATGCACAGAAAAATTACTAGATAAACACAAGCTGTAAAAACAAATGAGCCACAGGAATCCTTGTGTCCCCACACACTTGTGAGTTATGACTGCCTTCTTGTGGTTTCACAGACTTCACTCTGACCACTTCTAAGACTGGTCTCAACTGAGGTCTTACTCTATTTAGCAGAAGTTTTTACCAATCTGTAAAAGAATCCAGAGGAAATAAACTTCACCTCTACATGCAGCAGGAGGAATTCCATACACTGACACTAACTTGAAAATATTAAAAGTTATATATTGAATCTCAAAGTATATTTGGGCCAACTTTCAAACACATTTTTTGGGATGAAATAACCCAGTTGAAGTGAACAGAAACCAGTCTAATGGCATTAATATGGGAAGCAAAAGACAGCTTATCAACTACTTCTTTGCAATCTCCATTTCAAAATCCCCACCCTTTCAAAATGCTAATACACCTCTTATGCTGTGTCAAACTAGATTTGCTATACATTTGAAATAATGAGATAATAGAAGTATATGCTGGTTCAAGGATGTGACAGCAGTGTAGCCTTGGGAAATTAACATTAAAAAGAACAAAATGCATTCTAAAAACATAATGCTTACTGATGTAAAATACAATATAAATGTAGACATATACAACCTACTTTGTATGTGAAAAAAATACAAATGGTTCACAATATACTGTAGAATTCAATGTTTCAGAAATATTAAAACACTAATGCATAGGTGCATCTCAAACATTTCTAGTATTTCTCAACCACACAAGAGTAGTAATTCAGTACTTCCTATCAAACTAAATTTTCCTCAAAAGCCACACTGTTTCACAGCCAGTCAGGGCAGCGTTCCTTTCGGGATTTGTAAAATGCTTAAGGTTCTGTTGTCTCACATCCTTAAGAAACTAACCCCAAAAACACAAAAGAATAACAACCACGCATTTTTATATAAACTAAAATGTCCATTACAAGTAGTCTAACTATAAACTACACAAACAAGGATTAGTCCATGCATGTTGCATTGTCATGGAGTAATTTTTGATTACAAAGACTTCTAATTATTGTACAGAAATACTGTTCTGCATACTGACCATGTGATGTTTCACTGTATTTTCTCCTGTTCTCTTCTGGCATGTATGAGAGGGACATCATTATACACTACACTTGTAACTTTGGCAACAGTATGGGTACACACATGTCCTTCAAACTTAGCAGCTCTTCAATAGCCATGTTACTATGACTCAGTGAGGTACCATCAAATTGCATGGTCACATTCTTGGGCTTAACATACTATGTATTTCCAATACAATTGCATGGAATTCACATGATAAATTTCAGGAATGCCTTTCCTTTCTCTTTGGCATGTGTTGCTACTTTACAAGATACTAAATATTTCAAGCAGCCATATTTCCACGAGCTGATGGATACATATATTTTCATTTCTCTTTTAAAGGAAAACAAATAAAAATATGTATTCTGTGCAGCACCTTTCTCAACATAAAATATTCATGACAAGTATCTCCTTAGTCCTATTGTCTTGACGTATTACTATAAAATTTTTCCTCTTTGAAAGCAATAAGCTCGATAACATAATTGAGCAATAAGCTCAATAACATAATATGAATACTGTGTTTGACTATCTATTGATATTTTTAAATCAAGTAGTAAAGTATAATCTCAGCAGTAGATCAGCAAAAATAATAGTCCTACACATGAAATATGCAGTCTAAAATTTGACCATAACTATTCATTGGTAGCTCCAGAGACCTATTAATATTTGTAACATTTTTTAAATACAAAAATCAAGTTTTGGAGAGATTATTAAAGTGCATAGCAAAGCTCTCAAAAAGTTAAATGTGTAAAAATTAATACAGTCCTTGGAGATCTAAGAGTTGTGTAAACAGCCTTTGGGGAGTTTTTTCCATTTTTCACAGAAGACCTGTCTCAGGGAGTGAAGTACACCTCAGCAGACCAGGGATTTCCAAGAAACATTTGCAAAAGAGGTGTGGTCATTCAGTCATTCAAAAATTAGAGATTTTTTCATATAAAAATGACCCTTGAACTTAAACAGAATAACCTATCTGCAATTTGAACCAAAACCAACACAATATTGTTAGAAACCACACAAACACAAAAAAGTCTTTAACCATGACAGTTAAAGCAGCATTTCAAAAAGAAGTCTGATTTCCTTGATATATTTTAATTATTAATCTTTCCATACATCTTCCTGCACTGTAGATGTTGCAGAGAGACAGAAAAGATGGAATGGGTGCAGTTTAACAAGCCCAAAATTAATTGTTTCATCTCTAAAGTACAACTCAACAAAAATCTTACCAGACAGGTTAACACTCTTCTCTCTATTTCTCTCATTTTTTTGGTCCTTGGCCTGTCCCTTCCCAACCCAGATCTCACTTCTGCAGAAGGTCAACACACAGGGCTGCCAAATTAAGCCTGTCATAAAGACTAGTAGATGTCAGTGGCATCTGCTCAGATAGCACACATCACATACTTGCTGAATGTCCTTCTCCTAACCATGTCCCACACGCAGAGGGAGTCATGCTGCCCTTCTCCAGACCAGTCTGTGCTGCTGCCTTTCCCCACCTCCCACACCTGCAAACCCTGTTGGAAGAGTTTGTGTGCAGACCACATTCTTATTCCTATCCTATTTTAATGAAATGGTAATAGCTACCACAACAGCAGAAATTGTGATGAAATTGTGTTGACAACAGATGAAAAACAGGCATCAAGGAAGGAGCGCATTGAAGGGCGGGTGAGTCTTTCCCTTTCCACTTGAATTTGACATATCTGCTAGCCTGATCTGAGTTGAGACCCTTTGGCCCTGCAATGCTGACAGTATATTCCTGAGAGAAATAGTCTTTTAATGCAAGTTGAAATATATTCTTCCAGTTTTCTTAGGGGCTTTTTCCCATTTAAGAACTGTATGCTACAAGAAGTGTATATTCCATAGGAAAATTGCTGCAGCCCAGTGTTCTAGACCACCTTGCAAGCAACCTGAGAGTGTAAAAGGACAGATGAGAGAGAGAAGAAATCAACATTAAATTATATTGATAACAAGATACTAAAACTACTCATACAATTAAAGGTACAGGAGTATTAACTTGGTCTTTCTTCAGTGACAATCTTCAGTGGAAGATTTACGTTGCTTCATCACGTTGCAATAAAATTCTTCACAAACATAAAAGCACTTTATGTGCCAGGTTTATAGAATAGTCTTATAACTAACTAATGAAGATATACCATATAAGGAAAATAAATCTCTCTTCAAGGAAGAACTGAATCATTTGTCATTAACACATATGGTTACCAGAAATGTATCTGTTATGCAGAACAAGCATTTGCTGAGAGATCCATCATGCTTCAGACCTTTCTGGCACCAGGCAAAAGAGTTAAAAATTAATTCAGGTTAATTTGCATTTAAGTTATTGAAAGGCTTGTAACATGAGAGGTGTCAAAACATGGTCTAAGTCCCTACCCAAGCCACAGTATTTTAAAGCCTCCAGTTAATGTAAACAATTGGATATGGAATTTCGCAAAATTCCACTGCAAAGTCCTGGTATCAAAAATCTAAATCAACAACCACAAAAGAAAACCGTTGTAATATATATCCTTCAGTTCATTAAATGTGGACAACTGCAGTTAATACTAGTTGTCAATAACTTGTACTATTAGCAGGCATTTTATATTAAGATTTTGTTTCTCTTTCTTAAATCACCTTTTTTTTTGCAGAACTGACAAATATTTCAGTTGTTCCTTTTTGGAAAGTCTCTGATACTGGTGGTATGATCCAGAAATTCTGTCCCAATTATAGCTTCCTTCCATTTTACTAGCCTTGTCACCAGTGTAAAGCAATTGAGCAAGAAAGACAGTGAAGGAGGCTCTGGTTCTACAAGTAGATTGAAAGTATTCCAATTTCTTTTTCATTGGACTGAGGAACTCTGCACAATTTACTTTCTCAGTGGGAAGTTCATGGGTGAGAACAAGTTAACTGAGGCTCGATCTATACCAGATGGATATACTAGGTATGACTAAGCATCTTAGAGGCATAAAAATTTGACATCTGCTCCTACTATTAAGAGAACAGCCCATGCCTGTTGATGAAATTTACAGGGATACTCTGGAATCCCTGAGGGCACCTGGATACATGGAGTAACAATCAGAAACAAGGCAGTATCTCACCTTCTAAAAAAATATTTGTCTACTGTCTTCAGTGGTACTTAGCTCTGGTTACATTAAATTGCTTCCACCTTCCCTTGTCATCTGAAAGAATCTCTTCTAAAAATATTAAAATATTTTACATCTAGCTTTACATCTAGCACATAACTGGCAATTCAATTTTACTTTGTCCTAAATGTATTATGGTATTTACTACCACTCTGAATTGAAAAGAAAGATGTTATGTTACAATAAGATGGTGTTTACCAAATTCTAGTTAATAGTCTATAAACAGTATACTGAGAATTTTCTTGTTTTTAATTTTAAACAGGTATTTCTAGTATATTTTCACTGGCCTAAGCTTATTTCCATCGAAACCACTGGACACATTACTATCAAGTTTAGGGATATCAGAGTCAGGCCAGAAACAAAAGCTCCAGAAAACTCCTGTCTTAAGCTATTAATTATATAAATGGAAGAATCAGTGAGTATCAGTCAGAAATCTGGAAGATCTCCAGTTAAAGAAAACAACATGAGCCTACCCTACATTAATTTGTACAGCTCTTCAATCTGAGTTGTTCTTTCTATTCCAAAACAAAGGCAACCAGTATATCCTTTTATCACTTTTTTACAATTTGGAAAACAGCTGAGATTAAATTTAACATCCAAGTTCAGTTCACACTGCAGCTCTTTCTTTCTGCATAAGGACAGAAGTTTTGAAGAAAGGAAGAAGACTTTAAATAATTGTTTGCAGTTCCACATTAACCGTCACTGAAAACTTAGGCTTCAATGATGTCCAGCGCTCAAACACACAGGTGTGAATCTGTGAGTTAACCAATTCTCTTACAAGATGAACTAATATGCTGCACATATGCATTTCTACTCCACTTGGTCACTGAGGATCTACTGGGCAGAAAATCCATGAAACTCACCAAAAGCCTACTGTCTTTCATATTGTGTACTAGCTTTTTAACTTAAAGAAAAAATCCAGCAGTAAGCTTCTAGCTGTAAAAATCTACATCTTCTTTCCTTATTTATTCTGACAAACACATCCCATAGCTGCTACTAAACAATATATGAAGTGACATACTCTTCATTAATTGAATTATTTTTACCTCTTTGTGTCAGTTTATCAAATCCCAAATGTTTATTCTACCTACTGCATATCCAGACTGACCAATGTTCAGCTAACTCTTGATCTCAGTTCACAGTTGCATAGAAGGAAAACAGAAGAAAGCCTCAAGCTCTTTTAGTTCCTGTTCCCTTCCCAAAATTGTTAGATACAAATTAAATGTCAACATATTACACACGCTTTGTAACTAATTAAAATGGGGGCAGATAATGGTGTGATTCATTACTATCTAGTTGTAGTTAAACATTAATGTGATTTTATTGTTGTCAAAGGAGCCAAAACCATCACCTAATCCAAAAAGAAAAAAAAAAAAAAAAAAAAAGCCACACTGTTAAAACAGTTTCTATATAGGGATATGAATTCTGGGTAAGAGAGTGACAGACAGTCACTCTATTAAGACATCATCATTATAATAATACATTGTTATCACCCTTTCCTCACTATCTTCTGCTTCACATATCTGTTCTGCCATGTGTTAAATTCAAAGGAAACCCAAAGTCATACAGCACTGAGGTTAAAAAATGAATTTATAGTGTCTAGGTCCAAAACCACCCTGAGGCCTGACTGGAATGTTCCAGTCATGAGCAGTTAAAAAGCATGATCAGTTAAACACAAATGATGTATTGCCCTATGCTCATGGCCTAAATCACTAGCTGAGAAATCACATTCATGTACATGAACTGCGACTGCTTTTCTTTTTCTTTTCTTTTCTTTTTTTTTTTTTAATATAAATTACTGTGAAGATAACTTCCCTAAAGAGTAATCCATTAAAAAAAGAAAAACAGAAATATGTTGCTGAATTCTCATAAGAATGGCAAGGAATGTTGAACTACATTTGCACTAGACTAAATGAGCACATTATTCTTATCCAGTCTTCACCATCAACCTCAATTTCTGACTGTCTGGATGGAAGACATTTGCTCTGAAGCAAATTTCTTCATATTATCTTATTATAGGATGCATGACAGCAAGACTGCAGCCCTCACAGGCAGAAAAAAACTGGCATCACTACCTTGGCCAGGTTTGCAGTTTCAGCTGTGACCACTTGAGGAATTACAGTAGCAGCAGTTGGTCTAAGTTCTGACGTGAAAGACAACGATTGCTAGAACTTTGATGTGAATTTTCATAGAGGCTTTCCTGTAACTGATGTCTTCAATGAAGACAAAAGGGTTTTCAAAACATTTTTACTATGTTATAAAAAATAAAAATTAAAAATTTTAAACCAAGTAAAATTTTAAGCAGCTGAGAAAGAACAGAAATAAAAAATATTCACAAGAAACAGTTACAAACAACTCATCCTACAGACCCATTACATCTTTTCTCTGTTCCTGAATTCCTGAATTTCAATTAATTATGTAACAGGAAATTCTACAGTGCCCTCTACTCCCACTTAATGTCTCCTTCTAGGATTGTAAGCTTGCTGGAGTTCACCCACCTCCACCTTTCTCCATCCTGAGACTCTGTCTTTTTTCTTGTTTCTCCTACAAGTTCTGAAGACATGTTCCTCAGCCATGTCAGCTGCTTACCAGAAGAGTCACGTCCTTTTGCAAGCTTGAGACAAGGCTCTTCTTTTTTAAAGGAATGTAATTATATTTGTAGGTATTTATGTACGTACACATATAACTTTGATGTCATATCTCTTTGACAGTGTAGAGAGATACATTGGTTAAAAATGCTATTCACAGAAGACAACAGAAATTCGATTAAAACTTTGGACTGGGGCTGTTCCCTAAATCTGGAAATATCTGATAGTCTTTTCAGTGGATGGAATGACTGTGTGATTCTTTTTAATGAGAGATGAAAGGAACAGCACTCTGCTTTCAAGTTTAAAAGGTCCACTTACCTTTCAACACCCCCAGTTCTCCATCTCTGTGTCCTGTGACCTCTTGGTCACTAACAGACTGAAAAGCGGATACCACTGGAGCTGGGACACCAAGTTCACAGCTCTCTACTTTGTTGACAACATGGACCTAGTGTGCATACATGGACCTGATCCAGCTGAAATCAACAGAAGGCTTTTCATAGACTTCAAAGGTTTTTGAAGTATAAAGCCTTATAAGGCTCAGCTGTGGAAAAGATCAAAAAATGAAGATTCTTGGTGTAAACTCCGAGGAAAGTGCAATTTTAGTGCAAGGTTTACATTCGCCAGGCACCAGCTACTAAATATCAATACAGATGTGTCTATCCTCTATAGGACACTCCTGAAACTCAGTCATTATTCCTATTTTCAATCTTTAAAAATATGGATGGTAAATTACAGCACTTTCTTTTTCTGTTTATAAAAGGTGGCTATGTACTCCAATTCAGCTAGTCAGAGATAGCAAAAATTCACATAGAATGGCCAGTGGAGACGTAGGTCAGGTTGTGAATAACAATCTCTATCAGTAAACACGAACGCAGCACTCAAGTAGTTGCCTGTTACAAAGTGACAAATGATGAGCTTCTGGAAAATCAGTCTGCTTTTCAAGCTACCTCAGAAGTGTAATGTTTTTGGGTTTTTTTCCTTATAAAACACTTACTAAATCAAATACATTTAAATTAAGTTCAGAGCACTAGTTAATCAAAGACAACCCATATTCAGACAACAAATAATGCTTTAGTAATAGTTTTAATATGAACACTACCCATCTGAACAACTTCCTGCTCTGTATTAAGTGGCTATAACTTCCAAAGGAAAAAGATTTACATTTTAGAACTGACAGCTTTTTTCTTTCAGAAGTTTTCTAATGCTTTTCAAAAGCAGCATCTCCTCCCCCTCACCAACATGACTGACATTTAAACTATTATTTGCCAATACTTTTCATATATACAAAATGTCTGCTTTAAAACCTATTAGTAATTCCTATTGAATTCATTGTACCTGGTATCCAGCACATTTATCAAATTAACAGCTATTTTAATTTTACAAACACAAACATAAAGTATTTTTTTTATATGTAAGAATACACAAATAAATGTGAGAAAAATATCTTGGCAATTCTCATTGTTCAGTACAATTGTTCACCATTCACTTACATTTTCATGCAGTTCACTTGATTTGCATTTAAACTTACACTTGAGACACAGACAAGTATTTTAATTTAGGAAAGCAATGAACAAGTCTGAGTCATCTAAACTACTAGAAAACAATGACCAGGAGGTGGGAACCCCTGCAATCATACCAACTGTGCAAGTGTTCACAGAGGCCAAAGAGATTTGGGTCTGGTTATGAGAAAGTTAATACAACTCCCACGGAAATCAGGGAGCTTCATACCAGACCAGGTTACAACAGCAAAGACTAACTATGGCTCAATTACTCAATATGGTGAGCAGTGCAGCTCTTTTCACTAGATGCAACTGTTGTTATTCAGAACAAACCTTTCATTTTCACAGGTTTTACCTCAGATTCTGTTAGATCTGTGCATCTTTTGTTCACAACTGCAGATCTTGATAATAAGAGCACACCAAATGCCAGAATAATTACCCAAATTATATGCCATATGAACATTAAAAACAGGAAAATGATTGGGACTTTTAATGAGTTTTGAGAAAAACAAAGTAATGACAAATGCTACAATTTGTCTGTGGAAATAAATTAACAGCAATGTGCTTTACAAGACATATGAAAGTCAGAATTATTTAAGACAAGAGCTATTTTTGGAAAGGAGATGAGTACTGAAACAGCAACAAAAGCAGATGGCACACATCTTCACATTTAGAAAAGGTTGCAAACACTTCCCAAGAGAACTCAGTGCTTGGGCAGCCTGTCCACTGGAACTGAAACATTTTGGGAACAACACACTACATACCTACCATATCTCATTACAAAGGCATCTCATTACCACACATATTTTCAAAAGATTTAACGAAAAACAATTTATAGTTTAAAAATCATTTGAAACAGTTACAATAAATGGTTTCTTCATGATTTCCAGCTTCTCTACAGCAGAGCACAGAGACACATGCACTCTACACTTTGAGCCTGGCCACCACTTTCCCAGCTGGGACCAACTGCAGATTACTGCAGGTGCAGGCACTTTAGAGTTACAGGCAATTTGAAGGCAGATGTGCTGGCATTTAGACAAGTAGCTTCCTGACTTGTAGGTGAAATCTGGTATTGCTTATCTAGAGGTAATCACTTGCACATTATTTGCTTGCAGATATAAAATCTGAGAACATTTTATTACTTAAAGAATTGCCTGTTTTTCTTCAAAAACTTCAGTTGTCCTGAAACGCAACAGTCCTTCTACAACACTAAAAACAACCTCCTACCACCATATAGTTATCAGTCATTCAATATAACTTTTAAAGCCTTATTCTTCCCTTTTATAGCTACTAAACATTATGCAACATATGGTGCTATTAGCTTAAAATAATATTTTTCCATACTTTCAAAAACAATTTTGAGTTAGCCTTGGCTCATCTAGCTTAGTACTAATTCCTAAGCACTAAATCATAGTATATTACTATTAGATTTACACTAAATCACATTTACAAGAGGAAATTTCTCTATAATTTCCTTCCATATATCACAAAACTGGCTTACCACTTGAGGGATGTCTATGTTGTATCAAAATTTTCAGCTACAATTCATGCACTTCACAATTAAGTCAACATGAACACAGAACCCCTAAGCGACCAAGGTCATCCACAGTGTTGCCTGTATGTTTCTAACCAGTGCCCATTTTAACGAGTTTAAACAATCTCTCATGAGCTTGTTCAAGCAGCAATCACAATTCTAGATCAGGTATGTATACATCTCAATATACCTGGACTTCTTCCTGATGAATAAAAAAATGTATTTGCTAAGATTCAATTTATTACTGAAGACTACCCCCTCAAAAAATTTAAAACTATAGTGAGATGTATCAGTATTGAAAAGGATGGAAAAAAATTGATTTAGCATTAATATTTTGGTTTTAATGTACTGACAATCATAAATGGTCATATGTGAACTCATGCAAGAAAATATAAATAATGAAAATTAATTTAGAAGCATGTAACAGTATTTAGCAGGCATTATATCTTTAAAATACAGCCAATATTATTCTCTGTTCTAGTCACTCCTCCACACCTGGAGTGCAAGATCCAGGATTGGGCTCCCCATTACATAGAAAGATATGGACTTAGTGGAGGGGCCCAGAAAAAGGATGGTACTAACTCTCACATAGGAAGACGCTAAAAGAACTGGGAATGTTTAGTCTGGAATAGAAAAGCCTAGATGGTTTCTTATCAATTTTCTAAGTACCTGATGGGAGAGAGTAAAGAAAATTAAACCAGACTCTTCTCAGTGAAGCCCAGTAACAGCAAAGAGGCAATGGCCAAATCTGAAACATGGTAAACTTCACCTGAACATGAGGAAACACCTTTTTTATTGGTGTGAGGGTGGTTAAACACCAGAAGAAGTTGCCAGGAGGTGCTGTTCAGACTCAGGTACTGTTCCTCTGTGAGCACATGGCTGTAACTTCTCCAGTGACTCCACACCACAAAAACAGGCAATTTTACTGGCTACTACCCTAAACCCTCACAGGGCATGTTTGTTCTACCACCCTCTCAGCTTTGGACCCAGTAAACAAGACTAACCACTCCTCTGTCTTAAGTAAATTATCAAGTTGCATGTATTACACAGGAATACACTTGAGCTTGAGAGGTCTATAACAGATGCCAGCTAAGACAAAATCAGCAAGCTCACAGGTCAAAGTAAACAGTTTGCTCTCCGTAACATTTTTAGCCTAAGTAGTTACAGTAATGTTCAAGCTCTCATTCACAAATAAAATTTTAAACATGCCAGTTTTACAACATGGCTCAGATGGCTGGCAAAAGAGATTAAAATCCAAATCGATTTTTCACTCAACTTGAAAACAAAACTAAAGGTCACTGCCATGCCTGCTCCCACAGATTGAAAGTTCATCCACAACTAATATCACAAATGGGAAAGGCTACACCCACAGATAGAAATGCAAGGAATTTAGTTTCACTCCACTAAAGCAGGCAGGTTATGCAGAAAAGCCCTACCAAAACTAATCTGAGAATTCAGGCTTCATGTCCAGCTGTATGAGGTCCCTGTTTATATCCATGCCCTTTTCAAGAAAACAAAAACTTGTGCAGTAATTGACTTCATCTTCATGAGGGCTTTACCAACTGTACTAAATTACTATAAAACTAGATTCACAAACAAACTTTGAATACATCAAATTAAAATGTGTACCTTTCTCCTGGAGATCAACTAAAACACTGAGACAGAAATAGCCTCAATAAGAAAATATTGAGGGAAATAATATATCCAATGACATCACTGTAGAACTTCTGTCCCTGAAGCAGCATGCCTTTTTCCATGCTGGATTCACAGTCTTAGTGTTTCTTTTGTACCCAGACACCTTAGTCCTTCCTCTCATTCCAAACTAGAGGAGGAACTGCTCTTCCCATTTTATAAGGGCACCATACCATACCCAATCATGCTCTTTTAGATAACAGCCAAATGGACACAACACTGATTATGATAAAGGACTGTAAGGTTTAATCTACACCTCCTCCTCCTAAGCAGGCCACTTGATGCTCATGGTCTTGCTTACTGAAGGAACACTCTTGCCACCCTCCCCTGTTCAGGTGTTTTAGGGAGAATTTTGTCAGAAAAAGAAGAACGGCACTAGGAACTTTGCTTTATCAAGGCAGTGACCCAAGAGCATGGAGAGGTTCCACTGAATGCTCCAATTACTCTCTCATACATCTTTTGCAACAGTCATAGTAAAACTCTAGTGTCAACACTCAAAATGGCTTAAAAAAAGTACTCTGAACATAAGGCTAGAGAGATGAGTTCTCTTTGTCCTTACTCTTTATGGTCACAGGTCAATGAATGTTTAATTTGGTGCTGTCCAGGGGCCTAAGTTACACAGTTGGGATAAAAATGTTTTTTCTCATCTGCAAAACTTCAGAGCAAGCTAAAGCCCATTGCTGAACACATTCCAGTAAGAAGAGATATGCTAGAGTCCCTTCATTTAGACATTAAACATAATTCTCTACTGTGGATGAGCATGTGATTAAGAAGATTTTATATAAAAGAAGAATCCACAATGACCCCCTTCTGCTTACATCTTTGTGTTTGATTGCTTAGGATGACAGAATTTTGTGCTAGCATGCTCTCTGTGAAAGTTCATGGCCTGGAGATAGGCCATAGATATAAAACACACACATTTCTTTGGGTGTAAGACCCATGTGGTACATAACTCTCCTAATGATGTCCCGTATCCTTTGGCATAGCTCCTACATGGAACTTCTCAAAAACACCAGAACTGCAAAACTCCCCTGGCCATGGGGATTTTACAGGAATAACCAGGCATCCATGCCCCTTCAACAAACATTCTGAAGACCAAAGATTTTTGATTCAGGTGACTGATTCTTCTTCTAGCCCACATCAATAGTCTACATGAAAAAAAAAAAAAAATTATTTGACCCATGCTTCAGTTAAAATAATTTCCTACTGACAATGTACATACACTTAAAGTAGGCTAAGAAATGCTTCCCAAGTGTAAATCTACAAATAGGTCTTTTAGAAAGAACATATTTCTTGAAACTTTTAAAAATAAGGACAGTAAACAAAAACGGGTGAAAATTCTCTGGGGGGCAGGGGCAGGGGAACAAATAAAAATCCCTTGTGAACATTTGGAAGAATATTAGTTGCCATTCAAACAAGAGCCAGAAGGTATAGAATTAACCCAAACTTCCTATTCATACTACCTCATTCTCTTTAAAACGTTCTAAGTAATACGATTTTAGTGCCATAAGCTATATGAAATTAAGTTTCTGTGAAGTTTTGGGTACATCATCTCTTGCAAAGCATTCAGCTGCTGTCTCCCTAACCCCCATCACTAGGCTGTATCTAAAGCAGGGCTGAGAAATGAGTGGGTCAGTCTTCTTTCAATTCTTGCCTAACTGGGAGACACTAGAGTTCCTTCCTGCTCTGATTGGGAAGACCTAGTGTTTAGTTTGCTTCAAAGGTTGAATCAGATTACAAGATAAGTGGGCATCTGAAATGAAAAGAACTCCAGAAATTGCTACCAGTTGAGATGACAAGGGGAGAGGAATGGCTAGAAGGAGGGAGAAAATGAAGAAATGGAAGGAACATCATACCCTTCAACTCACATACTCACATGGAATAATCTGGCCCAAACCTGCACATCCTATAATTTTATCAGTCTCCTGTGAGAACACTGGATGCTTGATGTACTTTAAAACTCTCCTCCTTTTCCTCATTATAAGACAATGGACAGCTTAACTTTTATAAACGAGAGCACTTTATCTTCCAAACATTACAGTCGTTTCATGTCTAACAGGAGTTTAATCCCTAGTAATTAAGATAAATTACCTCGTGCTTTAGCAGGTTGGGGTTAAAACTCTGAGATTTCCAACTGATTACAAAAAAAACAGCCAGTTATCAAGTCCTAACTGAGTAATTCCCTAGTTATTTCACTCTAGCTAATTAAAATGTAATCACGATTGTTTGGCAGTGTGCATTCTGTCAGCAGTTTTACGTTGAAAAAGAAATCTTGCCAAGAAAACGCACAAAAAAAGTGGGGGGGAAAGCCTTTCACTCTGAATTAGCTTGATCTAAACTGCCTCTTTAGCCACTGAAACTGTAAAACAAGTAAGTTACAACCGCCTGACAAGGCAATAAAAAGCACTAACCGCTCTGGGGATAATGAGCTGTGTTACTGGCATCCTCCCGGCAGGCTGTCCCGCGATGCACGGAGCACGCTGACAGCGAGCGCTCCGCCGCCCGGCCGCGCCCCGGGCCAGGGCACCCGCCTCGGGCCCCTCAGCCAAACCCGGCTCAGGCACACAGCCGACATCCCGCTGCCCTTACGCCGCACACACTCAGCTCTCCCTTAACATTCCTTTTTAATTTCTTCCTTCTCAATCGGTTTATCCTTAAATACCTGTGAGACCTGCCTTTGGTGCCGACACCTTTGGCCCGAACGCCAACTCCACCCAAGCACTCGCCCGGGCGTTCCCGGTTTCTCCGCTCGGGGTGAGCGAGCAGATCTGTGCCAGCCCGGAGGGCTGAGGTGGCTCCCGTCACACCGAGCTGGCCACCCTTCCCCAAAGGGGCTGCGGCGCTGGGGGGGAGAACGCCTAGCAGCCTGGAAGAGTTTCCATCATTTGCGTGAATTTGACTAGGTTTAATATTTGCGCAGTGAAGAACAGGTGGGGAAAGGAAAAGGGAAAGGTGCGTGTGTAACTAGAAGAGAGAAAGGACGGGCAGACGCTCGCTGCTCTTGCGCTAGCGCCGCACTGCTTCCAGCTTTAATTTTAAGCCCAGCAGGTCTCCCGCCACTTCAATTCCACTTCTCCCCACTTTATCCCTACCTGTCCACTCGCGTTAGCCAGAGATGTGCCTCTCTGTCCCAGAACAGAAATACAAAGGAAGAAGCGGTACCCCCACCCTCACCTTCCAGGGAATCAGAACCATTAATCAGAACACGTCCATGATTATCGCTCCTAAAAAAGAGGCTCAAACTTTGCCAGCGGGCGGGGGAAGCGAACCACCTGCGGGCGGCCTGGCGCACCGGCAGGCGGAGCCCCGCGGGATCGCCGCCGCACCGCGCGGCAGGACGAGCGCACCGGCGGCACCGTGTCGGAGCAGCGGCCGGGAGCGGCGGGCACCTGCGAGGAGCCAGGGCAGAGCGTGCCAGGAGCCCACGACCCGCCCACAGGCACCGGCGGGGCTCGGCGCTGCCGTGCCCACCTGTCCGGCGCCTCCAGGTGCCGGCCATCCCCTGGGCGTGCGGGCCCCAAGTTCGCCAAGAGGCGCCCCGGCCCCGGTCGCCCTTTCCGCCCCCACCCCGCGCCCCGGGGACACCCGCTCCCCGGCAGGGAGGGGGGCTCCCTGCGCGGCGCCATGCCCCTACCTGGAAATGCTTGAAGAAGGCGGAGATGCGGGTGATCTGCAGGCTCAGGCACCTGGAGGTGCATCTGGCGGTGGCGAAAGCCTCGTCTTGCCTTCGGGCGGCGGCGGCGGCCCCCGGCCCGTCGGGGCTGCCGTAGGCGGCCGTCACCCAGAGGAGCAGGGCGAGGGACACGCCGGGCGCCCTCCGCACCATCGCTCTGCGGGAGGCGAGGGCAGAGGGGCGGCCGGGCGGCGCGGGGGGCTGCAGGCGCCGGGGCGAGCTCGCTCCCGCTCGGCGGGCTGGTGCCGGGCTGCGCCGGGGACGGACACCTCCGCGCCGCAGAAACTACACAAGAAAGTTCAATCATTCAACTCCCCTCACCCCCGTCCTCCCTCCCTCCCGCCCGCCCCGGCCCATAGCCCTCCCCCGCCGGCAGCGGGCGGGCCGATGCTGGCAGCGGCCGCGCCATTGGCTGCGCCGAGCGCCGGCGGCGGCGGGCGGGCCCCGTGCCCGCGGGCAGGCCGGGCCGGCGGGGGCGGCCGGAGCCTTCCCCTCACGCCGCGGAGCCTTCCCCGCCCGCACCGGAGCCGTCCCCGCCCGCACCGGAGCCGTCCCCGCACGCACCGGAGCCTTCCCCGCCCGCACCGGAGCCGTCCCCGCCCGCACCGGAGCCGTCCCCGCACGCCGCCACCCACGGGGCAGGGGGCGGGCGCGGAGCGCTCGGTCTGTCCCCACACACAGTCCTGTCTGTGCGCCAGGACCGCTGGTAGTCAGTCTTAACACCTTGGTCAATTCCCTTTTATTTCCTCGTGTAAATATCAGTTTTAGAAAAAGGATGGGGACGCAAGAACGGAGGGTAATCACTTTCTGAAACTCGGTGTTTCGTACAGAGTAACACTGCGGTGTGCGCTTGTTCTAAGGTGGAACACATACAGGCTCCTCTGAAGAGTTATCTGAAAATGGAAATGTACAAGTCATTACTCCAAATATCTCTGTGTAGTAGCTGCAAAGATTAAAACAGCACGTTGAACAGTAAAATGGCCCCATACATTAAATACCAGGCTAACATCCTTTCCCTCTCGCCGTGCTCGGCCGGAGCGGGTGCAGGGTGTAGCGCAGAGCTGCCCCATTCCCTGTGCTCGCTGCATGTGTGCTAGAAAGAGCTAGTGGATCATTGCTCTGTGGATTGAACCTCCTGAACTTAAAAGTCACACGGTTGTATGAGCTGAAATGAGTAGCTTTAGGCCACTTTGAGGAACCATGTCAGTTACTACTAGAAGTGTAGTGTGATTATCAAACCCCGTATTAAAAAGGCTTCAAGAATTCATCTTTACTGGTACGACTAAGTTAAGTGTTCACTAGGAAAGTCAACTAAAATCTCATAAAAGTCAGCAAGATCTTAAACCATTCTGATACTAATTTTACATGGTGTAATTCTTCTATGAATGTTTTCATATATACAAGTGTGAAATAAAACCATATTCCCCGATGCTATTATTCTCACCAGACTATGCATACACCTTTCATGCATATCAGAAATTCAAAGTATGAAAACGTCTGCTACATCCCAACTTGGAAATCACTTGCTAAATTCTACCATTAGATTCTAGCTATAGTTTTACTGTCCTACCACAAAATTAAGGCGCAGATAAGGAAAGAATTCTTGTCACAAGTATTGCTAACATACAAATATAACAAAAAGCCAGGCACATTTTAGTTTAGATGTTACTTTGCAGCTCATGGTCTCTCTTGTCAGCTGTCAGAAATCTTCACTTGAGAAAAGCCAGAGAGCCAGAGACAGTCCTGCCAGTGTTACCAAATGGAGATGACAGTTTGTGCCCTTGGATGCTTGAGGGAGCACCACTGCCAAAAGGCGAGGTCACCTGCCACATCCTGGCACAGAAGCTGCCCTGCTGTTTGCCCTGTTTACCATACTCTCTGGCTGTTCTGGAAATGCCCTGGCTAATCAAGGAAGACCATCTCAGATGCACCTCCTGAAGCCTTCCTCATTTATGGAGCTGGAATGGTTACCTTTCCTCTTGTAGTGAGCAGAGATCATAAGGGGGGCACAAATGCTTTTCCTAATTTTGACTGATACCTCACCACCAGAGAACTGGTTACTTTGCCTGATCCAGCACCTCTCTATTTACAAAGTAAAAACAGCACATGACAGAACAACACAGAAATAAATCCACAGTCTTAGCAATGTTAGGACACATAGTGGTGACTCCATTCAGGCCTCAGTGTTAAGTTCAGGACTTCCCAGTTTCTAGCTGACAATCTTTTAAATAGTGTTTCTTAAGCCTTGACTAAAACTTTTGCAACTTTTGCCGTGAGCCATGAAAAGAAAATTGCTTTGCTGATTCATGGTGTTTACAAGCACACTGAATGCAATTGAACCTTTACACAGATAATAAGAATTGCCTTAACAAAATATGTAACTTTCTGTAAATCAGATGCAAATCTAGAAAGGCCAGAAAATTCAGTTGATATATCCCCTCCATGTTAGTACTAATGCTTTTTATGTCATATATTAAAAGCTCCAGATTGAAGTAAAAGGGTATGAATCCTGTTTCTTTTGTTTTATAAGATCTGGTAGCAAAGGGCATAGAGCTCTTAATGATTAAAAAGTTAGTGAATACACAGTTTCCTCAGTTGCTTTTGTTTGAAAGTTCATGGTTACAGAGATCATCAGTGTAGTCACTAAATTCCTTCTCAGTAAGGGCTGACTTGGTAAGCACACAAAAGGCTGGCTGTTCACTTCCAGTAAAACTGTAGTCACTCAGGTCCTGTTCCCCTATGTGGAGATTATGAAACAGGCTCCGTAGCTCAAGAATTTATTAGGTAATTAAAACTCTCTATGGACTAAGTATCTGTTAGACCAAAAGGATAAATATGCAAGTTTATGCAATATACTAATTTTAAGGGTGTTAATAATTTGGCTACAGAATAAAGAAAATTGGAAATAAATTATGTATACATATCAACCAACCCGCAAATATAATGAAGGTCTTTAAACAAATAAATAGACATATGGATACAGTCATATGTTTTGCTCACTCTTTTTTTGTTACTAAATTACATTAAATATTCTTTTTGGATTAGAAGTAGTAGAATTAGTGCTAACAGATTCTTGCAAGTGCATAGTGTTATTTTTCTGCTAAAAATATCCGCATTATTTTCCTGCCTATGCTTCGGAGGAGTCTGACAATGTACAAATGAGGTTCTTTGCAAGCCAGGGGCTGTTTTTCCACAGGAGACAGCGCCACATGCTGGCACTGCGAGGCGAGAGCCACCGGGCATCGTGCCGGTTTAGTCCTGCTTGATGAGTTGTGTTTAATCGATTCGGAATTAAGATAGCTTCATCTTAAGGAATTGCTTCTTACTCTATAGGGACCTGCCAACATCAGGTTCTAATTTCAGGCAAAAAAATAAAAGAGATTGTTAATGGTAAAAATATTTGCTGTTTTCATATAAACCACTGTATTCTAGCTCATGGATTTAGTTTATTGTATTAAATCATCCTATGTGCTGTTTATTACTCACTTTTCTTTAGCTTTAAGTACATTATGTCAAAAATGATTGTAACTCTCGATACAACATAATCCCCCAATCTGCTGAGGAGCTGAGAATGCAGGGGTGCCACTCCAAAGTGCTTGTGTACTAATGGGGACACTGTGGGGAGTAAAGACAATGAGTCAGTGGTGTGTCTGCAGCTGCAGGGCCATGATCTTGTCAGGATCATGGAGACGTGGTGGGATGGCTCCCATGACTCGTGTTGCAGTGGAAAAAATATCTTTTATGAAGGATGGGGTGAGAAGGGGAAGTTATCCATTGTGTGAGAGGGCAGTTGAAGTGTGTGGAACTCAGTCTGGGATGGATGAGAAGGGACATGAGCACATAAGGGTTAGGATTAAAGAGAGGACAGGTAAAGGTGACATTATACTGAGTGTCTGCCATAGGCCATCTCACAAGGTAAACCAAGTGAATGAGCCCCTTTACAAACAGATGGAAGCAGACCCAAGTTCTCAGGCCTTGGTCTTCATGAAGGGCTTCAACCATCCCAACATTGGCTGGAGGCACAAGACAGCAAGGCATAAGCAATCCAGGCACTTGGAGTGTGTTGTTATCTTCCTCTTCTGAGAAATAGAGGAGACAACAAGAACAAGTGATCTACTGAATTTCATACCAAGATAGAGGGGCTCATTGGGATGTGAAGGTCAAGGGCAGACTTGGTGACAGAGACAATGAGATGGTGAAGTTCAAAATACTGAGGAAGGAGAGGAAAATTGAGTTCAAAACCTAGGACTTCAGAAGAGCAGATTTTGCCCTCTTCAAAGATCTATTTGGAAGAATCCTATGAGGTAAGGTCTTGGAGGGAAGAGGGACTCGAGAAAGTCATTTAGTATTTAAGGATCACCTTTGCCAAGCTCCAAAGCAGCCTATCCTAAAGAACAGAAAGGAAAGCAAAAATTCCAGGAGAACTCTGTAGATCAACAAGAAGATCCTAGCAATACTCATACACAGAATGGAATAAAAAAAAGGTGGAAGCAAGACCAGTAAATGGGAAGAATACAGGAACATTGAGAATGCAAGGATCTAGCTAAAGCTCAATTGAATTGAATCAGCCCAGAGATTTCAAGAACAAGAAAGACTTCTCTAAGTACATGGGAGACAAACATAAGACTGTGGAAATCATGGGACCATTGCCTAAAGAGACAGGGGACTTGATTAAACAGAATGTTTTCTTTGCCCCAGATCTTATTATCATGACCAGCCTACAGGAATGCCATTTCCAAAGAGCAGGAGGAAGGTTGAAGCAAGAAAGATGCAGCCCTGTCAGAATAGGGTCAGATCAGTGAACATAAAAGTAAACTGGACATGAGTAAGTCCATGGAGCCTGAAAGGATGCTCATAAGTGCTGAAAGATGTGGTGGATATCATTGTGAGACCAGTCCTGGTAATCTCTGATCACTGTCTGGGAGAAATGCCCAAAGACTGGAGAAAAGCAAATGTGACTCCTATCTTCAGAAAGGGGGAGAAGGACAACCCAGGAAACTGCAGGCCAAGCAGTTTCACTTTGATCCCTGGGAAGATGATGGAGCACTTAACTCAGAAATACATTTTCAGGCACACTTCCTTAGTTCTTAACATCTTTAATGACCTGGCTGATAGAGCCTCAACAAGTTTGCTGATGACAAAAAAGAGGGAGGAGGGGTGATACACCAGTGAATTGTGCTGCCATCCAGAGAGACTTCAACAGGTTGGAAAAATGGGCTCTCAGGAGCCTCATGAAGTTCAACAAGGGGAAACTCCTATAACAAGTAGAAACTCCTATACCTGGGGAGAAACAGCTCCACACAGAGAAAAATTGCTGAGGACCACCCATCAGGAAAGCAGCTTGATAGGAAAGGTCCTGTGAGTCCTCATGGAGTTGAATATGAGCCAACAAAATGCCCTGACAGGGGAAAAAAAAGGGTGAAAGATATTCTTATCTGCATAGGGTAAAGGGTTGCAAGCAGATCCAGAGTCATCCTTCTTTCTCCTCAGCACAAGAGAGACAAGGACATAATGGAGAATGCCCAGTAAGGGCAGTGATGATGCTGAAGAAACTGGAGCATCTCTCCTATGAGGGAAGATAAAGATAGATGAGACTGTTTGGGTGATAAAAGAGAAGGCTGAGGGGGGATCTCTTTAATGTATATAAAATCCAAAGGGAGGCTGGCTCTTTTCAGTGGTGTCCAGTGACAGGGCCAGAGGCAACCAGACAGGACCAGAAAATAAAACTGAGGAGGTTCAGGAAACACTTTTCTTTTTTCTCTGTGAGGATGATGAAGCACTGATGCAGGTTGCCCAATGAAATTGTGATGTCTCCATCCTTGGAGATACTCCAAAGGTGTCTATACCTAGTCCTGGTCAACTGGCTCTAAGTGTCCCTGCTTGGGCTGGGGAGTTTGATGACCTTTCAGCTTCAACCACTCTTTGATTTGATCAGTACAATAACTGAACAAACAAATGTATTTTCAATTGCTCTTCCCAAATGGAAAAGAAATCTAAATAAAAATGTTGACTTTAAATGTTTTCCTTGAAAACTAATTGTTCGCCATGATCTTCTGTGAAGTCTGCAGTCTACTTTTTTTTAGAGGTATTTATTTAATGTGGAAGTACAATTACATTTTAATTATATGGGGGTTTTGATTATCCATTGTCTAATTGTTTTGTTAATTAGTTAATGGCCAGAGATTAAAGAGATTTTTACATGTCCCACTTACAGTGCATGTTCAGTTCACTAATTCAGGATATACACAAGGAAGGGAACACATATGTAAAAGACATACAATAATTTAGTTGTAATACTAGATATATTTTAACTTACAGACAATAAAATGCTGGGAGATGGCCAGATCACCTTCTTGATTTTTTTCTTGCTAGCAACAGTTCACCAAAAAATTGTAATAACTAGAACTTTGCTAGACCAGTCCTTATTCCTCTTTCTGAGCTTTGAAATTAGCCTATGTCTCCTATAGTTTTCAGCTGCTCAAGGGAAAATTGGAAATGACCATGGAAAATAAAAGGATTTTGAAAGATGCTTCCACAAAACCATTTCTTTTTGCAAGTAAAACAATGGAAGCCAGAGCAGACACTGAAATAATTAATTTGTGCCAGAAGTTGTGCCATCTGAGGACAAACGCTCATGCCTATGAATGGGAGGATGAGAAATACTTTCTTATGGCTTTGAACAGCCCTTCAAGGTTTGAATGCAGCCCCATTCCTTTGTTAAGGCCTGCACAGTAACTCTTTTTTCCTCATGGGTTCTTATGGGTGGTCTATATCATTCCTCCCTCATGTGATCCCTGAAGTTAATAATCTCCTCCAGCTCCTTTTGAGAAATAGAATTTTGCATAATCCTAGGTCAAGCTTGTGAGTAAATTCCAGAAATCCATGTCTGTGTCTCCTAAAGCTGATATTCTTTATTCATAGAGGGAGTCCTTGTAATAATACTTTGTCCTGGGAGCAATTCAATAAGAATTTTCTGTATTGCTGTTTCCTCTTGAACAAGAGAAATCAGTTATAGGTAGTAGGAATATTAGTAGTGCAGTTATCACAGTCAAAGTATAGGCAGGATGAAGTGATAATTCACTATTCCAAAAATCTCACCATTTGTGTATAAAGCAAGAGGAAATCTGTGTCTATCCAAAGATTTTTGAGGAAACGTAGGAAACCAATTAGGTAATTTTAAATATGTGGTAAGTCTCATATTGCATTATTGAGAAACACAAGACCAGGGAGATCTGTGGAGGGGTTTGAAGCAAAATGATGGGACAGTTATAGTGAGATTTTTCCCAGGGATTAGAAACATAACAAACATCATAAAGATGCTTATTTTAACATTTAGGAAATGAAGAATAACTACTGACATAATCAATTGTCTGTAAGAAGGATTGAGTTTTTCATGTTGAACTACAATTTAATGTTCTGTGTCTTCATGCAGTGTAGAAGAGAAGCAAATTCAGAAATACAAAGAGTCAAGATAAATAAAACAGAAGGCTCAGAAAGCACCTTTTGCTCTGCTCTTGGCAAATAAATATTTGCTACTATAACAAGGGCAGAGAAAAGAAGTCACAATATTTAGAATGGAAAATTATAGGAGTTTAGCTTCATGGATTAATATAAAGGACTGAATATTTGAGACATTATGCCAAAGAATTCAGATTTAGACCAGCTTCAATTTTCAAGATGTGAGAATCAATCCCTTTGACTCAAGGATGATCCTGAATAAGATTTCATCCACAAAATTAAAGAAAGAAGACTAAATGAGATTAGTTAGGAAAATGTTGCACTTGAGATACCCATAAAGAAAGGTCAGAGGCAAGCTATGCTATTAGTTGAATGAACATACTTATTTCCTCCCTGGCACTCTCATCTTTTTCAGGGTCATACAGAATAGGGCAATGCCAAGGCTTCACTCATTCCAAATCTGTGTCTTCAACTAGTTTGCAAAAATAAGTTTTCCAATAAAAATACATCTTACTGGCATGTTCCCACCTATTTCTTGTCTCTTCAGTCATTTGATCTGATTTCTGGTTTCAAACAGTCCATAATTCTTTGTCATTCATTTTGTATATGCCTTACTTTCCTTCTGACTGCACTAGAGCATATTTTTAAACAGGCACCCCTCCTTATATCAGGAGAGAAAACAATGTGAAAAGAAATACATCTTTAAGGGGCTTTTTTATGTAGTTGTCTTAAATTACAGATGTGTACCTTATTTCTAGTCTGATTGCAGTATTTATAAATCTTAGACTTTGAACTTTTTTCCACCTTCTGGGTAGATGAAGACTTCCTTTCACATTGAAATCCACCTGAAGATAGATCAAGATGTATCTGAACTAGATCTGGGATATAAGGGAGGGTTTCCCTGCAAACCATGATTAAGTTCTTTTATAAATGAACCAAACTAAAATTTCTTTGTGAAGTGTTGCTGTATTGCAGATTCTGTAAATCTGTTTTTATCAGACACTTTCCAACCTTGGTGTGTGTACCTAAGGACTGGACATGTGATTTTAGTAATGGAGTCAGTAATACCATACTGATGAAATATGGTATCTATAATCTGTCTTTATTTGTCTTCAACTTATATAGTTGAGAGCTACATTAGTCTTAGTCACTGTATTTTGCTGGGAGCTCATGTTCAGTTGGTTACTCACCAGACCCCAAAGGCTTTCAGAGACAAAGGCTGTCCAAGAAACATTTGTGTTTGTGAGTGTGACCTACTTTCTGTGTTCCTAGATGCACAATCTTGCATATGGCAGCATTAAAATGCATGATGTTTAAAAATGAATTCAGATTACTGAGTGATTCAGAATTATGTATATATTATTTAGCACTTGAGTCAATAATCATGTCACATGGAAACTTTGTAAAAAGTGATTTTATTATATGTTTCTAATTACCGATACACAAACTAAATAACAGCGAGTCCAGAACAGACACCACTAAAATCATTAATTTGTTTATGATTTTTCATTTAGAATTAGTTTTGGAGAGAGTATTATTATAAGGATCTTTTTTTCTAGTCCACATAACACAAATGTTTTACACTGATTGTTGCTGAATGTCAGATTTTAGTAGTCAGTCACACAATAGAATAAGTGACATGCTTTTGACATTGCCTTTGCCAATCAGATTTGTAATCACCTAAAAAGGCAATATCAGATTTACTTTTTATATGTGTATGAAAATTGTTTCTATGCATTTATCAATTCAATTTGCTACCATACTTGCCATTATTGCTTTTGCCAAGGAGAGGCAGACCTATCAAGGTGAAAATCCTTTTGGGCTTGAAATCGATCAATGAATGTGTGTGGAGTCTGAACAATTGTATAATTATTTTTAATTAACCTCAGTCCTGTGCAACCACCTGGCCTTTTACACAACACATATCAGTTCTCTATTCACATAAATGGATAATTTTAATACCATTCATACTTCAGGATTTATTGGCAAATTATTTAAGAAAACATCATTCCAGATACCAAAACTGCAATGTAATTAATTGATCTTTTTTAAACATACCTAGCTAATAATTATGAAGTCTTAATACTCCTATTCAGTGTCTGAAGTGACGTTTTTTGAACACGAAAGAGTTAAAAGTAAGGCATGATATATAAAAACATTGTGTTCTCTTGAATTAAGAGGAAACCTTTTGATGTGCTTGAGAGGTTATTGTTTGTGTACTCTGTCCTTCAACTTAAAGTAATGCCAAAAGTGAAAGAATGAAAAATGACAATCATTAAGAAAAAGCTGATCCTCCAAATTTGTTTTTTATAGATTTTCCTGGTCTGTGTTGCAAATGCTAAGATTTTAAATACAGAATAATTCATACTGTTGTTCACAGTCTTTTCTTCAAGGTTAATTAATTTTGAAATTAGAAGGAAAATCCATAGCAATTTATTTGCCTTTATATCCAATCTTTTATTAATTGTACTGGAAATTATTAAGTATGTAGCTGTGCTTTTGCATATGCAGACAGACATATATGTGAAAAGCTCCTAAGGACTCCACAAAAGTTGCTTTCTTTGCCTCTTTTCACATGGTAATTAATTTCAGTGGTGTTGTTCCTTGTGCCACTCAGAAGAACAGGGTCTGGTGAAAGTTCTATGACTCCTTCTCATACCAAAACTTAGGGGGATGTGACCAAACACAATATAAACAGGGATATCAGTACTGACATGCACCCTCCAATGTCTTCAGATATGATGTTCTAAGAAAATGCTTCAGTGATGTGTGCCAGTTTGTCTGTCCTCAGCATGCATTGGTGCTGCCCTTCATCACTTTTGCTGTTTTGAGGTTGAGGTCTCTTTCAACCTTGGTGGAAGTGCACTCCATTGCTACCTGCAGGTCACTGATAAAGGTGCTAAACCTGCCAGGTCCCAGTGCAGAGCTCTGTGGTGTCCTCCTTTCACAGGCAGCCTAGAGTAGAGCCTGTAGAGTGCTCCCCACTGGCCACTCCTCCCCAACCCTGCCTATCCAACAGGATTTTTGCCATCTTCCTCTCCAGCCATGGGCTGTGATGGTCTAATTTGGCCAAAAGAAGTAATTAGTTATGGCTTAGCTAGATGTGTGAAATGAGGCTGTCAAATATCAAAAATACATCCCCTATTACTACTAAGTAGAATTCCTTCTGACAGCTTCCAAGGCTAATTTTGAACTGTATGTCTCAAGCAACATGATAGATTTGTCTGATTTGTCTTTACAAATGTTACTGAGCAGATGGAGTTTGGCAGCTTGTCCAATATCAGTGTATGTACTTAAGATATTGGGTACTCAAGATACTGGGTACTCAAAATATTGGGTACTCATCAGGCCTTCACTAGCAAGGACCAGTGTTTAAAAAATGCCAAAATCAGTTTAGGGATTGATTTTAAGAATAATAAAATATTTCAGTATTTTTCCTTACTGTCGCATGCCAGTAGCAGTGCTGTAGGTGAATATGCAGATATGCCATGAACTAATAATTATAAAAATAACACATAGGATAAATTTTGAAAATCTACCAAATTACAGGTTGCTTTTTCATTTTAGCTAAGTAAAAATCACCTCCAAATTATGTTTCTAGGAGGTTTTTTTAAGGTTTAGTTTTAGTTCCACATTAGAATGAAAACCTTTTATGAAGTACTACATTTTCAATTTGAATTAGACTGCCAAGAATTTAAAAGGCCTGTCCATTATCTTATCAAAAGCTATTTAATAGTTGTAATATCTAAAAAAAGATGCATTGGTGTCTGGCATTTCTGATGTTTTGGTGATCTGAAACAAGATGAGGATCCTCAGAGAATGTTTGGGTTTTGTACTACTCTTTGAACTTCTCTAATTTAGTTGAAAATTTTGACTGATATTGCACTGGGGTGGATGTTGAGCTTTGGACACCTTTTTCCATTTGTATCACGTCTATTCACCCTAGCAGAAAATACTCTTTCCTACCAACTGCTCACATTGTCACAATTTTAATGTTGGTTGCTGCAATGACAAATTCTGTTGTTATTTTATATCATGGTCTTGACAGGATTACCATTTTTACTGACCTGCTCAGGTTATTTGTGTAGCTTTCACACTTGTATAATGCTCAGCCTTGTTTAATAATGCCTGTCTGATCATCTATATTGCTATGAAGACTTTAAAAGAAGAAAGACTATGTATTTGTTAAATGTTTTATCTTTTATCCCTACCAAAATTCTATGGTTGTCATGGTAACTGTGGAAAGAAAGGAAAAAAGGAGAAGCAGGTTGTGATTTTCTTAAAAGATATTATTTCATGGTTGTTAGAAATAGAATTATGAGAAAATATGGCAGTTTCGTCAGTGTTTATAAGGCAAAAAAGAGTTGTTCTCAATTTTTACAAATAAAGAAGAAAACAAATCTTGTTTTATGTTCATTAGAAATGACATCAAATCTTCCTTTTCATTTCAGTCCTCCTAGCCCAGGGCATTCTTGACATAATAACAAAACTCAATTCAACCTGAGTATTTTAACAGCAGAAAACCCTTTCATGAACATTATAGTTTTTGAGAGCTCTTTCATTATGTTTTCCTACCTTCTTTATCACTTCATCATTACAAAGGTAATATTTTTCACCCTCTTAAAATAAAATATAATGACTTTGTATAAACTAGATCCCTTCCTACTGACAAATTACATTGTACTAAAGGGCTACATGACAATTTAGAAGACTTAAACCATTCTAAAAGCCTACAGATTTCACTGATGATTTTTTTTCAGAATTGGGTAAATTACTCCCCATTTCCTGATTTACCTAGTTATTTTAAAGTAAGCCTAGTCAATGTAAAAATGAGTGACAGGATCAGATTATAAAAGGTTTGCTTCCCTTCTTCAATCTGAGGAAAGCTTATTATTTTAAAGTGTTCAATTTGGAGTAGTCCATTTATTTTTACATTCAGACACACAGTTTCTTTGTTGCCTGAGTCTTTCCCTCTCCAAAAACTTCTTGGAAATGGACAGATGAAAAATCTATGCAACTGCTAAATAATAGTGCTGTTTCCTCACTGTTGAGGAAAGATTTCAAGAGTTTCAATACTCATATTCAGGGTGTTTGGAACATACTTTCATTTTGACATAAATGAAACTGTAGGGAAGCCGTCCTAAAGGCATAAAAAGTTAAACTATGATGGTCTGTGTGTTTCATAGTTTCCATGAGAAACATCTACCAGTGTAGCCCAAAACTGTTTGTGAGTTTTGAATGAGTCACATGTCTACTTTGACAACTATTGGAAAGGTGTTTTCATGCCAAGAGGTGTTTGCATGCCAATTTGCTGCATCACACTGGAGATATTTAATTAGTTTTCCTTTGCATGTTGCTCCCCACTGAACTCAGGAGGATCCAGTCCTTATGTGACAATGGTATTAACTGCTGTGACTGAATCTGAGAATTGAGCCAGTTCCCTGGAATACAGTATTTCTGCAATTCCTGTGATATAATTGCGTAAAGGTTTGGGTGAATGATTCAGCTCTTTAAAAATTGACGTATATATATTTCCAATAGAAGATGACAGCTTTATCTTCATGTTTTTTGTGCACCACCCGAGGGAGAAATCCCATGCCAAATGTGAGTGAGGTTTGATTGCATAGCTAAATAAGTTAGCATTATGATCATCAGAAATGGATACAAATAACTGTCGGGTAAATTTTGATTTTTAAAATTTTGATTTTTGTAATTCCTAGTTTAGAATGCTTGAATGTATGATTTTAAAACATTGGGTTTAGATGGACCTTCATAGAATATAAAATATTAGTATCTAAAATTCCTTTGCTCAGCAGTTGTCCTGTATCTTCAATAAATACTTTTAAATCAAAGTTTTAAGACTTGTTTGTGAAATGAACTCCATAACAACATAACAGTCATGCTATAAAGAGGCCTTCTGCAGAAAACCTTGAATCTAATAATCCCCACCTGATCCGGTTTAAATGAAACAGTGGGATAAACAAAAGCATGTCTGTAAGTAAGGTTTTTGATTTTGAAAGGCCAAACTTTAAGTAATTGTGAGAACTGATTAGAGACAATGACTGGATTGAGAGTTTAAGGACTTTAATACAGAAAAGCCATGCACATTAACTCAAGAGAAAACTGTATCTGGAATTTACAGGCTAAGCAAAGAAGAAAAGATTGGACACAACATCCCAGGACTTGTAGAGTTAAATTACCTTCAGACTTGTAGAGGATATAAAAAGAGGAATGGTAAAAAGGCAAAAAGGATTTGTTTTATTTGGTATAGAAAGAATAAGGGTAAAGATAAAGACTTGCAAAATATATGTAATACATTAAACAATAAATTTAACAAGAAGTATAAAAAGAAAAGACAAAGTGAACATCATGATAGAAAGCAGTGGTAGTAACGAAATGTAAGATTTTGTTAGTGTAGCTCTAGCCTAACATGCCTGTTGTGCTTCAATTTCCAGTGCCAGTAATGAATCAGAGCACCAGGCAGTGGGTCCAGCCCTCCTGCAGGCCAGGAGTTGGTTACATGCTGCAGGGCCTCCTCTTGCCACAGCATCTGGCATGTAGAAAACAGCATTGCTAAGAATCCCTGTGCAGAAAACCCTGAAAAATGATAGAGTAATTTGCAAATCTGATCGAAATTCTGTATCAAAGGAAGAATCTGCAGAAATGAATGAAAAATGTGAATGTCCACTGTTTTACTTCCTGTCATTTTTATATTTGTTGATATCTATCTTTGAATCAGTTTTGATTTTACTGGATTAGACATATCATAGGATTTATCAACAAGAAGTGGATTTTAAGTAGAGCATAGATATTTTAAAATTCCATCTTGCCATACTTTAGAAAAAGCTTTCAAAGTAAATTAGTTGGAGTTTCAACCAGATTAGTTAAAACAGGCCTGTTCAAGAACACCTAGTATTCTATACATTTATTCTTATATTATTGTTTTGGTGGAGGACAATTTCCTGGTGCAAACAGTTTTTCTGTACAGAGCACAGAACAAGTTTCCTCCTCTGTGGAGGATGGAAGTTCCTTCTGCATGGTGTTTACCAGGAAGATATAGTTTCTCTTAGCTCACTGAGAATACATAAAATACATAAAAAGATTCACATATGTTTTGTTAGAAGAAAAATTAGGGGCTGAAGTAATTGTGTAACACATTTAAAGACCACGTCACAGAGACACCATCTGCACTTCACTAGGGACTTGTTCCAGCCAGAGCCCAGATTTGTCCCCAGAGCTACCAATGTGAGGAAGCTTAATTCACTTTTCCTTGGTCCTCTGTCTCTAGTTTTGCTGAAAAGATGAATTAGTACTTGCATATAGCCAGATACCTTTCTCACAAATGTTATTGAATAAGATCTTGTTGTCTGAATAAAATATTACTGCTAATGTATGCATTTTCTCACATATAGCAATTAAAAAAATATATCCTGTGCTTTGTAGTCTTCTTGTCATTACCCCAGCATTACCCCAGACAATTTTCTATTATGTAATCTTCTAATTATAAATCCTCTCATTCCTTCTCACACACAGCAATTTTCTTTTTCCAGTTTGTTTTTTTTTTTTAATTTAATAATCTAGCTAAAGAAATTGGTGTCTATTTGTAGGGATAAATCAAAAGCAGTGACAGACTTGTGATGATGACAGTTTTAGAAACACATGCTTCATTAAAAAATTAATTTTTGTTACCCAAAAAAAAAAAAAAATCTGAAATGGTCAGAGACTTTACAAACTTAGGCCTCTCTTCTGCTGAGTTTTGTGGTGTGACCCTGAGTAGTTCTTTTCACTGTCCTTGCTTCATTTCCTCATCTTCAGAAAGAAGCCTAGAGTTCTTTCTGTTCTGCAGACACTGTGTGAAGAGAAGTTATGATAAGCAATGTGAAAAATCTCTCCAAGGAAGAGTGATACTCATTTACTTACCTGTTTAATACACATTTCAGCTGCTCATTTCTGGCTTTCTTCATGGTCATTGCAAATAAAGAAGGCACAGGGCACAACCCATCTCATCCTGAAAGCAACATTGGAAATAAGTGAGCTGAACAATGTGCTTGTTCCTCTCCACTGATTGCAGAGGAAATCTCAGGTGTAGGTGTGCAAATGTCTGTAACTGCAGGTATTTGGTTAGATTATTCAGTGAAGGAACTCTGAGTTTCTGATAATAAGGAAGCTATATTGAATTCAAGAGAGTACTTGCAGGCTAAATCACTGCCTATCATGGAATGAGAGAAAAGCAGTCTGAAAGAGGCCTCAGGAGGTCATCATGCCCACAGGCAAAATCAGCTGTACCTGCCAACTCTGATCGGTGCTTACCTAACCTGTCCTTAGAGATTCTGTGCAGACAAAGTGTGGACACTTACTCAGGCAAAGAAATCCCATCTTCTGAGTGTAAGTTAAATGCCCATTACTAAAGTGTTTGTAAAAGTCATATATTGTAGATTTATAGAAAATTTAAATGTGTTTCAGTATTTTGTTCTGCTTATAATGGTGAGGGAGGCAGAGTGGCTTTCCATGCACACCTTGAAAATTCAAACCCAACTGTCACATGCACTCTTGAGATAATCTATTTAAGATGTTATTTTTTTATCAGAAATAGATTTGTGGGTTACATTTCCAGCCAGGAGCTCTACTTCAGTTATGCATATCTATTCAAGAAAACAGGCATCTCTTCAAATGTCTTTCTGAGAAGTAGTTTCTTTTATAAATGCCCTTATTGAAGTCATGAGTTTACTTGTAGACTAAATCACTGCCTATCATAGAATGAGAGAAAAAAAACAGTCTGAGAGACCTCAGGAGGTCATCTACTCTATGCTTTTGCCTGCAGGCAAAATCAACTGTACCTGTCAACTCTGATAGATGCTAACCTAACCTGTCCTTAGAGATTTGCAATGACTGAAACTGAAAAAGCTCTTCAGGCAATCTGTTTGAGTGTTGTCATGATCCATGTCATTAGAAAGTTTTACTTAATATCTATCTTAAATCTTCCAAGCTGTAATTCAAGCTCATTAATTCAGTTTCCATCCTCTCTAGGCAGGGAGAACTGATTGTTTTGTTCTTCATTCCAGAAGCATTTTACATTCTTGCAGATCATAACATCATCCTCTTTTATCTATGTTTTTAGTGGGTTTTTTTTCCTGAAGCATTCATAGTAGTACACTTTTCCAGTTCTTCCTTTGTAGGTTTGGGGATTTTTTGAAAGTGCATTTGTACATGCTTCCAGTGTTAGTGTATATCAGGTGTAGGTCCCAAGGTTTTGGTGTCAGAAAGGGAGCTACAGGGGTGTGTGAGGAGACCAGGGGCTGCCCTGTGCTGGACACAGCTGTTTCCAGCTGGATCTGTGACAGAACAACCAGGGCACAGTGCTGGACCCAGCAGCCAAGCTGATGGTGCCCTTGGCAAAGCATATTTAATGAAGAGCAAAGCACCACAGAGCAGGGAGGAGTGAGTGAGGGGAGAAAAAAAAAATGCATAAGAAATAATCCTCCAAACACCAAGATTAGAGAGGAAGGAGAGGAAACAGGTACTCCAAGTACTGGAGCACATTCCCTTGTGGCTTATGTAACCATGCTGGTCCATATATTGACACTGCAGCCCAAGGAGCACCCAATGCTGGAGCAGGTTTTATGCTGAAGGACTCCAGCCCATGGAGAAGAGCTGTTCTGAAACATGGGAAAAGTGTGGAGAGGAAGAAGCAGCAGACAGAAACCATTCTGTACTGATCACAACCTCCATCTCCATTCCCCACTGGAGCTGGAAATGAGGGGGCAAAGTTGAATCTGGGGGTGAAAGTGCCTGGGAGGAAGGTGTTTTACATTTGTATCTCACCATCTGGTTAAAGTTTTAATTGTCTAGGAATTAAATTATTTTTTCCAAAATTGAGTTTGTTTTGCTTGTGACACTAATTGGTAAGTGAGCTCCTTGTCTTTATCTCCAACCACAAGTGTCTTAAGCTTATTTACTTCTTTGTCCTATTAAGGAATGGGAGTGAGAGAGCAGCTGGGTGGGTGTCTGGCAATTGCCCAAAGTCAACTCACCACATTCTCACTATAGAATAGTGTTCTACATTAAACCTTTTCCCTGCTTTTTAAATACATTCTATATATTTAATGTAAAAAATGAAAGTCAAATAAGAAGTCCTTTCCTATCCTATCTTTCTATCACAACTTCATATTTAAAAAAAATTAAAAAATATAATTAAAACAACCAGACTTTCCTATGCAGAACTCAAAAATTTAAACCAACCTTCTAAAACCCTAAATTTTCAGATCAATGATTTCACCTACAAGGAGCAAACAAAAAAATTCTACTTATTTTACTTTAGAAAGATGAGTCATTACTAAAAATAAAATTAAAATCCAGCCCACTCTCCTGATGGTTATATTTCTGATTAATTATGTCGATTCAGAAGTCTCAATTAACAAAGATGTAATTTCAGTCATTCATTTAGGAAGAAAATAAAAATGTTCAAAGCTGTGGGAGTTTTATATTTCTACTTTATTGCTTTAATTATTTTGGAAAGAAATTACAAAATTTTAAAGTCGGAATACACTTTTCTCATAATGATAATGGTATTACATATTTTTTAAAAAAATTCTGCCTTCAGTCACATCTTCCAATATAACTTCATAGTCTAAAATGATGTTTTAAATCTGAAACTCATTTTAAGCATTTTATCTTAGAAGTAGATTGAGATTCTATAAAACAAATAAGGAATTGGGCTACAAGAGAGAAAGTGCCTCATCATTTATCCTTCATAATTAGCATGGTTGGGTTTTATGAATTAATTCATAGGTTCCTGGCTCTCCTTACTTCTGTGTGATAATGTTGAGAAAGGTGACAGATTTACAGTGGGGAAAAGATTGTAACACAGTTTCTTTCTTGTAAGTTATTTATGACAAGATAGTTAATATGAAGAGCTAGGAAGTGCAATTTATATGGGTGTATTGATTAAAGTAAAATTATAGCACAGGGGCCATAAAGTAAGACATTTTCTTGAGAAACAGATGATGAACAAGATCTGTGACATTGTTTCTTTTGAGTCTCGTCATCAATTTATTGAAATTTGTTCCAAAAACTTACAGAAGGCCCAGGCTTCTCCGTTTTGTTTCTGGTGGTGTCAGTCAGCACTTCACAGAACCATGGAATGGTTTGTTTGGAAGGGGCTTTTAAAGGTTATCTAGACCAAGCCTCCACCATGGGCAGGGGCACCATCCACTGCAACAGTTTGCTAAAACCCCGTTGACCCTGGCCTTGAACTTTTCCAACTCATTCCAATTTCTTGCCACCAATTTTTTTTTCCTCATGTCCAATCTAAACCTACTCTGTTTCAGTCAGCCCCATGTTCTGTCTGCATAACTCTTCACTTGGTGCATGCATGGCTGTTTCTCTCACATGTTCCCACTCCTCTCTCCTGGCTGCTGTTGCACAGCAGGCTCAGTCAGCTTCTTAGATGTGTTATCCAAGACATGTTTCCATTGTCATGGTGGACTTGCCCTTGGGCAGCAGCAGGTCCATCTTGGAACAAGCTGGCTTTGGGTCTTTCCAACATGGGCAGAGCTTCTGATGTCTTCTCACAGAAGTCACCCCTGCTTCCCCATGCTACCAAGCCTTACCATGCAAAATCAATGCACAACAACTGTCTAATTTTCCATCCAGCAGTATCCCCAAGTCCTCTTCAGGGGTGCTCTCAATCCTGTCATCACCCAGTCTCTGCTGGCAATTTCCCTGAGCCAGGGGCAGGACCTTGCACTTGGCCTCATTGAATTTCATGGGGTTCACACAGGGCCCACCTCTCAAGCCTGCCAAGGTCCCTCTGGATGGCATCTCTTCCCTGCAGCATACCAGCTACACTAATCAGCTTGGTGTCAACCACTACTTGAGGAAAAAAATGTCACAGAATGAGAGAGTCACAAAATGGGTCAGGTTGGAAGGGACCACTGTGGGTCACATGGTCCAATATCCCTTCTCCAGCAGGGTCATCCCAGAGCACACTGCACAGGATTCCATCCTGATGGAATATCTTGAATATCTCCGGTAAAGGAGACTCCACATCCTCTCTTGGTCACCCACACAGTAAAGAAGTTCTTCCTCATATTCTGGTGGAACTTCCTGTGCATCAGTTTCTGCCCATTGTTTCTTGTCCTATTGCTTGGCACCACTGAGCAGAACCTGGCTCCATCCTCTTGACACCTCCCTGCAGATCCTTATGTAAAGTGACAAGGTTCTCTCTCAGCTGTCTCTTCTTGAGGCTGAACAGGCCCAGCTACCTCAGCCTTTCCTAATAAGAGAGATGGTCCTGTCCCTCAGTCATCCTTCCTGCCCTTCCTGCCCTCCACTGGATCAGCTCCAGCAGCTCCGCATCTCTCCTGTCCTGAGGATCCCAGAACTGGACACAGCTCTCCAGATGTGCCTCCCCAGGGCTGAGATGAGGACAGGATCACCTCCCTGCTGCCAGTGCTCTCCTTAAAGCCCCCCAGGATCCCACTGGCCTCCTTGGCCCCAGGACACTCTGCTGGCTCATGGACAGTCATTTTCCACCAGCACCCCCAGGTCCCTCTCCACAGAGCTGCTTTCAGGTCAGTCCCTGTGCTGGTGCAGGGGGTTGTTCTTCCCCAGGTGCAGGGGAAAACATTGCACTTGCCTTTTGAATTTCCAACTGTTCTTTGCCTTGGCTGAACTTGCTATAGCCTGGGGTTTTTTTCCATTAGACTGCAGGTGCAGTCTGAGAAACTGTACACTGAAGTAGAGGTTTAGGCTTGAAATGAGTGCATATAAGGTTTTGCTGTTGGTTTCAAGGCCTTTTTAGGATTGCTGCATCACTGTTTAACTTTTGTCTGACAGAAGAGTATCAAAGAGCATGATATTAAAGTGTATTGAATGCTAAATTATATAACAAATAGTAGTGAAATTCTTAATGAAAGCTTTATGGCCAGATTTTTGTTTTTATCACAGAATAAAAAGCTTTGCTTTTTTGGAATAATTCCAATCAATCCAAAATACTCTCTGAGAGAATTCATTCTCCAGCAAATTATGCCTTCATCCTATATTACTTTAGAAAGCTGTTTTTTACCTCAAGCATATATGTCATTATTCTCTGCTGTGTTTTGATCTAACAGCACTTTCACAGGCTCCACTGAGACTCCACTAACTCCACTATTTCAAGTCCATAAAGAAGATTTAAACCAGATCCTATAAACTTGAGTGTTGTACAAATATAATGGTTGTCTGATGGCTACTATTCCAATTCTCTTTGTACAGTGTAACTCAGTAATATGATCTCAGCCAAGGGTAATGTTTTTATGTGGGTAGAGTCTGAGCCTGGGAGTTAGTAACCTGGTGCTCTGTTCCCAGATATGTTTCAGATTTACTGTGCAGCCATAATTGGATGTGATGTTCTGTCTGTGCTTTGGATTGCTGTTTGCACAAGGACAATAATGCTTCTTTACCTTGGACAACCCTTCTGAGAAATGTGTAAAAAATATTAAATCTGTTGATTACTTACCTTACCTATTACCTAAGTGTCAAGGGTAGCATCACAATAGCAGCCACCTATTATGTTAAGACTCCATGACTTTTTATCTGTTTTCTGTAGTATTTAAGAGTGCTCATGGATTTTGCTTTTGGAAGGACTTGATATCATCCAATGGAAAGATTATTGCATGTTACAGCTATCATAGCTGCAACATGAGATAGAAGTCCATTTTTAAATTAAAGTTTTTGCTTTGTATGCTCCAGGTTTTCTGTCCCAATTATTCATATCCATCTGTGCTTTCTGCATGTCAAGTGAAATTTTCTATCAAACTGAAAAGTTTTTGATGTGGTGTGTTCCTTTATCCTCTTGTTATAGCCAACATCTATCTTTCTAGCTTTATATACTTCAACATAAAATAACAATGTAAGAATTGCCTAATATAGTTCTGCTCTTGTTCTGTAGATTTTGTTGAGAGTACAGTGATAATTGGTCTTTTCATGTTTCTTTCAGAGTGCTTCACCACATGCTATTTCCAACTATTTCATGCTGCATTTTACAATCCTTTCCAGTCAGGTTAATAGGTCTACTCATAATAATCTTTAAACCTACATATAATGTCTATATTTGGAACTTATATTATTCCTTTTGTCAATCTTTCCTCAAACATTGTGCAAAGAAGCTGCATATCACAGTTAAATACTCAAGCACTTTCTGACCTACCTTTGCCTACATTTATGATGTTTTTCACTTCCTTCCTCTAGCATTAGTATCTCTGCTGTTTTTCCTGTTGTGTACATAATTATCTGTTCTGTTACTGAAATATGCGTTAGAAGTCAGCATTTGCAGTGACATTTAAGATTTTGTAAAGTGTTCCTATTCTGCAAATACAGAATAACAACCTTGTTTCTGCCACAATGCTTTGGAGTAAAGCCAGTCTTTCGGATGGTGATTACTGGCATTTTGTTTTACAGTTCAAAAAACTGCAAAAAACTGTAGCACATCAGAGCCCAAAAGTAACTTATAAATATGGACTGATGCTACTCAGTATGTTTTTTCTTCATTACTTTTGATATTTAAGAGCTATAATGTACACTTAATAGATTAATTAAATTAAATTGTTCACATTTTTGGGTATCTTTTGTCCTTTGTTCCAACAAGAAAAAAGATTTAGATTCTCTGACTTATTAAATGGATTTCATCTTTCATGTACAGAGAAGAAGCACTTCCACTGCACACAGTGTACCACAAATCCTGCCTCTTTTGCAGCTAGTGAGCACTGGGAAGATGCCAGACTGGGAGCAGAGGTGCCCAGAGGCAGATTTACAGACAGTCTGTATATAGCACAGGTGCAAACACTGCCCTCAGGCTCTCCTTTGGGGGATGCAACTGGCCTTGGGCACTCACAGAGCCTGCAGGAAAGCCTGGAATGTGTCTCGTGTGGTGACTCTACCTGGACTTCGGGGGCTACTATGGATAGGTCAACAAAGGCAGAAACTACATGAGGGAGATGGATTACTGAGGTAATGTCCTCTGACCCTCAAGAGTTAAATGCCTCCAACTACGACATTTACCCTTCAACTGATAGTTCAGACAGAGCTAGAAGACCATGAACACCAAAGGATGGGATCTCTTTTTTAAAAAATGTTGTAATAAATAAGAAATTAGGTAAAGCACAATTGTCATGCTTTCAAAGGATGAATGGGGCAACAGACAATTCAGACTATTAGAAATGAACTGCTGTTCCTACATTGTCATTATGTGGTTCTTTATGGTTCAAGTGGAAAAACATGGCAAGAAGGAAGAGCTGGAAGTTCTGCATTTAGTGGATCAGAGCCATTCTGGACAAGGAAAAAATTTCTATTAGTGGAGTGAATACATTTTATTTCACCAAAAGTTTGGTCATCCCACTCCAGTTGTTCTGAGTGATAAAAATATAATGCACTCCTATGTGCTGATCCAAAGGTCAGGCTGAATTCTTAAAGAAATGCTGGATCTGTTTGGTACCAAATTATCTGTACAAAGGGCTTGGGACTGTGTCTCATACAGTTACTGTTAAAATATGGCCTCAAAACTAAATGAAATAATGTTCAGCTTTGTGTCTGAATCTATTAGAAAAAGAAAACCACAGCAATAATGGAGGAAAGAACAATCTATCTTATGTTCTTTTATATGACTGTCATATATTCTCCTTTGCTGTAAAGTGGCTTATGGGATACTGCATTGTCTTCTGCATTTCATTAAGGTACTTTTACAGCAGTTTCTGAAATTCACCCAGAGCTAGCCCTGACAGGGAGTTCTGACCTTCTGATGGATATAATTTTTCCTGTAAAGTCAGCTAATGGTTAACCTTATTCCCAGTGGGCAAGTGTCCATAATGCAAAGCCCAGCAGTGCTCAGCAAATCTGACCAAATCCTCAACTGGTTCAAATCATCATGAGTTCACCAAGTCGTTATGCATCAGCTGAAATTTGGTCTCAGTAAAGGCAATAATGAAATACATATTGCTGCTAGTGAAACCAGGATTTTGCACTTCAGATTCAGCTAGTATCAAGTCAAGATAGTAATACTATTATAAAATAAATTTTGAATTTGGCAATGTGCTACTTAGAGCAGACTAGGTGCTTTCATTTGGAATTCTCCTCCTGCACTATTGTGTAATAACAGGGCTTTTGTGCAGAGATCATTGCATTCTCCCATGCAGCAAATGCTGTGTATGACTTGGGTTCAAACCTAATAAAAAAGGTCTTGAATCCTCCTCCCCTTATAGCATTTCATGATGGGGAGGCATGAATTTAGTGTCTGATTGAAATCACACAGAGCACATCTTCCAGTGGCTATCTGGCATCCCATCCCTCTGGTTCCATGTCTGTAATGCATCAGTTGAAAAATCAGAGAAAACTTCAGTGCTGCACTTCCTGCTGCATGAGCCAAGTGCTAATGTCCTGGCAGGGGAACAGGACGTGGGGCAAACTCTCTTCTCTCTCTTCTTCTCCCCTATCACTGGAAATATTTTTAATTACACCTTATCCCTTTGTCTGCTGTTGAACCACTTCTCCAACTGTGTTAAGAATTTGTATGTAAATAATTTAACATAAAAAACATGAAAAGTGGCATGGTTTTGAAGTGTTTGACATTTAGTGCTTTCTTCTGCATTCATGTTTATCTCTTTTTGCTTTCCTTTTCCCAAATGTCATTCTGCCAAACATCTTGAGTCATGACCTTTATGAGTTAGACGAACTGAGCAACCAGAAATACAGATCCAATTACTGTAACTTTTAGATGTATGTACATACAAAGAATTATGAAGCTATAGAACACTCACAATGAAGTTTTATTTCTATATATTAATATAGATCAGATCAGATGTTAAAAGCTATCCAAAGTTATATTCACTGCAGCCCACATGTGCAGGGGATGCATTAGTCTACTTAGAAGTAAGGATATCATAAAATGCTGGACAGTTTTGCATTAATAAAATAGTAATGCATGCACTGAATTTTATCACTATAAATATCTTTGAATATATGTAAATTTCACTGAAAATAAATTCAGCTTAATTAATATTTCTTCTCTGATTTGATTAATTCCAGAGACTCAAGCCAGTTCCAAGATAATTATCACCAGTTTTTTTAATGAAACCTGGAAGCTTTTGCAAAAAAAACAAATAAAACAAGCTAATAAAGAAATTAATTTTATAAAATATTTCCATTTTCCTCCATACAGTTTCCCTGAATGATTTGCAGTAAAGCAGTTTCTAATTTTTTTCTATAAGTAAGAAATATTTTTTATCTTTATTGATTTTTCCTCCTTTTTTCTTTATTGATGTTGGATTTAATTTAAAATATTCTATGGGATTAGACGTTTTTCTTGTTGAAAAATGGATGAAGGTAATTTACTCTTTATAAAAATTCTAGTGTTGAGGATATTTTGAAATAATATGGACCTGGAAAAAAGGAACATAAAGATGAAAGAGATGAGTAATTAACATAGATTTCAATCTGACAGCAATAAAATTAAGATTGATGGCATAAATGTTCCAAGATTAGATTTCTTTGTTGTAACTGAGAAATAAAAAATAAATTTTAGTTAAGACCAAAAAAAAAATCAAAAAAAAACCAAGAAACAAGATTTGTTTAAGAAACTGAAATGACAAATAAAAACAAGAAAGAAAAAAAAATCACTTGTCTATGTGGGATTTTTCTTTCTAGTTATATCATGAGTTTAATAAAATCTATTTCCCCTCTGTACAAATTCTGATTTCAGTGAGATTAATGATATCTTTCTATGAGGAAAAGCAGAAACAACAAACTTTTCAAGAAAAACATACTTAAGAAAAAATAAAAAATATCATCTACATCAAAGTTATGAAGGGAAAAAACCTCTTTTAATGAAATGCAAAATCTACTAGCACCAAATTACAATTAAGAATTAAAAATAATGTTCACTGGATTATTACACAATATTGCCAATAAATTACATGTAAATACCTGGTATTCGTGCAATTGCTGATGTATGAATTTCAGGAAGTCCTTAGCAGTCAATTTGTGAAATTTTCTCTGAGGTACTGCTTTTGGAAAGTAAGGATTCCACTTTCATAATAATTTCTGATCATCAGTGCTTCAGGCTTCAGATGTTCTCTGCTTGAATCATGTTGGGAATATCTCAAACCTTAAACCTTTAAGACTACTCCAAACAGAATTTTTATGGTTAAAATAGTACTGCAGGCCTTTGTGATTTAAAAAAAAAAAAAAAAAAAAAAAAAAAAAAAAAAAAAAAAAATAGCCATCTGATGATCACCACATCAGAGTTAAGATCTGACCACTGTCCCAAAATGTAATTTAAACCATATGTACAGATGTACAGAGCAGCTGGGGCTGCAGCACAAAATCAGTATCTATGACTTAGAAAGCTTGAATCACATATGCTTGAAATAAATGTCAGACAAGAGGAAAAGCACAAATTTGTAATTTAATGGTAAAACACAAAACATTTAGATGCAGCAGGTGCATTTAGCAATCTACCAGTTACTCATACCCCCCACCCCACAATTTGGTTAGTCAGGAGGACTATCCCTCATGGATTTGCTCTTGGTATATATTTGGTATATGGTGTATATATATATATCTATATGTGTGTGTGTGTGTGTGTGTGTGTATGTGTATATGGTATATATTAGCTGGTGGGTATATCCTGGTCCCTCCTAATGACACAACAGAACATGGTTCTTTTAACATCACTGCCATTTAAAATTAAACTTGCTTTTTAACGACATGCACTTAAAACTGTTACATTGTGTCTTTTTTAACTTTAGGATAAAAATATATAGTACTTTGCAATCAAGTATTTCTGCAGAAATATATAGATAGCTTAGCCTGTCTTTATAGTGGTTTGAAAGCAAAACCAGTGAGAGACTCCAAGTCAGAAATACAATATAATAGAGAAAACAAAACAAAACAAAACCAAACAAACAAAAAAATGCAATAGACAGAGTCAGAATACAACCCGACACCCCGCTAGTTAGGGTGGTGGTAGCAGTCCAGATGAAGTACTCTTGTTGAAGTAGTGATCCTGTAGAAAGGTCTGGTAGCTCTTGTCCTCTGGAAACCAGTGGGTAAGGGCTGCTTTGGTGCTCCAAATCTCAGTTTTTATCTAGGTAGGAAATGTTTGGCTCCTCCTCCTGGGTGGAGCATCTCACAATGGGATGATGTCATTTTATAAACCATTCAGTGGGACTGAATGGCCCATTAACAGAAGATATGTCCCTGGAGGAAGGATGGGTCATGGGAAAGATAAAGAACATTGCCCCATCTGGTTTTTAACAGATGGCCCATTAGCAGAGGATATCTCCCACAGAGATAAGAATCACTCTCCCACCTGGTTTCAGCAGATGGTGATAGAATACACACCTTTGGGCACATCTTTACATTGTAACCTTGGACAGTCTGTTATAAACTGTACCAGATATATATAATATATCATCTAAGCCATATTAGAGACTGTGTCAAGGGCCTCAACCTAATCTTCATCTGCATTAACAAAATTTAGATGCCCTTGCCATCCTTAGCAATATGTATTAAAAGTGATGATTGAGCTCACAATTTCACTTCCTATAGCAGCTTTTACTTAGATCATGTTATACTTTATAGAACGGAATTTTCCTGCAAATTTTTTTTCAACAATATTTAAAACATGAAGCCAAACTGAACTATTACTCTTGATGTTGCTGTTGTTGTTGGTGTCGTTGTTGTTGTTTTACCTCAAGGTTGCATCTGATCGAATTCATAAGTAAAATTTAAATTATATTTTATAATGTTTTTGTGTTCTGAAACACTTATTTCAAGGTGTTTCAATTTTTTATTTGTAAGTGGAATTAAAATAATGCTCATATTCATATGAAAAATATTCATATTAAAAATGAAACCCATATTTTCACAGACATTTTAGCTACTTTTTCTCTGATTTTTTTTTCTATTTTTTTCTTAGTTTGTGATTTTTTTTGTTTACTAATTACTATTATCTGGATTGAGTGGAATGTAAGTAAATATTATTCTTGCTTTAACACATCTCAGATTCCACATGGGGTTGTTTAGTTTGGCAAAAATAGTAATAGAACAGAACTGATAGCTGAACAAAGATTAGATAATAACTAATATTGCAAAGCAAGCTAACCTAAAGGAGTGTTGGGACTGATTCAGCAATCAGACAAACTGTTCTTTCTCCACAACCTCTACTCCTGAAGACTTCCTGAGAGTTAAATTTGGGAAAAAAAAATCACTGAAGACATGTAAGGTTTTGAGAATTTTCTGTCACTGTAAAAAAGTAGAATAGAAATGTTGCCCGAAGCCCCAAACAGAACACAAACTAACAGAGTTAGTTTATGCGGTGCTTTATTCAGGGCCTGGGGAACCTGCGGACTAGCGTCCAAAGTCAGGATCCCACAGCTCCCGTTTTCCATCAGGTTTTTATACCTTTTTACAAAGTGGCCTACGTGCAGAAATACACATTCTTCAGAACAATACAGATACATAAATCTTGCAGGTATCATTCCTAAAAGTTATAAATTCTGCATGCTTGTCTACTTAGAACTATAGGCTACCCCCCTTAATCCCCCTTGTATGTTTGCCCATCACCAGAACCCTTTATTTATTATTATTATTATACTTTAGCCTTATCTTGAAAGTTTCTAGATGTCCTATATGCTCTACTAAATCCTTTGATTATTGTTTTCACAGTTTTAAATGTTCTATATGCTCTACTAATTCTTTTCACTATTGTTTCACAAGGTAGGTTCTCAGGGCCTGTCCGAAAACTGCAGTTTTCTAAGCCTTAGCATGACTACTACTATATCTACATTAGTCCTTTTTCTCATTATTTCGGTATCAGAAACATTATAGGGAAATGCAAATGATGGCACAAAATTCTGAGACACTGAATCTACTTAAATGAGAAATATTTATTAACAGTGTAAAAACTGCTAATCAAGATATCCACCTGTGGAAAAATAGACTTTAAATGTAATTATGTAAAAAATAATCCACACCCTTCCTTCATTAACATCTGTGTGAAATAATTTACTCTGAACTTGAACTTTAATTGTAAATTATAATTTTTATCCATTGAAAGGATGCTGCCCCACTGTTTTGAAGACTGAGGAATTCGCCTATTATCAGAGGGGTTGCATTTACAGACATATTTAGAATGATGAATGCTGTCAGCTTGTTGATAACCTAAACCTCCCAACAGCCTTGGGAATTCAAGCTGTGGAACAAAATCTATCATTAACATTGGTGGAAAAAACTGAGCCTGTGCATTGTTATTTTCAGAGAATTTTAGTCTTTCTTAAAATTCCAGGAGTTAACAAGCCTTCAGAAGAATCCAAGACCTGTGGAAACTACACTAAGAAAATGTTCCTAATACTTCTTTATTTAGCACCTTGAAAGTATCCCTAATGATAGAAGCTAGTATTGACAAGAATACTAGAGAGATATGAACATAATGTTGAAATATCTTCATATCTATTATCTCCTTACTCAATTTAACTGCTCATCGTTTTTGTGAAAAGAAAGGATTCCCCTCAGTCAGAGGTAAAATGGGATTTACTAATAGATAAATTGCAATGACTTTCTGGGATCAATCCTGCTCTCAGATGAGAAAAAATGGTATTGATTGCGCATGCACTCCAGTCATTTTTTTAAGTAATTTTTTTTCTGAAATTATTTTTTGCATTCCCAAAATGCCTAAAGTTATTAAGTTTCCCTTGAACTGCATTAATATTTTCCAGTGAAAATGAGGAAGAACTAGTGTTAACAGTTGGATACATTACCAGAACTTAAATACCTCTACTAAGGTATCAGAAATTAAAGAAGTAGTTACAAAAGAAGAGATGGCACTGGGCAAAATAATCTCTCAGGACCAAATCTGTCATAGTTAATGAATAATGTACAAATATGTTTTATTCTTGCTTGGTACTATAAGTAGGGAGAAAAAAGCAAATTCAGAATCCTGTAGATACTCATGGAAACAGGAAATGCATCTCACTTTCTACAAAGGTGTTGGTTTGGAAGTGCAGCAAGGTCTGTAGTGACACATAACTCATAACAGTTTTTCAGCTACTCAAATCAGCCTTGCAAATGTACCAATTCCTTTATTATCTGTCCATATCTTGCAGAATTTAAGCACTTTAAATTAAATTGCAGACATGTCTTCAGCTTTCTAAACCTTTTTACTCCATCTGTAGTATTAGACATATCCAAGAACATATTTTGTTGTTTTTTGGACCTCAATATGAAAAAAAATATTGAGGCAATTCTTTTAAAATATCTGCAGGAGTTTGATGTTAAAATTTAGTTAATAGGGAAGGCATGTCTAAAATTCACTTGAGTGGATAAAGCATATTTGCACTTAATTGAAATGGGAGGAAGTCCATGTAAGTAAAACTTTTTATGCCTTAATGAATACTTAGCAGTTCTTGTCTGAAGTTGATTGGAAAACAATAATACTCAATGCTTAGTAATAATTGATATCTACTGGCTACATAATCTATGACATTAGCCCCATCATTTCTGGGGTTTGTCCTGTTCTGTTGGGTTTTCCCTTTAATGCCCTTTATCTCTGGATTGTGGGCCCTGATACTCCAGATAAGCTGCATAAAAGGAATGATTGGTTCAGGATACCCTCTGCTGTCACACCAGAGTATCTCAGATTTCTCTTTATTGAGACACTGTGCTTTATCTCCATTTTCTATTCTTTTTTTTCCCCCTCTAAGTATTAGTTACAAAAAGACAAAAGAACTTTGTTGTCATCGTTTCCCTTTGAGCTAATGTAAAACTAAGCAGTTTGCAGGGTTTTCCACTAATCTGAAGCTGCCAGGACATCAAGATTAGGGATAGGCAGCTGTCGTGTTTCTTCTATGAAATTCAAAGAAGATGGGAGAAGGATGGTAGTAAAACAAAATACTTAAAATGGATTGCATTATACAGTTATTTTCCCTCTGAGTTTTTGGGTTTTTTCCATTTTATGGCAGATAAAGAGACATTCATATTATTCCTCAGAAACTGTTCATTATAACATGGTGAACAGATGAGAGAATGAAAGAGTGAAAAGGAAACAGCAACCTTAATGGAAGTATAATCCCAAAGGTGAAATTAAGTTTTATGTACTTCCATGTTAGGATCTTCTATGTTTATGAAAATTTTTCTGACTGAACATTTAGACTCCGAGGCAACTTGTTTCTAAGGCCCTCAGGTCTCAGTTCACATGTGTTGGAAAGTACACAGAGAATTTTTGTGGCAAACAACTTTAAATGAGTCTTTTTTATTTTATTAGGAATATTTGGAGTCCTCTGGATACCCTCAGAATCAGCTTCTGTAGCAAGTTGAATACTACTGTCAGTTATATTTTAGTATTTTGTACATTTTCAAAAAATTTGTGCCAGAGGAATTATTTTTAATGAAATTTCTTAATTTCTGCAACTGTTTATTTTCATCTTTTTCATCGTAAATCTGAAAGACTGTACATTTCTTAACTGTTGTTTCTCTAGTGAATTCCTTTTCTTTTGTCTATTGGTCACCATCACATAAGCGATTTTAATAATGAAAACAAAATTATATGGATTAAAAGAATTTTAATACCTTTATATTGCATACTTTATATTTTAAAGTATTTTAATATATTTAAAATTTAGTCAAAGCTTATTCCAAGTATATGTTTAGAATTCCACTTGCATTTCCACATTCCACTTTCATAGTTTCCTTAGTTTATCCATCAAGTATTTTTTCACTGTGTGCCTTAAAAGTATATAGATGGTTTGTCATTGATATGAATTTCCTCACCCATTTGAAACAATAATTACCCTTCACAACTCCTTGATAAAGAAGGAAAATTTTCTCTTGTCCTCTATTAAAAAAAATAATTGTTTTATTACTTCCATTTACAGCAGCAGGTGACTAACTAAACTCCATTATCAGCCCCCAGCATGTTAGTGGCATACTGACAACCTGGAAAGTAACCCCTGATTGCATTGCAGTTTTTCTAACCCATGGCTTTCTAATTAGGAAGATTATTCTTATTATAGGTGTTGAAAACAGAAACTATTTCATTTTAGACCCCTTGAAAATCCTCTGCTTTTTCTCTGTTATAAATAACTGAGAAATTTCAAAGAGAGGTGATATGGAGCTCATGGAGTTGATCCTCAGCTCAACCATTTTACACATCTAAAACTCAGCTGTAAGTTGTCTTATAAAAGCCACTGACTATATCCTGTCATGCCAGAAACAAACATCCATAGTGTCTTATCCAGGGTCATCCATTAGCTGAAGCATTTATTATTATAATTTCTCTATCATTATTTCTCTATTATGCAGCCAAAAAAAAAAAACCCAACCCAAACCAAACCAAACCAAACCAAACCAAAACTGAGTTAGCCTTTCTGATGTGCAGAGAAGCATGCAAATAAGAATCAGCATTTTGTCTATTCATTAAGTTACATGGAGAAAAATAGTGTATGCAGAAGGTAGTGAAAGGTTTGTTTGGGATTTTTTTCTGTTCCATTTCTCCCTCTCTAAAATAGTTTATCCACCTTAACAAGTGAGCCAATGACCATATCCATTTGAATCAGCTGCAATTTCCACTTTATATTATATTATATTATATTATATTATATTATATTATATTATATTATATTATATTATATTATATTATATTATATTATATTATATTATATTATATTATATTATATTATATTATATTATATGATATTATATTATATTATATTATATTACATTTATATTATTATTATACCTTTACCCTGTTAACTACAGTTACTGCTGAAAAAAAGTGATTTAAAGGAAAATAGAAGAAAGACCAAAAATGTCCCCTGAGTGAAAAAATGTTCTTTAAGATGGCAATCCATTGTATGTTTGAAGGCCAGGAGCCCACAGACACTATTGTGTGAGAGAAATTAAAATATTTTTTCTGTACATGAAATAACTTGAGTTTTCTGATTTGAGGTAAATCACACAGGTTATTTTAGGTGTCACTCAGAACCACCTTTAAAAAGCCTAAGGAGCAAACACAGCTGTCTTTGATATAAAATGATGTCAGCATTCCATTTTGGCACTGGTGCGTGGTTTATGCGGGGGACTCTCAGCAAAGCCAGGAAACAGACTCTGAAAGGCCACCTAACTTTTCTCATTTTCTCCTCGTCCCCTGCTTTAGTTCTCAGAGCTGCCCCTGAGGAAAGCACACATCTTGCAGCTCCCCTGGTGCCAAGTGGCAGCACACAGCTGCAGAGTGAAACTGCTGAGGTGGAGGCACAGGAGCTGTTGTTTTCCTGGCTGGGTGCTTCAAACACACTCTGGTATGAATATGTGCATGCAAATAGATAATAATAATAATAATAAATAATAAATATAAAATATAAATATAAATATAAAATATAAATATAAAATATAAATAATAATAATAATAATAATAATAAATACTGATTTTCCTGTCTACCATTAACATTAATGAATGTGTAAGTGTGAACACTGTTGTTTACCCTGACCTCTGAGGTTCACTGTGAGAGCTGAGGTGGGCTTTAACAATTTTGTTTGTTCCTTTCGAGATTAATTTATGCTAAGAAATTCAGACTAAGGTATAAATTACAATATTTCTATATACTGTGAAAAATATATCTTGTCAAATGGTCTGATTTTTATTATTTTTATAGGGATACGTGAATCTGATACAGAATTTAAATAAGATAGTGTGTTAACCTCTCAAGAGAGTTCACCTGTGCCTTCCTAGGCATCTCTCCAGGTGTAGGACTGTGCTCCAGCAGAGCAGGATTCCTACTTCACCTGAGAAAAGTGTCAATGAACAAGCAACCAGGTTGCTGCTTGGTTTGAGTGGAAGGGGAAGGTTTGCTTTGGGCATAAATCAATGTTGGGAACAGCTGTGAGAGTCAACCTTCAGAGAACAAAATAAAATGTAGATAAAATTCCTCTACATCCATGTCTATTGGAGCTTTTGGCATATGCAAATCTGGCAGAGGGGGTTTGGGGTTGGTGGTGTGGTTTTTCATTGATTTTAATGGAAGGAAAAAGAGCTTGTAAATAAGATTGTGGCAGAGAATAGGAGAATAGAGCAGTATTTTATGTGGTTCTGTGCTAGGTAACAGCAATACTCAAGGAAAACAGAGTAGGAAGAACTGGAATTTGCAAGTGCAGCTCATGTGCAAATCAAGATCTTCTACAGCATAATTAAATATATATAAATGTGTATGTATATATCTATATCTTATATATACTACAACTGAAAGATACCATGGTTTTGTGCCAGCTACAAAAAGAAACCCAACAACATAATTTTGCAATTAAAACCAGAAAAGTGACAGTTTGTTGTTGAAAGATCTTTGGATATAATCTTAAATCAGAAGGAGGAAGGTGTTCCTGGTGGCATAAATCCAGCTTAAAGGAGCTAAAAGGTTGGGTTGGGTTCTGGTTTGTTTATTTATTGGTTTGGTGGGCTGAATTGCATTTCAATTCATTCAAAGGTGCAAACCTACTGTAGTGCAAAATTTCAAAAATTGTATAATGCTACTACACAGAGGGGAGGGAGGGTGGTGAGGAGGGCATTAGGTTGTTGTACTAGAAAAACAAATGCCAGAAAAAAATCAGTCCTTGCAGCAGGACAACAAAAATGAAGTTGCATCAGGGCTTCACACAGTCTCATGTGGGTAATGGATTGTAGATCCAGAAATGGGGAAAACACCTTTCCTTTCCAGGCACACAGCACTGTCCTCCATCAGCATACATATGATTGCTGTCACTAAAGCCAACTTGGTTGTGACCCAGGGTCCCTTAGCTCATATATGGGTGTTTTCCCTTGACTTCAGTGCTAGCTCATTTCTTTCACCAGCCTATATTTCTTAAAACCAGTAATAAGCCTCATCATTCTTAATAGATAACTCCAGAATTTTAAATTTCTGGATAAATGAGAGGTGCTATTAAACCTCATCTTCTCTTTGCTCTCTCAGATTTTTGGAAACAATTTCCAAGCAATTGGATCCTGTAGTCATTTGCCCTTTTGGGAACTGGCTTTGTTAAGCAGAAAAATTGACATTGCTGTAATTCCTAGCCTGTGGAGAAAGATGACCTTACATAAACCTATAAATGTCAAATTCTGGCAAGAATAGAGGCAGCCCTGTCGGATAGTTTGAGTCAACTACATATGTTATTTTAGAGATGCAGACTAAACCTAACATTGGTTAAAAACCACAGTCAAAAAGAAGGGGTTTGTCTATTAAATCTTATTACCAGATAGATAATGTGGTACTATGTTTCACTGTGAGTGTAATATATAAAACATAGCTTGGACTTATTAAAAATAGGATAAAGACCTACCTTCCTGAGTTCAAACACCAAACTGGAAGAGAATTTGTAGATCTATGCTGAATAAAGATGCAAGGTAAGGCATTAGTTATTGTAGTGAAACAGGAGTGGAATATCTTCCTTTATTTCTCCTGTTTTCTTTTGATGATCAGCATTGCCTCGATTGTGATGACATGCTTTTAAAGCGTGTAGGGGTAGACAAGACAAAAGAGGAAATCTTCTGTCAGGATGTTGAAGGGAAAAATGGAAAAGTATGAGAAGGATGAGTACATTCAAATTTTTATTGCAGACTATTCAGTGCTTTCATATCAGTTTCTGAAACATTTCTGTTTATAACAAAAGTTATAATTCAGGTATTTAATGCAATTAACATAAACTGTGTCTTGCTTTAACTCATGTTAATCAGACCAAGTTGCTTAATTACTGGTTTAAATGTATCAAATTAAAATTAATTTTTACACTGAGTGACATGAAATGTTAACTTGATATTTTATGCAATTTGACAATATAATACAATTTTGAACCCCTTTTTAAACTTATTTTATAATGATGTTTCAAGCTAATTCTACTAATATATACTAATATGATATATTGCTGCAGATTATTATAACTAAGGTTTGAAAATATTTTGCATCTCAAGTATACAAATGCTGTTTTATATCCTGAAACATTAGCAGTAGAAATCATTAATTACTTAAGGTGAGACATAAAGCAAATCATTTATACCAATTAGCTTAAGTGAAAATTGATCTGAAAGGTTTCATTTATTTACTGATGACTTTCAGAGAATGCTTACAATTGCCATCCATTGGAATGAGGATGCTGTCCATAGCACCAGCAGGTTTTCCCACACTGTTTCTGACCTGCAGAATCCCTGCTGCTCCAGTGTTTGACTTTTCTTAAGACCACCAGTTGTGTTAAATTATTCTGTAGTGTGTGCCTGAGGAATTGTGTTGATTTCTGTGCCTGAAATATATCCCTCTCTGTTGACATAGGATGACTACACAAGATGACTATTGGATGGACTAAAGGTTTCATCTAATTTTTTACATGAAATCTCTATTTTGAAAAGAAAAGCTTCTAAAATCTTGCTTCCAAGCAACTTGTTTAATAGAATGTGCTTCATTGCACTTGTTTAATGCAGTATGTTTGGTTATAAAATATTTGATATAGTTCTTTCACTATGTTTGCATAGCAGAAACTGTCACACAGTCTAATAAAGTTTAGCACAAGTGTCTTCAGTAATATTGTTTTACTGACAGCAGATTTCATCCAAATTGTTTCTAAAGCTATGTCTCTTGACATGGCCAAACTCATGAAAGCCATGTTACAATTTCCATGCTGCTTACAAGGTTACTTAGAGTTTTTAGAAAGGATATAATCTCACATTTAGACTTCTGTCAGTGTAAGATAATAACATACACTACTGTCCCTTGTCATTTCTGTCTAATGAATACATTTAAATAGATGAAGTTTGAAGACACCAGTGTCATCCAAATTATAAAAACATATGTTTCTCCTTTTTAGAAAAATATGATTAGTATAAAGAAATTCATTAAAACTTCTATGAGGCTATTTAGAGCCTTAAGACTCAATTTCCAAAATAATTGCTTTTCATTTTCTCATTCAGCATATACTTGCTTATAATAAGCTGTCTAGGTTTTCACAGCTGTTCTGTATTTATAGTCTAAAGGGAAATTCACGTGTCAGGGATGGTATGACGAATAAATGTTTCATATGTGCATTTTATTCTTAGGTGTATTTTCTTATTAGCTAACAAAATGTCAAGAAATACAGTTTGAAGCCATTTAACAGCACACAAACAGAGCCTGTAGGGTTTTATTGTGGTACATCCAACCAATGGAGAAAAAATATCTGCAATTTTCTTAAAGAAGTGTAAAATTTTACTTCCAGACCTTTTGGGACACTTTACTACAGATATTTCCCTTTCTGGAACTCTTGGTGTGGGCAGATGGAAAGCATTCACTTCAGTGTGGCAAGGAACAATTGTAATAAATCTACTTGTCATCAAAATTTTCTGGGCAGCATCTTCAAGACAATGCATGAACTTCTCTGTTTTCTCCCTCTTTCCTGGGATAAAATGGACACCACATGATAAAGATCTTGTGAGGAAACTTTAACCCAATATTCCCAAGTTCCCAATACACTGGAGTTCTCCAGCTCTGTTTCCAGAAGGGAATTTGCAGTGAGCTGTGTGTCTCTGGCAGTCTGTGCTGGGATGGCCTCTGTGCCCAGGTTTGGTTTAATGTGTAGGCCAGGCATGGAAATAAGTGAAAGTATTGATACCATTCTTGCTCCTTGCAGACACAGCAAATGAGCCAGCATATTACAGCAAAGACATGCTGTTGACAGAGGTTCCTAGAGTAAAAGGGACCTAGAGGGAATTATTCAAGAATTATTCACCTTTGACATTTTTTATATACATCTTTGCCTATCTATTCCATAATTATAAGTTCCTATTACTTTGCCAAAAGGCAGTCATAATGAGTTTAACTTACCTTAGAGCTGCCAGATAAGTGCTAATTACTGAGACATATGTTGGTTGATGATTTTGGTTAGTCTTTTTTTTTTTTTTTCTGGAGAGTAATGTAACAGCGAAATGAATTAGACATTATTTGTGTAAGTTATAATAGAACCAGCTCTGAGCTGGCATATCTATGAATGATAAAAAGCCTGGCAATATCCACTAGAAAGAACAAACTTCCTTTCCTAATTTTCCTTTGGCAAAAGATGTGGAGTAGATCATCTTTGATCAACAGGGAAAGCAAGAAGTGTTGCAGTGTTAAGCAGACAAGAATCAGTTTTTTCATGCAGAAAAAGCCCATTTATTATTCCCAAAGTTCATATTTGTAGGAAATATCAGAAGACTTTGTGGTAGACCTAACTGGCTAACAATACACTGACACTCAGTTTATTGGTCAGTAAATGGCTAGGATGTATGCCTGTCAAATCTCTCTATTTTTGGGTAGTTTACATATTTTGTTCACTGGTTCCCATGGGACAGATTTTTTGTTTATTGCAGGTGCAAACAGTTCTCTTATCAGAATAGTTTGTTGTGCCAACTTCTTTCATTCTTACGATTTTTCCCATGGAAAGTTAGAACATAACTGTTATCTTAGCTAGAGTGGCAGGGCCTAAAACATATTTCATAAGGCCTTTCTTTTATAATGTCTATACATGTATGCAACCCCCAGGAAAGATGCACTGACAAGCAATTATCAGGAACACCAAGGTAAACCAGGTCCCAGATAGAAGACTTCAGTGTTAGGCAAAACTTCTCTATTATCAAAAATCTGGGATTCAATTGATTTTTCTGCCCTGGTCGTTCTCTAATTACTTTCTCTCTGGAGGTGTTTATTTTCCATTACAGTCAATAAATAAAATCTAGTTAAGCAAAAAATCCCCAAATGTTGAAATTAGGTGAGATGAATCTCAGTTCAGCTCTCAAGACTCTAAGTGTGCTCCACACAAGCTTTTCTCCTGTGATGGTACTGGAGTATGGCATTAAAATGTGATCCTTACAATTATGCTGAATAAATGAATGTCATCAATAATACCCCTATCTGCAATAATAGGTAATATTTCTGCTGCCTGGTAATGCACTAAATGGAAAGCTATCCTCTTGTACTAGATGCCACAGGACTAAATAAATGTTAGTGCTTTGTACTGTCCATCATTTCCAGCACACTATGGCTGAACATCATGCCCTATGGATCTGATTTTAAAGAATGTGAATTCATACCAAAGTCCAGCTCAGTTCCATCCACAGATGCCCTGACATCTCTTCTGCTGATCCCTGAGTTTGCTTTTGGTGCAGGAGCCAGAATCCTTCTGAAGGTCAGTGCCCAAGCCACAAACCTTATTCACTCTTCAGTAATTCAAGTTCTGCACCTTGGCTTAAAACAAGTGAAGAAGGAAAGGAGTGGGTTTCTTGAGGGGTTTACTTATGGAGCAAGTTTCATGGAACACTCAAACTCTGACAAGAGTCTTAAGCACAGGTCATTGTCAGGGTTGAGCTAAAATGTGATTCCAGTGAGGATATATCCTCACATATTTTTATAATGTTTTTATAATGTAAGTCATCAGCAAACACTCCATCTCCCCTAACACTGAAATTAAACTGTTGCAAATGTGGTATATTTACAGCATGGCAAATACATTTATCTTCTCTTAACCACTTACCTGATTGCTAAAGGTTTTTAATAATGCCTAAAGTAATGGGACCTGAATAATTCATGTCCAAATTAGATATGCATTAATGATCTCAGTGTAGTTAACTGGAAAACTAGGATTTGGCTTAGTGTATGCTTAGAGCAATAAAACACTTTGAAGGCTACTGTGACTGTAACTGCTAGGCTCAATAGAGCTGAGTCACTAAAAAGGAGTGGTTTAATCTTTCCTGTTTACCTTCTCTTGCTTGCAGAACCACTACATTAAAGGAACACTTTAGTTTATGTGGCCAAATAATCAGAATTTTGCTAACATTATTTGCAAAATGCAATCATTTAATTATACCTTTTCCCACGAAACTGATTATGTACATTTTCTCTAATAGATTACTTACCATTTACAGAGTTTGATAATCTAGTTATGTATTGAAAATTAATCAGACTGTAGCTTTCTGAGCATTATCTTGAATTTTAAGCACAGTTTCAGCTGAAAGTTAACCATATCCAGACAAGGCTGTCTTTTGAATAACAGGACAAGATATAAATGGGTTTAACTGCACCACATAATTAGCGGCTTGTCTTCATTTTCTTCTGTCTTCACTCAGAGACAGAATTAAAAACACGAAGGAAATTAATTTCTCATGTTCAGGTTTGGTTGTTTATTAAATCTTATTAAAGTACAGAGACTTCTGCAACACTTCCAGGTACCAGCTAAAAGCCAGCAAAATGGAGAGTGAATCTAGCTAGTTACAAGGTCTTTTTAAAGCTAAACAGTCCAATAAAGAGCTAACACCTATATTATTTATTATTTTTGACCCAACAACCAAACCTCTGTGACCCACAGTGCAGCACCAACTATCCAACCAAAAACTACTACCTGAAATTGTGAAGAAGGAAGAAGATGATGGAAAGAGACAACACCCAAAACCCTCCATCTTGTTCCATACTTATTACTATATTCTAAAAATCCCAAATTCCAAATCCTTCACCGTGTGAAATTGCACACTTCCATTCTAACTATGCACAAGCTGCATCACTCAGATTTGGAAGCCTTCTCCAAAGCCTCAAGTCAAAGCAGTGTTCTCCTGGAGGTCAGTGTCAGAAAACACAGAAAGCTGAAAAATTCCCAGGTTTCTGGGTTCGAAGAACAAGATTTGTTACAAAAAAACCAAACAACAACAAAAAAAAAAACCCAACCACTAAGAATGAAAACAAAACAAACAAACAAAAAAAAACTACCAAACAAAAAAATACCCCACATACACAAAAAAAAAAAAAACCTAACAAAAAAAAAAAAAAAACCGCTTTTTTGTTGTTGTTTTTGTTTTTTTGTTTGTTTGTTTGGTTTGTTTGTTTGTTTGTTTTTTTTTAATAAAAAGAGACGGACCAGCCCCTCGGCGCGCGTTCTCTCGGTTTCGGGCGCAGCGCCGCGCTCCCGCCTGCAGTGCCCCGCGCGGGCTGCAGGTGGCGCTGCGCCCCCGGCTCTGCGCGCAGCCGCTGCCGCCGGCGCTCGCAGGGATGCGGCGGCACCGGGAATGGCGCTCGGGATTACAATCCTGCTCACTTCAGTGCTCTGGCGTCACTCTATCCAGTCGCGAAAATCTCTCTTTTGTTTTCCTTCAGCATTGTTGAAGATTTGATATTAAGCTTTATGGCTATAAACTTGTACAGCAACAAAACGATGTTGTGGCTTTACCATCGCTATAGTGAACAGGACAGGTGATCCCAACCGACCGAAGGGATATTCTAGACTATACGACATCATGCTCAGTATATAAAGTGAGGAGAAGAAGAGGAAGGGGCAACATTAGAAGTGATAGCCTTTTGCTGTCTTTTTCTCAGCCCACAAGTTTTCTAGTTTTTCTCTCCCTGATCCGAGTGGAGGGGGAGGGAGCAAGTGGCTGCATGGGGCTTGGCTGCTGGCTGGGGTGAAACCACGACAAAATCTTACCACATTTCTTTGTAACAATCATATACACTCTAAATAGGCTAATTTATCCTTTCTTTACCATTTCTGCCCCTAAATTTGCGAGCAATTGAGGGTCTATGACAGTGGCTGACCAAATTATATAGGTGATACAGTGTGTGTCCTGTTCTGCATATATGCAGCCATTTTCACCCTAAGGCAGCCCAAATGTTCAGCGCAGACCAGTGTCTGAGTGAAGGAACAGATGGCTTGTGTCAGTGGTGCATGGTCCAAGCAAGGGCACTCAGCAGTCAGCAGAAGGCTGGCTTGTCCCTGCACTCTTCAATTCAGTTTGTTCTTCACTCCACAAATAAGATTCAAGCACATATTTGACATTGATTCTGAGCACTGTAGCCTAGATAAGAATCTGGGGGGTAATAATAAGGAAGAAGGAGGAAAAAAAAATATACTGTATCCTTCTTTTCTAATTTTTATGTCTATACAGTATTGATGCTCTAATGTTTCAATCTGAAATATTTATAGGTTGCAAACAATGGAGTTATAATTTTAATATGTAAAACCCTAAAGTGGATGGCTGTGTATATTCTACCACAGTAACAGGACAGCTATAGAATAATAGAAAAAAAACTGTTTGGAAGGAATCTCTGAGGTTATCTACTCAACCCCTGCTCAAAGCAGTCCTGGTCTACACCCGATTGCTCAAATTCTTGCACAGTTGGGTTCTGACTACCTGCAAGAATTTAAATTTTACGCATTCACTGTGCATCTCTTTCCAATGTGCGACCATGTCCATGCCCTTCTTTGCTACAAGGGTGTAGGGCTGGCTCATGATCAGTTTTGTGCACAGGTCTCCTCCCCTGTGCTGGTGCAGGGGCTTGCTCTGTGCCAGCCAGGACAGGGTTTGCATTTGCCTGTGCTGAAATTCATGTGGTTCCTCTCAGCCTCCCCAGGGATGGTAGCCCTGCTTGCTGGTGTGTCCAGCACCACCTCTAATTTACACTCTCCTCAAAATTTCTGAGGGTCTCATTGTCCAGATCATGACTGTCTGGTTTGAGGGATGCTCCGGAAAGTACACTGAAAGAGTAATCAGGAAAGGTAAATGGAGGAGTGTAGGAAGTAAATTGAAGGTGCTCAAGAAAGCTTCTCAGTAAAGAATCATGCTCAGGTGCTGGAGAGGTGGCTGATACTCAAAGAGCAGAGTGCAGATTACTGACCCTGAGGTTCAAGAGACAAACAAGTGGTGAAGATTTGTGTCATTGGAATGAAAATAGTTGGGCAATGGTTGGAGAAGGTTTTTTGGCTGGAAGTAGGAATTTTGGGGGAGCACTGTACAAAATGGGAAGAGGAGATAAGTACTTTTATATTTTTAGCAAAGGAAATTGGTTCATATTAATCCACTCTTAATATTTGATGCTATTTTTGTTCAGTTTATGAACTAAAACTATTGTTACTTTCTTAATGCCTATGTAAATTACTAGAGTGTATCGGGATTACACAGCCTCATCAAGGTTAAAAAAAAATAAGTCTCTAAAGCCCCAGATTGTTCATATTTCAATCCTGTAACTGGGTATCCTGTAACAGATAAAAGAAAAACATTCCTCTGGAAAGGAATGACCCTCCCTGCCTTGGTAAATGCTAAATCTGTGTTCTATTTCTATTTAAAATGTAGCCAAGCTCTTCAAAGAGATGGAATTTCAGTTCACTTGCAGAAAATGTGAAGCAATACTCTGCTTGTTTTTTCCTTCTAAAGTCAGTATTACCAATGAATTTTCTTCCATTACAATATGCTGAAATATTTTTTTCCTCCATTGGACAAGATTCTCATTGTAACTAGAGGTATTGAGCTTCCCTTAAGTCTACGTGATTTCTAATTATTAGTTTTCCTTCAAAGAGACATGAATGAAAATTTTATGAGTTAAAACACAGAAGAACACTGTCCTATTCCCAACCTTGGGTCTGAGTGATAAGAAGTTGCTGGGCAAGAAAATGCAAGCAATGATTTTAGCTTTATCAACATTGAAGAAAATTTGTATAGATATCCCTTTAAACAGGGAAAAATATGCAAATCAGATGATGATTATTATTGGAAGTACACACAGACTAACAATAAGAAAGGAAGACATTTTGTTTGGGAAGTCCTCAATTTTTTACTTTGAGAACATTGTTTTGGCTCTTTCCTCAAATTTATCAGTTTCTAAACTTAATCAATTATTTAAATCAGAAATAATGTGCAGGCAAAATTTCACATGCATAAAAGGAAGACAGTCACTGGAAAATCCAGTTGTATAAAACAGTAACACTCTGCTTTAGGAGCTAACACTATTTCTTGATACATCTAGACAAAAGTCACTGAGTTCTTTAGGGAACTCAAATCCCTAAAAGACCTTTTCCAGTCTCATTCAACACTTTTCATTGAAGCTGTTAGGGATCAAGTGAAGCAGGTAACTTCAACTGCAATTTTAAGTTTTTAATGATCTGACATTTGAAATAAAACAGAAATCATGTAAATAAGGCCTGAATTGCCATTCAGGCAATAATTGCCATTCACCAATTTGAGGACTAAATCTGACCCTTAATTCACTTTACCATAAAATGAACAAGACTGTCTCACAGGACATTCTTGTAAGTATTACACTTAGTTCTCTGTCCTACATATCATCTTAACCTATATAACATTCCTCAGTTAATTAATCAGAAAAAAACCCTAAGATTTTTAATCATCAAGTATGCTTTTACACCATCTATTTTAAAAAACCCAACATATCAGGAGGCAAATGAAATTTATCTGAAACCTTCATGACCTTTCAATTAGAATTGTTTCAATTAATATAATATAATATAATATAATATAATATAATATAATATAATATAATATAATATAATATAATATAATATAATATAATATAATATAATATAATATAATATAATATAATATAATATAATATAATATAATATATATTGATTGAAGGCATTTATCAAATAATTCCAAGTGACAGATTTGAATCTCTGCAGTGGGCTTCACTTTGAGACTATGTAATAAGAGAATTAAAACCTAAACAATACTAATTTAGATGGTAGTTAAACCAACCATCAACTGACTGGTTATATTGTCGTCTGTTGCTTGGCAACTGCTAGGAGATGAGAAATTAATTATTTCTTTTAGACTGATATTAATTGCCTCATTTTATTAAGTTAGGAAAAAAAAGAAACAACATTACAATGAATTTAAAAGTAGGCAGAAGCAGATAATCTGAAGAGAGATAAAGGATTAAATCATGTAAAAGGAAAACAGGGCAAGAGGGAGAGAGGAGATGAAAGGATTTGAAACAGGATGTCCAAAATATATTAGTCTTAAGTGTAGGAATATTGCCATGGCACTGATACTGGGTTGGTTGGTTGGTTGGTTGGTTGGTTGGTTTGTTTTGGGGTTTGGTTTTTGGTTTGGTTTTTTTCACTCTGGAAAAGCTACCTTTTGACAAAATAGAACTGTTTTGATGCAATGATTTTTTTTTCTTAAATACAGGGCTCAATTGGCATAATAATTTTGTTGGTCTAGTGTTGAAGACCTTTCAGATTAATCTTAAATAACCTAAAAAATCCCATTAATAATATTTATTTTTACTATTTTTGAATGAATAAGGAAACGTAAATTCAGGTACTTCTGTAACTAGAACAAAACAGTAGTGGTAGTAGTAGAACAAAAACTTGAAATGAGATCTTCAGTAATGAAGGTAATTTTTTCCCACATTGCAATAGCCTCCTCTCCTGCTTTCCAGGGCTTTAAAATGTTGCTCTATTTCCAAAATTACTTTCTGCATCATTTTTCATGTTGCTTATAGGAGAATTCCAAAGATCATCTTCTGCAGAGAACAGAGCAAGTTGTAATTAGCTGAGAGGATGAACATGGCTAGACTTTGCCAAAAAAGAGAGCAGCTTTCATATAGCTCAAATAATTCATTGCAATTAGTTCACCTGATTATTTGGGTTTAAGGAAAGAAAACAAAAGCACATTATAGTACAGGCACATTAACTACAATACAATTAGTGTAATTGTAATGTAATTACAATGCAGTTGCAATTTGTAAAAATTATTCTTGCTAATGTATCTGAATTATGAAGTCTAATTGAAGTTTACTTGATAGTTTCATCTTCTGTATAACACAGAAGTAACTCCTTATCCTTTGCTTTAGTTGTCTCAGTTTTTTTGTTTTCATTTCTCAGAAGAAACTGGGCAAAAATCCCTGATATTCTACTTGCTATAAGGGTGTGCAGTCAACTGCTGGATCAGAACATCTCTTTGTTTGGAGCCAGTGGCTTTGTCATGGGAAGGGGATTTGGATTGACTTTCCCTTCTACTGCATAAAATATGTTCAGGCTTAGTGAGTCTAAGTTATATGGATTCCTTAACATGACTTCATCTGGTTCCTGATGTGACTGGCAAAAGGACAAGGATGTGCCTGTGCTGAGCACCACATTCCTGTGAGGTGCTGAGTTCCAGGGCAAGCTGCAGCTGATGGCCAGTGTGCTGAGGGAGCCAGGCAGGGAGGGAATATGGCATCTCTGCTACAAAGTGTTAGCTTAGTGTCTCTCATTTAACCCTAGAGATAGGCCAATGATGAGACAATGTGCCTAAGTAAAGTCAGATTTCATGCCTAAAGTGCTGTCTGGGATTTAGATTGTATCTTTTTCTCCTTAGACAACTGGCTTACTCTTTTTCCCATAGTCTTGCTAAGAGGAGTTGCTGTCACTTGCCTTTAAACAAAGTGTTTTAACTTGATTTGAGGTGAACCAAATGAGCTCAAGTGCTCCTTACCTGTGTCCCAATTGAGAGGTGCAAACAATTCCCATCCTCTCTCCACTGCCCTGCTGGAGAGTCTGAGCCAACTGCCCAGTGGAAAAGGCACTCTGCTGGGAAGAGGGAGCAGTGAAACCCTCCAAGGGGCTGCTGCAGACTGTTTCCCATGACTTTCCAATGCAAAATGCCAAAACAGTTCTGGAGCTGGAGCCAGGACTTCATGGATTAAACACATCTCCAGTGCAGCTTGCTAGAGAGAGGTATGTCTCCTCCTGGAGACAGCAAGAACTGGAGCACTGTCCTGAAAGCTGAAATGCCAGAGGAGGACTTGGGAATAACCTGCACAAATGAATCAACTCCCTAAGTTTCCGTGAGAAAGGTGCTGGAATGCATCTTAAAATAAATGGGCTCCTATCCTTTTCTTAGGCCTCTGACCTCAATGGTATCTTGTGAAAAAAGAGAATTGCAAGAATGCAGGAGAAACTGTAGTCTGTCAGCTCTGCTTAGTTCTCTGTATGTGGAATTAAGTTACTAATTAGGGTAGGGAGCCTTAAGAGAAGTCACATGCTCTTTTGCCCTGAAGATCTTAAAATTAAAAGTACTTGAAAATACATTCTTAACACAGCACTGGGAACTAATTGGTTGTGGCTGTACACAAGGAAGTCTTCATTATTTTCAGTTTGCAAAATATCCTTATCCTTGGTATTTTCAAGAGTCTTGCTAGTACTTATATGGAAAAACATCATTAAAAGTAAATAGGTTATAGTGAGGGAATTTTTTTAGCATGAAGTACTCAATCTCTTGCCAGAACTTAATGAAATTTATGATGTGAGAATGTCTACCAGCTGAAAAAAAAAACCAAACCAACCCAAACCCTAATTTTTTTCAATCTGTAACAATTCTATAATAAAATAACCTTTGGAGTAGCTACGTCAGGGATTTCACAGGCACCACACACACTATGCATAGAGAAAGGACTAACTATTTGTAGGAGACCTAAGATCATTTTGCAGTGTAAAAGTAGCTAGTCCAGCCTTTCTTTGACAGTTGTTCCCAGCTATATACATTATGTGGATCTCTTATATCTATATATCTTATATCTTATATCGAACTGAACATCCTTACATTAGAACAGCTGTCTGAGTAGAAGCCCACAGGTCTTTAATGATTCTGCCACTCCACTCCACAGGACAGCAGCTTATCTTTGTGAAGGGCTCTTTCTATGCAGGCACTTCAACTGCTCTTGTCCTCACAGAAATCCCCAGATCTTCCCAGGGACTTGGGTGGATCCAGCCTGCAGCAAGGCACTTCCAGAGTTCTGAGCTGAGGCAGGCACCATCTGCCTTACTGGTTTCACTCAGGCAGTAGCAGCCCTTGCTGCTGAAATAAGACTCTCAGGAAAGGGCATTATTGGATGATCAAGAAGAATGAATCAGAAATGTGGGCTTTGTCAACTGCTGTGAAAAGCATATTCTTCTGCATGATGAAGAAAATTCAGTATATGGAAAAATATTATTATTTAATGAACTCCCATTGTCATTCTCATTTGAAGTTGCTAATGAGGCTGAAGTCAATATCCTTCATCTGTTCAGTAAAGTGAATTCTTCATCCTGACAGTCCAAGATTGCCAGTGGGAAGATGCAGATTTGTGAGAAGAGCTAAATGGTGTTTACTGTGGTGACTGATTATCTCCTGAAGAATCATGTGTTTTTCTCCAACAGTAGAGGATATAATTTAATTAGACTGTTATTTTAAATGTTCTGACTTTTTTTAATGCATTAACTTATGGCCTGTGGCTGATAGAAAAGAAATTAACGCTGACTCCTTTGAGTGTGGAATGAATTGCAGTTTGCAAGGGGAGAAAATTAATTATAAATGCCTGCTATTTAAGTTTTCCAGATTCAGATGATAAATGAAGCAATTATTACATGTCAAGTATATAAACAGTAATTCGTCAACATTTCAGCTTATTAATTCTAACATTTGCCATTCCATGTAACATATTTATCACTTTTTATTGCTTGTTGATGAAAAATCTAGCTTAGTTCTCTCAATTATCTTTACACAGCTGCATAATGAAGCAACAAAGAAGGGATGTATATCACAGTCCTGAGCACCATGAAAGGGTTCTTGTTTGTCTTCAGCTGAGCTCAGAATTGAGACCTGAGCCTGACCCAGCTACAGGTGTTCATCCTCATTTCAGCTTCCCAGCCTTGCTTTCAGGGTGTTGTGCTGCTATGCTTCTGATTGCACTTCAAAATCCATTTCTGCCTATAAATATGAGCCCAAGCCCCACTGATTCAGTCTGACTGGGTGCTCCTTACAGCTCTTTCTAATCCCATCTCTGTGGCTTTCCTCATCCTTCTTCTATGTCTGCAATTACATAGGAGCTGGACTGGGAGACCTCATTTTCAGATCTGTCTGTGAAATCCTGGTGTTCTGCTGCACTCCCCACAAACTGCATTGGTGTGTGTGACCATTTCCTTTCACCCTCATTCTCAGAGACATCTCTCTAATCCAGCATCCTCCAAATTTTACCTTATGAACTGGAAACAAAGGCTTAAGCTCCCTCTTGGCAGACAGCTGTGTTTGTTAATGATCTATTTATGGAGCTGTTGTGAAATCTTCCTGCTCTGCACTGATGCTTTGGTCTGGAGGCTCTCCCAGTACAAGGTGTCAAAATGCAGAAGCATGGACATGCAAGTGGATACATCACAAGTCAGACAGCCTGGGTTTCCTAACAGCTTTTGCTGCTGTGTGATATGTGATTAATTGTTTTATATCCCAGGGTGAAATTCTGGCCCAAGTTACACTGGTGGAAAACTGCCATGACTTTAACCCATGGTGTTTTGTTACTCCTTCACAAGGTTAGACAAACCAGATTTTGGGCTACAAAAAACACACTTGAATTTAAAGGAAAAGGAAAATTTAAAAGAATGTTTTACAAACCAGCCACTTTGGGAAAGGCATGTATGCTGGCAGTTGTTGAAATGGCTACAATATACTCATTTTAGGTTTACTTGTGATCAAATGTCTTTGCTGATAACTCAGAGTCTTCTTGCCTTAAGTCTGCATCAGTCCATAGGACCATTTAGCCCCAAACACATGGTGCATGTGCATTATGGAATAAAACAAAAATCTGCACAGAAGCACACATTTGTGATAGGTACCTTTGCACCAAGAAACTGGATCTTTTTCCTCTATTGGCAAGGCTGAGGCTGAAGCAGACAGTGGATGACCAGGATGATAACTGCAGCCAGTTTATGTTTTGTCCTGGAGCTGCACAAAACCCAGTTTCTGCTGGGCCATCCACCCTCAGGGCCATGTGAATGGCATCTCCCTCTAAATTTATCTTGTGTGTCTTAAGTCCTGTCTTAAGAACAGCTGAAGTCCTTCCCCTCCTTGAAGGGAGTGCTCAATACCCTTTAGCTTTTTTGACTGTTTCAACATATAGAGCATTAGAAACTATGACACATCAAGTAAGTGATTGCATTCAGAAGCAAATTCACTTAACTTGTTTGTGTGCAATATCTTTATTATGGAACAATACGTTTATAGGAGCTGGCACAATGTTGTCAGCATAGGATTAGTTGGCACTAACTATATCATATAAAAGTAGGATTTGCATGTTACTATACATGTCAGTCTCACTTGCCCTGATAAGATAAGCAGGGAAGCAGAGAAACAGTTTTAAGCATAAACTTAGAAAGAAATTCCCAACTTTGTAAGATCAGTATTTATTTTTTAAATATTTTTTTAAATTGCCCATACAAGACATTACCAGTATTATACTTGAGCATAGATGGAACAAATGAAAGGCTGACAGTACTTGTTCACAAGACAGTAGTAGAACTAGAGAGGAGGATGTCATAACATCTGGCATCCCAAAATAAATTATGAGATCATGAATGTAACTTTTTAGTTGACAATCTCAAGTTTGTTCCATTTTACCTCTTTAACAGCAGTCTCTCTCCTCATCTTGCTGTGGTTCAAAGAACCACTTGCAGATGTTCAAGATTACTTTCCTGCAAGAGAGAGGGAAGTTACTACATTTCTCTTAAGAAAATAAACTCTTCTCCACATTTGCCTAATATATGTCTCGGGCTGTGCTGCCTGTGTTATCTCAGTGTAAAACAGAAGTATTAGAAGCCATGTTTGTATGAAGAGTCATTGTGATATTCACTGCTTAACCAGGCATTGTGGTTTAATCACAGCTGAGAGCTAAGTACTGTGAAGCCACTTGCTCACAGACCTGTAAATAAAGCCCCTGGGTAATAATAATGACAATTATAATCCTAATAATAAATAAAGAGGAGGCAACAAAGAGAGAGAGGAATAAAAGCACAGGAAAACAAGTGATGCACAATTCAAATGCTCACCATCTGCTGACCAATGTCCTGTCTATCCCTGAGCCACGAAATGCAGCTCCCAGCCAGCTCCTCCCCCTTTATATACTGGGCATGATGTTCTATGGTATTGAACAACCCTTGGGCCAGTTTGTGTCATTGTCTTGGCCATGCTACTCCTGGTTTCTTGTACACCTATCCACTGGCAGAGCATAAGAATCTGGAAATTCCTTACTCAGGGTAAGCACTGCTCAGCAAGAAGTAAAGAATTGGTACATTATCAACAGTGTAATGTAGCAGCTACTAGAAAGAAAAGAAAAGAAAAGAAAATTTCTATCCAACAAAACCAGGACATTAGGAATAAGAAATAAGAGTTTAATTTCTCTTTTACACTCTCATACACTCTAAGAAAATCACATCTAAGTGTTTCTGAGATAATCACCTTGTTTTGAAAAGTCAGAATTAATTTAAATCACTTCTTGTCTGTAGTAATACTTTCTTTCAGCTTGTATGTTTTTAATGAGAACTGAAACAAAGGCTGACTTTCATTTGAGTATTATCTGAAGCAGTGTTTTTCAGGTGCACGCGTCCCTACTTAATTTAACTGGCTTTAACCATGTTTGAAGAGGATTTAGATGTCCTCTGCTAAGTTACCAAACAAGCTAGAAAAGCAGTCATGTGCTTGTGTACCCTCCACCACCAGTGCTCTGCCTGCTGCTGTTCTTTTTGAGTGACATATCTGAATTCCTCAGTCCATTCAGGGGGATCTCTATACACTCTGCTTAGCTGGAGGCTAGAGTTACCTCCTAAGAGATGTGATAGAAAAATTTTAATTAAAATATTGTATTTTTAAAATCCTGTTTTAAAAAATAAACCAGTTTTATTTGGTTTGTTGTTTCGTTTTGGTTTTTTTGGTTTTTTTTTTTTAATGGATACACTGATGTTTACAGAGATAATTATCCTGTACAGAAGCAGCAGCTTTAGCTACACTAAAGGCTCTCAGAATAATTTCCATGCAGCCTCAGTAGAACTCTTCATTGGAAAAGGTAATCAAAATTTCATAGCAAAAATATAAGGCTGATATTTATCCAATCTGTTCTCATTTGGAGCTGGACAAGAAAATGAGAGAAAATATCTCAGAATCTGAAGGGTATTGAAGGGAGACCACTGCAGATATTTCTGAGCAGAAATCAACTCACTAGCTAAATTAAGGTGTACATGCTGTGGAACTTCAGCTCACTGGAAATGCAAAGCCTGGGGGGTTTTTGGAAGGCCTTCCAGCAAAAACAGTCTCAAAATAAAAATACATAAATCCATTCCAGTCTGGGCTGCCTGCAGGGATGTGGGAGAAATAAAACATCCCAATAAGATGTATTTATGACATCTGGAGCAGGCTCAGTACAATAAGGTTTGGACCAAAGACTGAATACCATTTGCTAAGCTATCCACAGTGACAGTGGGCAGAGAAGGAACATAGCAAACCATTTACCTAATAATTGAGCAAATAGTCAAGATCTTTTTAAACAAAACTATTTTGAAAAATATTTCAGTAACAGCTAAAAAATGTGGCTAATAAAACCCCTAGTTTTGTCCAGGAGCCCTTGCAGTAAGTCACAAGGAATGCAGCTTCTATCCTCTCTGTATACCATTATCACCACAGAAATGAAACAGGTAATTTATAAGATGCCAAAAATTTGCTTGTCAGGATACAACAACATTATTTATTTTTGTGCTTGGTTGAAGGTCTTTTGTTATTTTCTTGAGGGGTGGGAACAAGAACAGCACTCTGCTGAATGTCAAAACAGCGTGACAATTTTTTTAGCAGCATTACAAGAAAGAGTTGTTTTCAACTTTTGGTGTTGACAAAATCAAAGATATTATGGAAAAGGTAAATATTCTATATTCCAACCAATATGGGTTGAGTGAATTTGACTTATGGAATTTCTTGCACACTACCAAAAGAAATGTCATGAATATTAATCCTGTCTCTAGGTTAAGGAAGGAGCAGAAATACTGCAGATTAGATTTATCAATATTAAATACAGAAGCAATTTAAATTCTAAACATGTTTTAATCTTGACAATATTTGATACAGAGGTTGGTAAAGAGGTTTCTCTTTACACAAAAAGAGAAAAATAAGTGATTCTTTTTCATAGGCTTCCTCGAAAGTCTTTAACCATCATCTGAATTTAAAAAAAAAAAAAACAGATTCACAATTTTGCTGTTACCTTTAAACTGACAGCAAGAAGCATCAAGCTAAAGAATACCTGGGTTTTAATTGATATATCTAATATATGTCCTTTCCTTTTAGTGTTTGGATATGCAAATCTTGTCCTTCAGTGCATATATCTTCTTTTCATGTCTAGTTTTAAAAGTTCTTTTTCTGTCAATCTTTACAATCAAAATTTTGTTTAAGCACAGAAACTGGTTCAGGATAGTCTAGCAGCCTCTCATTTAGGGAGAAAAACCATTGAGAGGGGGAAAGTAAAGACAGAACAGAAGTTTTCCAAGAAGCAATAATCATTTAGGAAAGTACTGGAGATGGGAATGTGTAAAATTGTTATCAAGCTCCCATGTTGGTGCATTTATTCACTATTCTTGGAAATGTGGAAGTGTCAGTATGGTACTGTCTCCACTGAAGTCAGAGGAGAGGAGTTGATCTTCTGAGATGGATCCAGGTGGTTTACAATGCATAGATTTACTATATCTCTAAGAAATGGTTTGTCTGAAAAGTACAGAGAATATCCCACAGGAGCCTTGCTTTGCTGTACGGCCAGGAAAAACACTGTACTTCCTTTTGCAACTTAGTCCCATGAAAACTGAGTTATCTGTAGGAATTACACTCATAACAAATATTGAGTATGCAGTATACCTTCATTAATAAGCAATTAACTGTCCCTATGAAAGAGAGGAGAGAAGCAAGCTGGGCTTTATCTTAAATTCAGTTCTTCGAAAAGAGGTTTTCATAAAAAGCCAACACCAGCATTCCCATAGCCATAGATACAAATCCATGGAGCTCATGTCCTCCTTATTTACTTTTTCAGGTGTATGACCAGATTCTAATCTCCTCAGAAGTTGTTTTGCTATGTCAGTGTGTAAAAAAGTCCTGAAGCTGCTCTGAAGTTCTTTTTTCCCAAGAATAAAAGTTACAGATAAGAGCCCAGAGGCCCACCTGCCCGGCCTGCATTCTGCAGGTCAAACCTGTCTGCATGAGTATACAGCCAGCAGACAGTGCCATAGTGCCCAGAAGCTTTGTGTGGATTTGTGGGATGTGTGCAGCCCTGGCAAGGTGCACCATGACACTTGGATGCCTTCTAAGTCCAGAGGAACTGCTCAGCTGTGTAATTTCTGACAGTTCATATTTTGGTTCTGCTTTAGCTGGCTGGAGTATGGAGGGGGGCAACACAGTGGAAGTGGAGAGGTCCCAGGTCCCACTTGCAGCTGCTGGCTCTGGGAAGTTCTCACTGCAGCAGAGCCCCTTTGCACTGGCCCCAGGGGTGTCCCTGAAGCACTGGGCATGGAGTCAGACAATGTTTCACAGCTGCAGGCTAAAGTGAAATGGCTGGGAAATCAGCAGGTGAGCTCACAAGATGAGCAATTCGTGGATATATTTGGAAAATTGCAGGTCATTAAGTTTGATTCAATATTGGCTGTAAATCCAGAACTGCTCTCCTTTCCTCCTCAGATTGGTCCAAACTTAGGAAGAATGCAAGTCCACTCATGAGGAAAAGTTTTCAGGGGATTATAGTCTCAAGCATTAAACAGCTCTCAAGTGTATTATTATACACATCAGCTCAAGGTCACTGTGAAGGCTGCTCTTGCTCTCATGTAGGACCTTCTTCCCTGTAGCTGCAGACTAAATTTTCTGTGATTTCTGACAGAACTCTGCACTTGTGCTCCCAGTCTCCAGATAAATGTTTTTCTGCGTATTTGAATTTACTTTTCAAGTTTCATCTTTGCATAATGTTGCAATGTATTTTCTCATCTAGACAGTATCAGCTTTGTTGGCTCCAAAGTAGTCATGGATATATGCAGTCTTTTAAATCAAATTTTACTGTAAAATATTAAATTATTAAGCATTATTTAGGTCATATTTCTCTTTACATTTTAGCCCATTTTATGTAGCCAGACTTCAAGATGGGCAGTTCCTGATAATCAAATACTAAATAAAAAATTCTGTTTCATAAACTATAATCATAGAATGCTTTGGGTTGGAAGGAACCTTAATGTCATTCCAAACCCCTGCCACACCTCCCACTAGACCAGGTTGCTCAGAACTCCATCCAACCTGGCCTTGAATTCTTCCAGGGATGGGACATCCACAGCTTCTCCGGACAACCCATTCCAGTGCCCTGCCACCCTTGGAGTAAAGAATTTCTTCCTACTATCTAATTTAAACCTTCTCTCTTTCAGTGTGAAGCTATTTCCTTTGTCCTGTCACTACATGTCCTTGTCAATGGCCTTTCTTCATCTCTCTTACAGGCTCCCTTCAGGTACCGAAAGGACACAAGTAGGTGACCCCAAGGCCTTCTCTTTCCCAGGCTGGACAAACAGTTCTCTCAGCTTTTCCTCCTAGGAGAGATTCTTCATTCCCTTGGGTCAACTTGGTGGCCTCCTTTTCACTTACATAATGCTGTAACTAACACAATCACATGGGGCAATGCAGAACAAGCCCTACTTTTTCTCTTTAGTGCTGGAAACAGTTTAATGATGGGATACTGGAATCATAGTCTGTCTGTCATGGTTTTAAGTCCAGCTAGATATGAAACACCAACACCCCTCTCTTTGCCTCCCACTTCAGTGGAATGAGGAGGAGCATTGAAGTAAGACTTGTGCATTGAGATAAGACCAGTTAAATAATTGAAAATGAAGTAAAATACAAAAATAATGGCAAGTATTAATAATGATAATAAAAAGGAAAAAAACCCCAACAAGTGATGCACAGCTTACCAGCTGCTGACAGAGCCTCCTTCCCAAACCCAGATCAGCCAACTTTTCAGGCAATTCCCCCAGTTTGTACACAAGGTATGACATTCTGTGTTGTGGAATATCCCTTTGGTTAGTTCAGGTCACCTGGCCCAGCTATGCTTCCACCCAGTTTGTTCTTTTGCCTACCTCCTCACTGGCAGAGCATCAGACAAGGAAGAAAATAGTCCTTGCTTAGGATAAACATGATTTGGTAAAAAACCAAAACACCAGTATGATATCAACACCATTCACATTCTAAAATAAAACACATCCTCCATCTATCCCGGACCATCCCTCCCGGACCATCCCTCCCAGCCCCTCCGCGTTCTCTGCCCTTCCCCACCAGATGGAGCTGCGGGATGCGGCACGAGCTGCACAGGCAGCCCTTGATGGGAGGGAAAAACACACATTTCTGAGCAAAACCCAAAATGACAGCGGAAAAATGCTTGCAAACCTTCTGGAGTTCAGGTAGATGCCTTGTAAAAAGCATGTGCCATTTCCAGTGCGTGAATTTTGTGGTATCAATAACTCACTGTAATTTTCTGAAGACTGTTTGGACTGTTTATTCTCAAAAGAGGGCAGAATTTTATTTCCATAGCTGTCAGTTTACTAAAACTTGAGAATGTGAACATGCTTGCAGGTATTCTGAAGGAAAAATTAATTACACAGCTTGAACGTCTGACACTTTTTGCAGTTTCTTGAAAGAAGTAAATTTACTTACATATTTTTTTTCTCAACCAGATCTAACACTACAGTGTTTGAGGTCAGGAAGATAAGCTTTTAAACACTTGCATATATAAAATATATTGTTTAAGCTCCTTTTATTATGAACCTAGTTAATGTTACACAACTTAGTGAGTTGTTTTTTGAAATAGCTGTTTTCCCATCCACACATGAAAAAAGAGACTGCACAGCAGGGGATGTTAGCTGGTACACAGTTTTTTTTCAATGTTATTGCAATGACAGCTTTGGGTTGGTGGTTGACATTAAAATGAAAGAAAAATATTTTCCAGCACAGCTAGTTGAAGAGCCAAGGCCATGACAAAGTTGTTTAGCAATAAAAGAATTGACTTTTAGAGACTCTTTAAAAGAAGCCTCAAGCAACTTAGAGGCACAATGTCATATCTGACAGTAGCATCCCTTTTTAAACCAGAAAATAAAGCTATTTGAAGATACCATCTCAGTAATTGTTTTGCAATAGCTAAATATAATGATATCAGCATCTTCAGAATCTGTGAGACTGGTTTCCTTTATGTTGCTATGATACCATATTATTATTTGATATGATGTGCTATGAACCAGCATAGGAATAATGGTCAAGAGTAAAAATGAATAACTCAAATGAAAAAAAAAATCTCCCTTTTCAAAAAACACTCTTTATCACATATTTTTTCCTTTGAAAAGAGACCCTGTGAAACCTGTATCTGTAGGTTTCATGTTTACTGTCTTTCAAGAGCTCCAGTATCAAATATGGTTACTTTCCAAGCTGTTTGTTTTTCCTAACTGCTTCAAACTAATCTGTGGTATAGACTGATTTCCCAGGCCTCTGAAATAAAATACAAATGTGATTTTTGCAAAAGATACTGAAGATGATTTTGCAAAAGGTGCAGTTTGGATAACCCATTGCCAAGCTGATGAGGGCAAATAGGCACACAGGAGGCAGCTGACCAAATCATTCTCATGGGGATGGGTAAAGCACAATAAACCCTGTCCATTTATCAATAGTGACAATACACCTTACTGCTATTTTTCACTAAGATTTAGAGAATCAGGCTCAAGATCCTTTTTTGATGTACCTTTGGCTGAATTACCTTCATCTTTGGAGACCAGGGGTTCTATAAAATCCACCAAGGACCAGGAGCCCTGAGCCCACCTGGCTGTGAAGGGAGGCAGAGCAAGATGCAGGGCAGCCTGATCAGACACAGAAATGCTCTTCCTTGGAGCCAGGACCACAGACTTGTGATGCATTCAGCTGTTCTGTGCAGTTTATCCACATTTAAAGAATTCAGTCATGGTCAGTAAGCAACATTTGATGCTCATACAAAATGGACATTCTAACAAATCTGTAGTTCTCAGGAAACTTTGAATAGTTCCACTTGATCAGATGATTTAAAGTGAGATCAAATTTTGAAATGTAATTTGTCATGAATTAGAAACCTTTCTTCTCTGCAGTGAAGATATCTTTGGCCACCAATACAAGGAAGCAAGGATTTATATTCCAGGATATCATTAGGGTCAGAAGGGGTTGCTTTAAATTTACTTGAGCTTATAAAATGAACTCAAGTTCAGACTGTTTAAGACAGAAAAAACAGCTCAAGAATAGAATAAATGGATGTTATAATTATCTGTTCTACATGTAAATGATCTTATTTTATACCATAATTTTGTCTTTGTCTTCTCTCACTCTGGTAAGTACCTCTTTAACCATTTACCTTGGGAAGAGAATGTTCTGTAGGCACATGGTCCTGAGTGAAACAAATGGACACTGGTGTAGTCCTCTTAAAACACCACACCAGGAATGATGGCACAAAACAGCACTACAGAGTTTTAGCAAACAGAGCAAGACCTCATATTCCTTTATATTCTGCACATATGTATTTCCTATGGTATATATGCAAGAAATTAATAGCTATTTTATTAACCAACCCACTCATACAATATTATTCTTTGTCAGCTTAAGTGTCCAGTGTGAAAATTTAAGCATATATATGATTAATATTTAGATATTTATGTGCTATAAATTATGTATTTTTACATACTTAATTCACTAATGAACATGCTTTGCATGCTAATGCAAATTAAAGATGACTGTTGCTGGTTTATAACATGCAAAGTCCTTATCATTTGTTGTGAATGGCTGGACCAAAAGACCACAAAAATTATGTGGTTGCCTTTTCCTGGAGAGAGAGACTGTCATGCAGTATCACAAGGGGATAAATTAATTTGCTATAAATGAATCAGTTTGGCCAAAATCAGTACAATCCCTAATGGAACATCAGCCCAGATTGACCAGTTTTATCTGGCTGATATTAGAATACAAAGTATGACCATAGGTGAACTTAACAAAAAATAATTCTTGCACTGTAAGCTATCTTTACCTAGAGACTACCTTTACCCAGAGCACAGATCACTGACTTCCACATCTAAATAAAATCTCTTCTGCTTTGTGAAAGGACAATAAATATTTATTCAGCACATTTGATACCTGCTAACTTAGAAAACAAGAGGAACTCTGTCAATTTAAAGTATCTTTCACAAACAGCACAGATATAACTTTTCTCAAGAAGAAGAGATTTAATACTGCATCTGCAGTATATTTTTAAAAACACGTGAGGTGTGTAAAATGCCCTGGATCTCTAATGCAAAAGCATAGAACTAGGAAGGCCTTGAAACAGGCAGATTTGCTGCCATGGAGTATTTAGGCATTGGCAAGAATTAAAAACTTTCTAATGCAAGTAATTAACTTACTGCCAGTTTTGACATTACTTTGCTTTTCCTTTAAATATCTACAAAACTCCCACAGCCACCACAACTGTGTATTTCTACAGGTGCCAGCAGGATTTCATGTGATTTTTTGTCTAATATAGACCTGAATATGGTGGGGCTGTGGGATGTTGACTGTGATTTGCTGTACCAGCAAATGAAACTGGGGGTGACTGTATCTTCCTAAGGACCCGCTCACCATGGCGACATGATTTGGTTAGTCCATGAGTTAGTGCTGGTTTCAGAGCTATAAGCTGGGCTAGTGAAATCAGAATTCAGATTTCCAATTATGTTCAAATATACTCTGTCAACACTAGCTGCCATTCTGATTGACAAGCAACCAGAATCTCTTGATTGTCAAACTTGAACTTAGCTTGATCAAGCATGATTTGTTCTTCACCTCCCAACTCTGGATGTGCAGAGGAGGAGAAGACATGGATGGGCCACATTTTATCACCTTCTTTCCCTCCTCTCCTTAAAGCTAGTTGCTACTATTTTGTCTGCAGCTACTCAATTCTATTTCTAATATCTGTACATTCTGAGGCTCTTCCAGTTTAGTACTAATATATCTCAGAGCCCAGATTTACTTCCATACCCTTCAGGATTAATTTGTTCAACTCATGATCTCAATAAGAAAAAAGCTCTTTCAGTCAGAGAGAGGAAGGCAGAGTAGTCAGCTTCTCTTCAGTATATAAATGGTACCTGCTGGACAAAATCCCTATTTTCCAGGTTAACCTATGGACAAGGCTCAGGTGTGGCAGTGTTACCAGTCTGTAAGTACCTATCTGGTACACTGTTTTATTGCTTGATGTTCTGCCCTTTTGCAGGGCTTCTTGGAGTAGGCATCACTAGAACCACAGTGTCATTACACCTGGGGGTGGTCAGGATAATATTGGGCTGTTTGCTCCTCCACTTGTTTCAGAAAACATCACAGTGAGCTCAGCTGTATGATGCCTCCCTAGTTAATGCAAAGGCAGAAAAGGAAGGTAACATCTCTTTCAGGAAAACTTTTTTAGCTGTAAGAACCCAACCATGTGAGCAGGGCTGACAACAGGGATGTCACAAACCATGTTATTAGTAGAAAACAGAATTATTGAACTGCCAAACCTTACCCTAACCTTGTCAAGGTCACAAAAGTCTTATGTTGTCTTGATCTCTATGGGAGATCTCATATTTCTGATGGTTTTCCCAGTTAGTTTTAGAGAGCAACTGCAAGATTTTCAGCCCTGAAAATAATACACAGCATAAGCAGCTGGGAACAGCTGGAGCTGGTGTTAAAGTCTTGTTACATGGATACTGTTGAGTATTGTAAGTATTTTCCAGAAAAAAAAAATATGGAAAAACTTTGCTATGATATTGCCATGCTGTCAAAAAAAGGAGCATATACCAAAGAATTCCTTGCTTGGTCCACCTTGTTAAACGTTCACTGCTAGAAAGAGACATAAACAATGCAACAATTGATTCTCATATGGGAACATTCCTTGACTCACTCTGGAATCTATCATGCCTTCCTTCCCTTTTGTGCAAGACCTTTGAATTAGATGTCCACTGTTGAAAATATTTCTGCAAGTGTCTTTTGAAATCAGTTGCTGTTTGTAGAGAGAGATGTTTAGTATGCATTGCCATATGCAAAGTATGAAGACAAACCTTGTGCAGTACTAAACTAAATAATCACAATAAATGGAGCCATTTATTAAGTTAATCCTGGAAATTAAAAATGTAAATATCCCTGCTGAACCAGAAACCCTGTGTCATTTGTGTCACCACATATAGATGTTTTTAAACTAGAGAGAATGCTCTAACAAAGCCTAACTGGAGAGAAGATTTGATAATGGAAAGCAGTGATTTTGTTTTCATAAAAGTAGTATACACTCTTTTTCCTAAAAAATATAAAAAGATTGACTATAGTAAGCTCAAAAAAAGAAATGACACAGGCTGAACAAAGCTGCCCTCAGCTCAACCAGCAACATTATGATTCCTGTAGCACATTCCAATAGCTTCTGCACTGGGCTTCTAACTGTGGCAAATTCCTCATGTTGTAAATCCAGCTGAACTTTTGAAAGTAGTACTTTTAAGGATAGATGGAGAAGGAAAAGAAAACTACTGAGTAGGACAACAGCAGGTTGTAGGTGGAAAGTACAAATATGGAGGAATGGTTATGAGGCAAGTAAGAAAGTAGTTGAAAGTATTAAAACTCTTAAAAGGCTGCCTCCAATGCAGCCTCTATTGTTTCTATCTTGTCAAATATTCATGTTTATGGCTGGAATAAAAACCCTGGTCCATGGGGAATTGCTCTCTAGAAACACTCAGCTGCCTCCCACAACCAGTGGCACAGTTCACTTCATCTTCCATGCAGTTCTGCATTTGAGAATGTGTTGACTCCTTGCACAAGCCAGTTTCAGCACACAAAGAATCTCTCTTACTGGAAATTTTAAAAAATTTCTCACGTTCCGCAAAAATAAAATTTGATATGGAAAACTAAAACATGAGAGATCCCAGAATAACCTATACCAAGAGCTCAGTGTATATCATGTATATGACATTCTATTTAGCAATGCACATAACGTCTGTGACAATTTTATGTATATTGGCAAATAATTGAAATAATAACAATAATAATAATAATAACAATAATAATAATAATAATAATAATAATGTCTTCTACAGATACATTGGCCAGAAAAATAAACTGGTACATATAGAAGTCCTCTAAAATTAACAAATGCTTTCTGACTTATTTTTTCATTTTGCAAAAAAAAAAAAAAATTAAAGTCCCATCTGAGCTACTTATCTCAGTATCAGCTACAGATAACACATAAAGGGGCACCTCTAGAGTAATATTCATTAAACCTTGCACCAGTACTCAAAAATAGATCAGATAATTTGTACTTTCTCTCCACCACCTACAAAGAGAAGACAGATTAATCATTTAAAACATGCCTGTAAATAGATAAAGATGAATCCTACCTCCAATTTTCTATTAAGTCTGTTTCCCTAACTAAAACATTGTAATTTTAGGTGTCCTACAATTTCCCTGGGTTGGTTAGATAAATGATAATGTATTTTTAAGGATGGTTATGTTTATGCTGGCCACCTAGTAAAATTGGGTGCAGCTTTCTCAGCAATACTGTAATATAAATAATGCATGTGTTAGCCAAAAAGCTTTAAAATTGCTAAGCACCAATTTCAGTATCTAAAACACTAGCTTTATTAGGTAATAGGCAGTTGCATACAAAACCCTGCTTACAAAATAAAAAATTTCAATGTAAGGGAAAAGAAGCTCTCATTGAAACTTTGTCTATCTGTAACAGTGTTTCCAAACTTTTGCAGGGGTCACTTTTGGACAGATTATTAACAAATAAGAATTTTATTAGACCTCTCCTTACTTATATTCCTAACATTTTAGACCTGGAAATCTATTTTGATTTCTCCTGCTTCATGTTTCTTTGTTCTAGAACTTCTCTCTCTAATGTGGGATCATTATATTCCTTGTCATTCACTCTTCTTTGTCCTTCCCTCCTCATAGTGTCCCTGGAAATTTGGATTAGCACCTTCATGTCACAAAGGCACCAGCAAAGCTTCCATGGAGATTTCATGCAAATTTCTCCACTGATTTCTGTAGATGCTTTCCCATTACAGCAACAAAAGAGCAAGATGGTAGTGAAACCAGCTTGTACACTGCAATTCATAGCCAGGGCAGTTCTCCTGGCAAGAAGGTTCAGTCTTACAGTAAAAACATGCCCAGCATTTTTGGAAAGTTGTCTGAAAAAAGCATTTTTAAGCTTCCCCTCTAGAGATAAGGCAAAATTTGCAATAAAATCTTCAATTAAATCAAATTAATTGGTACAAATATGCTGGAAAGCTTCACATTTATAACATATAAAACAAATCTTTATTCTATATATGGAGAAGTATTAAGGAATGCATTATTTCCTACAGGCAAACACAAGACTCTGATTAGACAAAGCCATTTCTTTCTAAGCCATTGCCTTGTTTCTGGTGCAATTCTCATTTTGAAAAAATGTCGTATAAGACATCCTTGCATGCAGTGAACTTGTTTGGATTCAGTAAGGTTAGTGCTTGAATTCCATGTGGAATAAGGAACATGTGTCAGCTCTGTTTGCCTTGAGGCCAATGAAAAGGAATCTGCCCACGAAAATTAGATAATTTCTTAGCAATATAATTAAAACATTCCTCTTTTCTCCCCATATTATGAAAGATAGTGTGAAGCACTGCAAGATGGAAATCAGAAGTAGCTCAGACATTCCTTTTGGCTTGCTGACTATGTATTATTTTCCAAATCCATGCAAATTACTAACAGACAAAACAGCATTCAAGATGCTCTTGACTTATTCATAAGAGATAAGAGATACCAGATCTGCACAAGCTCCCTTAGTTTCTGAAGGAACTGGAGTTCCTCAGCAAATTATTTTGCCCCAAGATTTTGAGTCTGTCATTTCTTATTGGACTGCTAGCGAAGGTCATGTTTGAGAGTGGCAGCTGATTTATCTGGGATTATGAAGTTAACAGTATTTTCTAGTTTCCTATCACAGTGCCCCAGCAAAAACATTACAAACATGAAACCTACCAGAATCTGGATGAGTCTGAAATGACCTAGCTTTGGTACAGCACACAACAAACAAACAACAAAAACCAAACCACAACCAATTAAATGGAATTAAAAATACTGTGACTTTCTACAGTGATGTCCAAAATGAGTTTGGAACTGAACTTGGGAATGCTCACCTCCAAAGATTTTTCCATTGCAGGTCATGACCATTAGAGGATGGAGGACAACCAGTCATCAGCCTGTACAAGGTGCTTCCAGGACCAAGGGCCATTTATTCAATTAGGAAAGTTTCAGGAGTTTTGAGAAGCTGGTGTCTCAAACTCTGATTTAGCATATGCCTTGTAATAAAAACAGATTCAGGTAAAGTTTAACAGCATGCCTTTGGAAGCCATCACAGCTCTTAGTGATACTGCTTTCTCAAGAGACAAAATCTCTTCTGGTATTTCCTGTGGAGTAGGAAACTCCCCTTCCTCCATCCTGCCCGCTGTCCAGGAAAACCTCTTGACTGGTTCCTTATATCTGGAAAAAGCCCAAATAATCATCCTAATGAATAATAATGATTAAATGGATATTTCTGATTCCCACAGGAGAATGTATTGTAACTCTTCAACCTCATAACTTATATTATCAATATAAAGCATGTAAGTCTTGTAAAATAAATTACTTTTTAAACCATACATTTTTCTTACTTAGAATATGTACAAAGAGTGAGACAGATATAAGTATAAACCTTTGTACGTTCAAAATGGCCCCAAATAAATATAGAAGTTTAAGAATGTTAAACTCTGTTTGCTTTTGGAGTACATCCAATGCTCAATATGCTTAATAGATCTGTATATAATAAGAAGAAAACTCAGAGCTTCCTTGGAATCTCTTTTACTTATGACAGATTTCATTTGATACTATCTACTGATCTGGTTTTCCATGCATGCCTTAGCCTCTTTAATTGATGTCATTGCCCAAAGCATAGTATTGAAATTCTGCAATCTGTTTTTCACTTTGTATGAAAAAAAAATCCTTAACTCCTCAGGAAATTATTGAATAGCACATATAGCAGCCTAATCACAAAGTTGCTTTACATCTTTAATCCTTTGGTTGTAAAGCATTGCTCTTCAGAAAATAAATTTGATAATTCTGGAACCAAGACTTTATCACTGCTAACATTCTTTTGGGAGACCTGTAAAGAACTTTGGTGTAGCAACACAAAAAATACTGCCACATGGAAAATGCAGAAAAACAGTGAGAGTTCCCAGGGAGTTCTAAGGCTACATCTTAAAATCTCAGTGAATTAAATCTCAAGACTATTTTCTATTTTAAGTCTTGCAGCAGACTGACCTGATGGAAATGATAATACCGTGGGGCATCTGATTGAGACAGATTATTGACTTTCATTGTGTGTGTGTGCCTTTTGATCTTTTTTTGATCAGAGCTTTGGGTACTCTGTGTGAGTTAAATGTTAACACAAGCTGTTGTCTTTGCAGTAGCTACATTTTCTTGGTTTTGCTTAGTATGAAATCATCTAATCTGAAATTATCCAATTGCAAACTACTGAGGTAAGGTGAAAGATACGAACTGACTAATATGGAAAAACTACACAAGTGAAGACTGGAAGAGGGAAGTATTCTAATTACTTATTACAGTACTGGTATGTTCAATATAGACACATTTCTTTATACTGATAAAAATCTTGAAGAATATTAGCAAGAGAGGTAAAAACCAGCCATTTATGGCAGCAGCACATATTAAATTGTCACCAAGTCAGTTGGTATTATCAGGAAATATTATGCAAAGATAATCTCATTTTCTTATGAACTAGGACTTAAAAGACTTATTTTTCTTTTCTCATGTTTTCTATTAAAAATATTAACCATTCCAAATGATTCTCTTTTTCTATCTTAAACTGATATTGTACAGTTTCTGTCTGTACTCATGTCTCAATACTCAGAGGCTGGCAGTATTAAAAATGTAAATGTACATTTTCATAGGCCAGAAACCCTTAAAAAAGGCAACACTGAACAAGCCAATAATATTTCCATATGAAACTTGTCAATAGTTACTGTTTTCTTTGTGGGATAAAAAACCCTATGGAATATCCATACTACAGAGGCAGCTGAGATACAGGGATGCAATGTATCCCATCTTCAGATCTGCATGGAGCTTAAGGAGGAAAGTGTGAATTCTTCCTTGCTCCACTTGGGTGAATTTAGCTATTTCTATTCAAATTTCATGTTAATCTCTCATCTTTAACTACTGCCAATGAGAAGTGTGAAACCAGAGTCTAGGTCAAGTGTGGGAAAGTGCTCATTCCCCTGGATGCCTGAGGCTTTCAGTGATAATACTTTAAAATTATGTTCTTTTCCCCCTGACTTAGGTCTGTTTTTAATGACAGCAGTTTAAGATAAATCATTTTTATTTTAGTCACAGCTCAAGCCCAGGTTGAGCTTCAAAAGCAGAGCAATCCCTGTCAAGTGGCAAGAAACTGTGAAATATAATTAGAATTACTGGTAGTCTGTACTCAAAAAAGACTTAAACCAGAATTATGTAATTATTTTTCTTTAGAAGAGCTTTTCAGCTGGATTTACTTTCCTGTTAAATCCAAGAATAGACACATCCTATCAAACAGCAGTACAGAATTTGGCAAAAAGAATTTCATTGACCTTAACTCTGCCTTGCCCTGGGTGTCTGTGCCTATGGAGACCAAGAGGCTTTTGCTTTTCTTTCTCTCCTTACAACTGGGTCTTCAAGATCAGAAGCTCCCTTAGACATTTTCTATACACTCATGGCAAAGCCTCTAACCCTAGTCTCCAATCACACATGAATCCTTAGATACTCTTTCCTCATGCCATTTTTTTGACATTGTGCAATTGTTTTTCTGTTGTAGCTCCAACCAGAGCAGGAGGAAAGGCATTTGTTCTCATTAAACTGCTCATGCTTCTCCTTGCTGAGGGGCACAGATGCCTCACAGACCCCAACCACACAACACTCCTGTCAGGCACACCAGCCTCTCTCAGCTTACCAATGGAGCAAACTTGCAGAGGGAAAGGGACTAAACTCAGATCATCATTTGTGCCAGTGTGGGCAGCTGGACCCCAAAAATTCTGACCCTTAGTTGCTCACTTACCTGGTTCCAAATGAAAAAGAGAGGGTCCATCAGTTAATAGATGACTATTACAGTTACAAATGCCAAACACAGCTTTATGATGTATTGGAGGAGGTTTATCCAAGACAGCATAGCTCATTTTCTGCCTTTTTTTTCCTTTTAAATTTGGCTGCTGCATTTTCTGTATTAGAGATTTCTACCTTTCAGAGAAAAATAGCATGCAGTGAGTTTTTGAAGCTAGGAGGAATAGTGATGCAGTATCTCAGTGTATTATAAAAAAATGCTGATTTCAGACTGACAATGAGAATAATACATTCAGAACCTTTACCTTAATAGGAGATAGGGAGTTATTAGTTTTGAGGACACCAAATAAATTTTCCATTACATGTATTAGGCAATTTGCAACATGACACAATACTCAATATGTCTTAGAATATTAAAGTCTATATTTTAATATTTTTCAGCAATATGTGAACATATTGGGTTCACTGGTCTGAGTTTCTGATTTTTCCTTGTGTGTGCTTGGAAATAGAACCTCATCTCTGAGGCCTCTTGGAGACCCAGTTAGAATAAATTAATCAAGTGAAAATGAATGTTGTCAAATATTCCTCACAGGACTTGCACAGAGTAAATGTGATCCTACTTTTAATTTAATAGTGTAAATGTGCTCAATTACCCAATAAAAAATTTTGTCTTCCCAGCTACCTTTGCTGGAAAGCCACAAGGTAAAATCTTGTGTTCATGTTGGATTTCTGCCACCTTCTATTTTCTTGCTTGCAGTAAAGGTTTCCCAGTCTGCAGCAAGCTTTCAGCGATTCAGATTGTGCCCTCAGTAAAAAGCTGCATGAGTTCATCCAGACTGACTGAACTTTAAGTCATGACCAGGGTTAAGACCCAACCTGTGAATGATGTGGCAGGTGGGTGACCTCGTTTCCCCTCCCCATATCAGAATATAAGTATCCATTATATGTTTGCTCTTCAGAACTCACAGAAATAAGCATCAATAGAAATCCTGCCATCAAAAAAGGAAATAAAATTAATAGTATTCAATATGCAAAAAGGAGAAAAAAAAAAAAGTGCAGTCAAAAAATATCTTTTTGTAGCAATTTTTGCAATAAAACAGTGTATGCAGATAAGTAATATTCCTGAAGAACTTCTTTATCCGCTGTGTGGCTGCAGAGCATTACTATTCAAGCAGTGATAAAACAGAAATTTCCTCACACTTACTCATTAATACACTTCCACTCAGCTTTGATACGGTTGAATTGATTCCTACTGCAGTTCTCCCAAGATATTCAACCACATCACTATGCTGCATATAAAAGTATAACCAGAAATGGCCTCAAAAATACATTTTTCCTGCAAGCAAATCTTTTTAGAACTGTAGGCAATTGACATTTGTATCTCTTTCAATTTTTATGTAGCTAAACTGCCTATCAATATTTGCTCTTCCCATTTAACTGCTCGAGTATTAGCTCTGCCTGTTGGTTGTATCAAAAAATAGAAACAAAATATGCTCTTTTATACACATGAAATTTCCCCCTTCAGCTCCTTCAAAGTGAGCTAAAATTTGTTTCCCCATCATTACTTAGCCCTTTTATAAAGTTTTGTTCCATTCTCCTAGATATCTTAAAAGAAATGTGTTTTAAAGAGATTTTTCCTCATGTAATGTCAACAAAAGAGGATGCTTTGACATAGTGAAATGACATGCTAATTTTTTATATCAGTTCCATCAGCTTTTCTGCTTAAATTAAATAATAATCTGCTTTATAAATATAATTAGTGTGATTGTTCCAGCTATTTTTTCAGGGGATTTACCATTTATTTTTTAAAAAATCTTCATACATAAATAGATATTTCTTAAGACATAATTTGGAGTATATTAAGTTATAAGAGCTTAAAAAAAAGAATTTTCTTTTTATAATGCATCATTTGTTTCTATGATGCCATTGAAGCAATGAATAATAATTATAAAGTCTGTAAGAAATCAGAAATAAAGTTTTCTTCTTTTCTGAATATCATAATATATTTAGCCTCCAGATATACTCAAGAAAATGTCATCAAGGACAAGTAATGTTATTAATCAACATGACATTTGAATAAATGGCTTTGACTTCATACACAAGGACAATAGAGATGATCTGCAGATATCAGTTGTTTATCACACTGCAGTATTCTGTTTAATGCCATTACCTTGCCACTGACTCACTGGATGCAAACTCCTTATGGTTTCAAGGCTTATTCTAGTGGCAAAATATGAAATGAGAACCTTATGAATATGCAGAGTCTTTCCCCATGGCACTAACTGAGGTCTATTTATGGCTGTGATTTATGAGGCTTATGAGCACAGCTAGAATTTCAGTTCAGCATTAACATTCCTTCCATGCATGACATGACAGTTTATGGTTCACAGCATCTCTGCATTGCATTTATGGGTAAATAGAATTTTTTTTTTTTTAATCCATTCATTTAAGATAAAAATCATCTCTCTAAACCTGTAAATTTAGTTCTCATATACAATTGGATAATGGGAAAGGAGAAGAAGCCTTTTGGGTTGGGGCTTTCAATTCTTCAAGGCAGACAATTCTATTCTTCAGCTAGGAATAAGATTTTAGCAGGGAATAGAGAAGTTTCTGGGGGCATTCAGATCTCAAGTGGGAGGTTTGCTTACCCCACTCCTGCTCTGGTGTAAGTTTATTGCAAAATAAACCTTTGGGATAAAAGATAATTAATTTTTTTTTTCTGGGTCTCATTTGTAGGGCTACTGTTATTATCTGTAATTTAAGTTTAATTTTACATTGCTATTTTTTGGAGAATTTTCTCCTCTTCATTAATATTGTCGTTCCTCACTTTCTAAGAAACAGCTTTGGAGTTTGTCTTGCAGAATTGTTTCTTTAAAAAATTTTACTCCAGGGACCTAAGACACTAAACTGTCTGCTTTTGCTACTTTCCTCTCGAGGCACATTGTCTAGCTTTCAGGTTTTATTACAGGTCTTAATTAAAAGTAAATATTAGTGGCAAATGGCATTTTGACTGTAGCATCAGAAGCAGACCTACCATGACCCTTTCAAAACTTGTCATTACTGCAAGGCTGTTTGCAAAACCAGATAACTTGGATGGGATACAGATAAATTTCAGTTATTTCTGGGCCCTGGCCTTCGTTATTTCTCATCTTCACAGCAGAGATCTACAGAACAATCCAACTGAGCAAGCTGGACAGGATAACTCCAGGGCACTTTATGCATTTCAGTGCATCCTGAGTAGGATGATCTTAGAAACCATTGCCCTGGGGGATATCCAGTGTATCCCAGCCATAGACAGGTCTAAATGCAAGGTACTTGTTGCCTTGCAAAAAGAGTTAGAGGCTGTATCTAATCCATGTAATTTGAGGACTCACAGCACCTCACAAAAGCTAAAAAGTCAAAGTGTTCATGGACCTAACTCCTCACTTGGTTCTCTTCAAAGTGTTATCAGAGATTTCAAATTAAGCACTAATCAGGTGGCCAAGGGAGCTCTTCATAGCTACACAGCATCACAGCTGTCTGCCTATAACCAAGCTGAGCAGATATGTCTCAGAAATAAAATTCTGACTGTCCAGTTGAAATAGTCCCTCCTCTGTAAACAGAAGTAGAGGTAGAACTTCCAGATTTTTTATACTGTGACAGTCAATTACTTCAATGATTGGGGCAACCAGACTTCAGAAACTTCACTAAGCCATGAGTCTTCTCATCATGCAATGGATTTTTTGGGCTTTACTCATGCCACCCCCAAGATGCTTGAAATTTTGCATAATTCAACTTTTCAGGGTGGGTGAAGTTAAGAGGCATGAACTAAAGGAAACTTCAAAAACAGTTTGAATGGAAAAATCATGCTTGTCTCTGGCAGAATATAGTCATGCTTCTACACTTATATTGATGTGCAGCTAATAATATTTTATTCTTAAGGGATCATTAGTCACATTAAAAAATTAATAGGAAGTCTAGGCTGGAAGAGTGATTTTGAAAATAAAACTGTATTGAGGGGTTAAGAAATCATTGATCATTGATTTCATGCTTGTATAACTGCAAAAACAGAGACACTTTTATTGAACATAATTTTATGAGTGTGCATAGCAGAAATAAGCCTCCTGCTTAGTCTTAATGGCTTCTGACTCATTACAAGTAAATAATAATTACAGAGAGTGTTAAATGTTGGTTCAAAGAAGCAGAGATGAGGGCCACTTTCCTGGCCTTTATCCTTAATATATCAGGTTCCTCCTAACTTATGGCCATGATGCTAAGCTTTTTGTGGATTCATGCCACTGGAAGTCATGAATAGAGTCAGCAGATGATTTGCTCCTAACTCATATTTGTAATTGCACAGAAAATAATGTTTCATTCTAACACATGTCACATTCATATTTTCTCTGTACTTCTTTTCTTCAAATATGGTGTTTAAATATCAAGGTCCCTGCAACAGAGACCTCTCGAGACACAGAATTTTCTATCCTTAGAAAATTAAAACCCCACAATCATAAATTGTACCTTATGATTGTGTAGCTCTGATCCCATCTGTTCTATGAAAGGGAGAGGAATCTGACCTTCAGTTCATTCTCTCTCCTTTTATTTCTATTTCCCCTTCTTTTTTTCCTCTTTCTTTGGTTTGGCTTGTGCCTGCAGGAGTTCCTGTCCAGAGCTGTCATCTGGTGCTAGCCCTGCTGACACAGGTCTTCAAATATAATCAGCTAATGAGAGAAAGTGACACAAGGAGAACAGAGACATTAACTTAGGGATTTCTTAGCAGTGTTTGAGGAGACAATAAAGTGTTTATGGAGGACTATAAGACAAACCTGAGTATTGTGATGCCCTGGTGGGTCCCTCCTTTGCTGCTTTGCTCCTAGCACGATGTCCAAAGTGGGTCAGCTCCTGAAGGCATAGTCATAATGCTCACTGGCATGACCAGGAAGCAATACTCATTAAAAATAGACTTTCCCCAATTAACAGTGTTAAAAGTAATTGATAAGAATGGCTTTAGATAAAAGGAAAAGAAAACAGGTGTAGAATGTAAGTTCATAATATGAATAAAGTTTGCCACAATCTCTATTATCACCCAGACAAGTTTGTATCCAAACAGGAGGACTCAAGGGTACAACTATTCCATAAACAGGTTTTTTTTTTTCCTTAAGGAGATAATAAAAATGTACCTTTTCAACAACAACCATTAACTAAGCAATCATCTGGGATACTCCTACATTGCAGAAGAGAGTGCCCCATGCAACTATCAGTTCTTAAAGATGAAGTAATTTGGGACTAGCAACAGGAACCAAAGGTTCAGAAGCACATCTGAGAATATTTTTAGCTGTCATGATAATAGCTAAGTGCTTTGGACAAGTGAAAGGTAAGATAGTGTGCCAAGTCAAGCCCTGAAAATGAATTACAGAGGTTAATATAATAACAAATACTGCAAAGAAGCAGAAAAGTATATTAAAAGGGAAGATGTGCAGATTTGGTGGTAAAATCCTGATGAAAGAACAAGCTTAGATACTGCTCTATCTCATAACCAGTAGTGGTAAATATGTATTTGTATCTTCTGCATCACTTCTGCCTTAAAATGAGGCATCCCAAACTGCTAACCATAACTGTGGTAAGAGGTATTAAACACAAATTAAAACAATCATATTGCAATCTATCAGAGAAATAAGCAGGAACTAAAGAATGAGACTATGCAGGGAGGACATTAATGCAGCACAAAATGGAAAGAAATTAAATTATTTTGAAAGCTCAGAGAGGCACCAGATGCACAGGCACAGCAGCACAAAGATAGTGGCATGCCAGACAGACAGCAGGACACTGGTGAATGTACCAACTTGCACAGTGCCAGGGCTCTCTGTAAAGGAAACAAACAAAAAAACTAAATCCCAAATTTAAATGACATAGACAAAAGAAAATTGGGAAAATATGGATTGCAAAACATAATCAAGCAAGAGTACTTAGGCTTAAACTTCAGAGGTGCCACAGCCTTCAGTTAAACTACCAGTGAATACAAGAACCCAATAACACCAGGAATGTGACAAGAAAATTTCTATGAATAGACACAAGAGCTAAATTAATCTTTTTTTTAAAGCCAAGTTATGACAACATGTCTCCAACAGCATGGTGAGCCTGTTGAGCTCTGCAGTCCCTGTCTCAGAGAGCAGCAGGTGTGTGGTGGCTCTTAGGGCACAGACTGGCAGCTCCTTCAGGTCACAGTCTTGTTGCTTCTAATTGCAGGAGCCTCCACTTGGTGATTCAGGGTCTTGGCTCTTAACTATGTTTGTATAAATTGAGATCGAAAAGGAAAGAAAATAATCAAGGAAAGCAAGAGACATTGCTGAGGTCAGAGTTCCCAGAATCTGAGTAAGTAGTGCAGCAATTATTCAGATGTTTATGTCCAAATTGTTTAAACAAAGCAGTGATTAAATGTTATTATGCAGAAAGTACTGAGAGAGATAGAAAATTACACTTCAGCACTTCAGTGCAAAAAGACTGATTTTGACAAGTTATATTGTGTGAGAAATTCAATTGCCTTGCTACAAGTTGAACATTATTGTTTCTCAGAGGAAAAAATTTGTGAGAATAAGTATTGGCAACTCTACTAAAAAATCATATCTATATTACAAGTCAGTGAGTGTTCTGCTGGCTTTAGGAAATACTCATAGAGACACATGACAAAACTGTTGCACATAAGGACTACAGTGGGCCAAGAAGAAATCAGAAGAAATCAGAAAATTAAATCTAAAGTAAAATTAAGGGTGGAATTGTATTTAATTGCAATATCATATTTAGTACACTTGTTAATACCATGCTGTAACATGATTCTAAAAAAGTTCAGGCAACTTTAGCACAAGGTAGTGGATAAATGTGCCTAAAAATGTGGAAGAAATTCAGGAATAATACTTTTTTTCAGGTACATGCAAATGTCTTGAGGCACATAGCAGATAGAGGTGCAAGAGCTGTAGTTACCTCAGCCAAAGACTATTAACTCTAACTGGGATGATTAAAAAAATATAAATGGAAAAATATATTTATCTTTCTCTATATAAATAGAATTCTCCGTTCTGATCATGCTTGTTTTTTCTCAATTTCTTTCCACAAGAAAATATCTGATGTAATCAACAGTTTTTCCATAACTTCAGGGAAAATTTTCTGTCAAATGCATTCCTGTTGAAACTACTCTAACAGACTTGAGCATGAGTCCAAAGAGCTGAGAATCATTGCACAGACCAAAAACAATTTCTTTAGTATAGTCTGCTATTTAGGTTTCTGAGAACCAGGAAAACTCCAATACAGAACCACAGTGACCATTTTAGACCTAGAAACGAAACACTTCAATCACAGAGTGCCCAACTGCATAGTCTTGGTTTGTAAGCTTTGATTGTGCCAAGTCTGTGCACATTGCCAGGAGTGAAACTCCTACAGCATTGCAACAAACAGTGGCAGCCTAATGGCCACATTCAACAATATCAAACCTCAGCAAGAAGGGTTATGTTTAAAAAAAATAGAGAAAGCATATGCTAAGCCACTCCCTGCTGAAACAGTGTTCTGAGGCATGGTCTTAACCTTTGTACAATGTTGGATGTCAAAATTTTTGTCTGCCTTGCTGTTACAGAGCTTTGCCTTACTACAGCTGAGTGTGAGCAAAAGAGATGCTGAAAAGTCAAAATCAGTGTGTGCAAACATGACAAAATTACAGGGGTTTTGGTGGGGTGTTTTAGGTTAAACAATATATTGGGAACTTTGTATTAAACAAATAAAAGCTGCATAATATTCATATATCATGGCAGAGGACTTTTATATGTCCTATAAAAATAAGTATTTACAAGTCCCCAAAAAAGAGTACGAAATACACCTTTGTCTGAGAATGAGATGCAGGATGGGCAGTAACACAGCCCATCCCCAGCAACCAGCATGCCATCACCCAGGTAACCTGTATAAACCAAGAGGTTTTTAATCCTTCCTGAATGACAGATTGAGAATTATGCCTGTCTAATTATGCCTTGGACACAGAAGAAGAACCTTGAGAAAAAGAAAACTTAATTTACAACCTAATCATGATTTAATTCCTGTTAAAAAATAGAACGAGATCGTGAGAAAGGGACATTTACTGCAGGTTTGTTTTTCCAGTGATAAAACTTCTGAGCATATTCTAGGCTGCTACCTACATTAGAAGGTTATTAAATACATTAGGATGTTATTCATGTTAAAATTGACTGCTTCAAGCTAGATGTATTTTGCTTCCCTTCTAAAAAACATTTCAAAGAAAACTTCAGACAGTGGTGTGACCTTTGTAACATGACATTAACAAGCTAATGGTGAAGATATTCCAAGAGGCTGTGAGGTTTGTTTAGAGAATGTTTTCTGTTGTACAAAGTGTATCAAGTATTGCATTTCTGTATGAGGAAAACAGAGGGAATGAGAATTTCCTCCATAAACACCTCACCTTCCCCATCAGGTTCAGTAGGAGCATTGCAGGACTGAAATTACAGCAAGAGCTCTTCTGGTGACATCAAACATCAGTGTTGAATTCTGTTCCTGATACTCACAAGCAACACTTGGTAACTTACTGGAATGGAATGAGTGTTTCTACAGAACACTTCAGGGGCTCTGGTCCTACTTATCTGTAATATATTCAGGGTCAGCAAAAGGCCTGTATGAATACTTGATATGCATTCAGGCCCATGTGTCTTCTCTGAGATACAAGCTCCATCCACAGCATCACCCTGACATGCCTCTGTCACTTCCAGACAGTAATGTGGATATATCTGCACACATCTGCATGGACAAATTACAGAGAAAACAAACTAGGGAAAGAGGTGATGCATTTTTACACAGAATTCAAACAAATACCTCTTTGGCTCTTGCTGTACAGTAATAAAACAAGAGAGTTTGTTTCCAGACATTAATTTCTTTCTGCAGGGCATTATGGACTGACTGCTCCTGCATCTTACGGTCTGCCTTGCATTTCTAAGCAATTCCAGACACAAGCTAGCCCTGGGGATCTGTCCTAGCTCATGGCAACTCAACATCAGCACAAGTCTCCTGCACAGCCTGTTACAAAATACAGTGTGATGCTCAGTGTAGGAGCATGCAGAAAGAGCATGTAGGCAAGTGGAAAAGGGAAGCAAGGACAAGCTATTTATACTACTGCATAGAAGCCTCAGGTGCATTTCCTGCCTAGTTCTTTTTTCTGTAGATGTGAAGGATTTAATTCGAAAGGTCTTGAATTGGAGAAGTCTAAAGAACAGGAATTGCATCTTTATCAATGGTCTTGTGCTGTGCCATTTCCACCTACTCTGAAAAGCACACTGCAGCCAAAAATAATGCTACTCATCATTGTGTTATGTCATGTTTATCCACAAGGTTAACAGGCAAGAAATCAGGACAGATTTTGTTTTAATGCAGAACAAAGTACCAACTCTGATTTAAATCAAGGAGAATAGTTATTTTAATTCTGTGAGTTAAAGTAAGTGATATTACTTTTTTCTATGTTCCCACAGATGGAAAATTCAGTAATGTGCTTTGTAGCAGTAGCAAAGAACTTTAAATATTGTTTCTGTATGTGGATGCATTTATAATAACTCTGTAATTGCTACGTAAAATTCTGTAAACCTTTCAACATAACATCAACCTATTTCCTTCTCAGGCCCAGATAAAAAATATTGCCACATATATTAAAAAGGCAAAAGGAAAAAGGGCTTTAACTAAACTAAACAACATTTAGCATGAAATAAAAAGAAGTTAAGAGTAGGAAAGAATATTTTCTCTGTGCTATCTCTGACAGATACTAGCTACTGCTGCAGTCACATTCTTGAACTAATGATTTTCTCTGTCTCAAGACTTGCTGAAATTCAGTGCTCATTTTGTTAAAGTTTTTGATTTATTTAAAGTGTCAGATTTTTATGTATTTTCTGGCAAGGATCAATAATTACCATCCTCCTTTCCACGTTAAAGAACTAAAGCAAGTAGGCTGTTCTTCACAGCTCAGGGTGCAACATGGCACAGTAATAAAACCTGCCATATTGACACAAGCACAATAGAGACAAAAATACAATATAAAATATTGTACTGAAAATTTGGAACAATTCCTATGGGTTTCTAAAAGTGTACATGGTACTTGCAGAAAAAGTGAGCAGCAGCTGTGAGAAAACATGAAGAAACAAAAGATGTCAAAGCCTGAGTCACAGTGAAAGTTACTTTCTTTGTGTTTCACTTTTTCTTCTTCTAGAAGAAGAAAAATACAGATTATATCCTTCTATGTTCTTAAAAATAGAACAGAATGTTCTTTTGCAAGGCATACATGGCAGTATTTTTCTCTGTTGGATGTCTAGATTTAAACTGAGTATCAGACATGCTTCTCAAACTGCTTATTATATAGATTTGTCCTTTCAAAGTGGGAAGAAAGTCAAACTAACAGTATAAATCCTCAACCTTAGTGAAAAATGACATTCCAGGAAACTGTGCTGCATGGTAGGTAGCCCTTTTGCCTGGGAATGAGTGAAGAGGGATGATGAGGAAAATGAGTCCTCCAAAGGTCCCCCTTGGAGAGTTTTACCTGAAGGCAGGATGAAGCAGCAGATGGACCTTGCACCCTGAGATGTGACCAGGACCTTGGAGTTTGGTCACTACAGCTTGATTAGCCACACCTCTATTCTTGTTCCCTGCTACACTTCATGCTTTGTCTTTAGTCTTTATACAGGTTAGGTAGGATGTGTCCTGCATACCACTGATGGTCATGACTAAAATAAAAATATGTGCATGTGAATGCAGGGGTTGGGGAGTAAAGCAGGGTCCTGTGGAAAGAGATGTCCTTTGTGTGTTTTCTCACTCTGTACTCCTCCTTCTGGGGATGTGATAGGTCTGACAGGTTCTTCAGAGCACATGAAATATCACTGCTTATTAGCCATTAGATAATTACCCAACTGGACCTGAACTAATTCTGAATGGAGCCCATGTGTGGTCTTTGGCTGACATGACTGAGTTCCAACCATTTTACAAGAGAGTTGATTGCAGTTATTCAAGTGTTTCCTTGCACCACCCCTGGGTTTCTGCAGATCCCTTTGCCAAATGGGTGTCAGCTGCCTGGTCACCTGGATCAAACACAGCTGAGGTGAAAAGGGCCAAGGCCCTCTGAAGAAGAATAAACTAAGGAAACAGCACTATAGATTTCTCCTTGTACTGAACAAAGTTTCTATGATCCAAGCTGAGTCTCACAGATTCACTGGATTCTCACATGCAGTCAGTCACCTGTCTGTGGACACTTGGAGTTATGTGGTAATGGATAAGAACAACCCTTATACTTGTTGGTAATGGCCCACTAATCTCTAGGTTGAGAGAGGCACCTCCACTGACAGCTGCCAAACTGGGGTCATTTGTTTTTCCTAGCCTGAACCAGAATAAGACTACTGACAAGAAGAAACCAGCTCAGTTTTCTATCAAAAATACATAGAGATTCTATTGCTGCTTTTTTCAAAGTTTAATAAGATGGATTTATTTCAAGTTCAGCATTGTAAAGGGTGCTAAGATCAAAAATCCACTTTGTAGCTAGTGAGTTAATTAGCACCACTGATACCAGAAGAACTCTCTTCTTAAATTCACTGTGAACCTACTTAATTTTTTCTGTCTTGAATTTATCCAAAGCACAGTTTGTTTGAAGCAGGATCAGTAACACTCAATCAACTGTTTTTTAATGGATTTTTCCATGTGGTCCTTACATATCCAGAAGACTGTATTTACTAGCAGTGTTTTCTTTCTCTTAAAAAAAAAAAAATTAACAGATTTTATACAAAGAGGATCTTTTCATCTTCTTACTCATCAGCCACACTTCCAGGAAGGACTTAATTTAAGCTGTACACTAAATCAGAGTTAGTGGTGCTGCGCTTCCTTCCCAGAAATGCCATCAGACAGAGTGGTACTTCCAGGAATGATTCTGCAAAAGCACAGCTACAACCCAGCTGTTTGGCAAAAACATAGCTCTAGACTCAGACTCTGCTCTAATCAAGGGAAAACTCTCAGCAGATGGAGCCTTGCTGAGCACCCAGCACTCAGGAAACAGACATCTGCCAGCTCTGAGAGCTCCTGCCCCATCCTCTAGCCCAGCCTACACCCAGATACAAATCCTTACCCTCGCTCCCTAAAACCCAAACTTCTGCTTCCTTGGAGTGTCTGGGAAGGAAGAGAAAAGCTATTTATCCAGTCCCTGCTGCATCTACAGCAAAACCAACTATGGATTTGGTATAAGCCAACATGTTCAGGGACTGGGAGAAGGCTGTGTGGCTCTGGGGTTGATCTGCTTTATGTGAGAGCCAGTGGAGATGGGAATCTAAGCTGCTCATGGCATATCTGATATGAATTGATAAACACTTCAGATATTTCTGTCATACATATTTGCCAATTGTGCCTCCAACAGTTTTTGCATCTCATGAGGAAAAAAAGACAAACCAGGAGAGGAAAAACCTACCACATCTGGACATGAGTATATAAGGAGAGATTTCCCTCTGAAGCTCTCTTTAATGGAAACATTATTATTGCTCATCACTAAACATGCCTGTACTGCCTTAAAATATACAGTGGTGTATTGTATTGCATTACCATGCATCAAAATATTTGATATGAAAAAAGATTCTGGCAGTCACCTGCATGCAGTTGCTCAGGTTGCAGAAATTGCTGTAGCAAATCCCATGGCACTTCATTCTGTTTTGCCTAAAAATATCCCTTCTAAATCACCACAGAAGGAAAGTAAATATTCAGGAACACACTAAACAAATGTGTACATGACGTCAAAATTCACTTACAGCCATATCCTAACTTGCATGCTTGTGGAAAGGAATGAAAATTAATTTATTTAAATGGTGGAAGAAATATTCATCAAAATAACATCTGAAATTTTCACACTTCAATTATTAATACTAATGGAGAAAGTCACGCTGGAGTGACTCCCATGAAAGATAATCAGCTTGAACCAGGCTGAACCAATTTGGAACAAACAAGATATTCCTCCACTCCTCTGATTGTAAATTTTTTCTGCACTTTCCCTAGATGAAATAAATTAACAACTGAAGAGTGTGCAGTCTATGTAGGTCACAGAGTTGATGTACTACCTACTGCAGCCTCCTGCAAGAATTCATTTTTTACTACTGAGCAGCTGTGACAATCCCTCTGCACCAGAGTCATGTCTCCAGAATGTAACACTAAAAATGCTGCTGGCTGCTTCTTTCCAAGAGCCAAAATCAGATGAGCAGGTGTCTGTCACACCCCTGAGATGTGGCTCTGTGTTCTGAGATGCTGTTTCAGAGTCCAGCTGCAGCATTTGCTTCAGATATGCTGGGGCACTACAAAACGTGCTGCCATTCTCATTTCTGCAGCAGTGTGGGTGTAAATAACCTGCCCACATTAGCAAGGCTCAGGGGATCTCCATGGAAACATTTAATCGTTGACATTTAAGCTTCCTGTGCTGATAAAGGAAGCAGCTGACTCCTGACCTATCACTAATGGTTTATCAAGGTAGGAAGTAGGATTTTCCTTGACCAGGCTAGAAATGATACAGTGACAGCAAATGCAGCAGTATCCTTCCTCTTTTCCTTCTTCCCTCTCCTAGGCATAACTTGCTGTTCTGCAACTGGATTTTTCTTAACATTTTCTTGTTTGTATCCCATTGAAACAATGTGGAATAGCATTGATTAAGCAAATGGCAACCTCCCCACCCCCCTGCAAAAGTAGCACAGGTAACTTGTTTCAGATTGTAAAAAAATTAAATTCAGGAAATCTCCCATATCATGCAAGGGAAAACAGAAGACCTCTCTAGAAAATTACATTAAAGTGACATTGCATTTCCCACAGCATCTGAAACATTCACATGTTGTCCCTCTGATCAATCCAAATATTAACCCAACTTCCAACTGTCCCATGCAAGACAGGAATTGGCTTTCTCTAGGCATTACTGAATGTTCACTGCATGCTGGGTTTGAAGTATTGCTGCCTCATCCCAAGCACATTTGTGCCAGAAACCATGATGTGCCAGTAGTTAGATCAGACTAAACTTTTCATCAATCGGCAGCTCAACCAAACCCCTCACTCCCAGAGACTCTGAGCACACAAACCACAGCTCCTTTTCTGCAGCAGCTCCCTGTCAAGACTTTTCACTCAGAGAAGTCTAAGCCCACCATCAACCAGAGATATCCCATCTGGTTTTAAAGTGACAGACAATTCTTTAAAAAAAAAAAAAAAAAATCATTGTGCTGGTTCTGGTGTCATTTTGAACTAACAAGCATTCAAAGTAATGCCTTGCAAGTCTGAGAAGTTTCCACTGAGATAGTGGAACTCTGATAGCAAGCCCCAGTGATCGACTGTCCTCCATTCAATTGTTAAGTAGTCACAGTTTCAATCACAATTTTGTGACTGGTTTTTGCTGGCTCTGGCTTTGAGGCATGCTTCATTAGAAAACACGGTTTGGGTTAAAGGAAAACTCTTGAGTACCTGGCTTGTCTTTCAACAAAAACTTCCTTAATACTTTTACTGGTTTTATTCCAGATTTACAGAACAATGTAGAGAATTTATTCTCACTGTGGTAACCATATATACCTCCTGTTACACATGGCATGAATGACTGGCTGCAGAGAAGAGAGTCTTACATCACTGCATCTTACAAATCAAAGGCTGATAACTGCTTGACCCATGCTCTGTTTTCCTCATAAAACAAGCCATTGCTCTTAGGTTACTTAATGCACTTTCATTTACCACCTTTGTTATTTTTATGGCACTTATTAATTCATGTGGTGAGGTAGACATTTGTCTGTTTTCTAACTTGCTTATCTCTAACTTGTAGGCTTAGAGTCTGTTAAAGGCTGACCCCAGGATAGTATCAGTACAGGGACACAGACTAGGTCAGGTCTGCAGTAGACCCATCTCCTAATCTTGGAGCAAGATATTTTGCCATCTTTTGTTTCTGTTGTAGGATAAATGTAATGTAAAAATAATTGAGATCCTTACGTAGAAAATATTATTCATTAGAGGGATTAATATTATATTATCAGAATCTAATAGAGCTGTAGTAATTATGTCAAGACAGACACAACTGGTAGCATTACCAGCCCTTTATTAAAAACTTTTCATGCCTTCTCTCAAAGAACTTCCTTCAGGCAACTCTAATTCCTTTTCTTACAGGCAGTTCCACACAACTCTGCACTCAACTCTCCACTCTGCAAATTTCTTCCTTCCTTTTGCATAACTGGCTAAGCCCCAAAATGTCCCTTAGCCAGGCATCTAACCCAGTCTGGCCCTCATATAGCAACTTTTTACCTTATCTGTCCCTTGCACAACCTCACATCCCTTACCTCCTAATAGCACAGCCACCAGACTCCAGTTCTCAAGCTCCAACTGCAATTACAATTTACTTTTGGCCAGCTGACCCACTCTTTTATAACCTCCATCCTCATTGGGCAGGCAAGGCTGTCTCCACTGTTCAGCAATCAGCACAGCTGTAATTCATTGAGGAAAATTGCTTTCTGCACTAACCTTACAAACCATCTTCCCACATACATCTGCTTCCTACCTCTGGACAGTGATAGTGAAAGCAGATGTTGCACTAACCTACATTGATAGTGTAATTGATACAAGGAAGATCTGATGGAAAATGGAAGGTTTCTTCCTCTAGCTAACATCCATTAAAACATATTAATGCATATCAGCTGTGGTTGGTGTACTTTTTAGTTCATGCTTTTGGAATTCATAACCCAAGCAAGCATTTATCATAAAATATTACTCATTAATGTAACACTGGAGGCTTTTAAATGCTTAGAATAGGCTGCTTGACCCATATCAGAGGTGTATAAACACCATCAAAGAAGTGTCCTACTGGCTTTTGAAAGATGACTAAAGACCATCATGCTGATTACCAGAATCTGACTACTTAGAGTAGACTGCACATACATTTCAGTGTTTCAGGTCCTGACTTCAAATGCAGCTTGAAATGCAATCAGCCAGTGTCACTGACATTCCACTTCCCTCAGATTTTACACATCATGGAGCTAAAGGACTTGCTTTCTGATCTTATTGCAAGAGGTTTCATTCAGAAGCAGTAGGTTTTTATTTGAAATCTACATGCTTGTTCTGAGCTTTTGCTCTCTCATACTACTGAGATTGATTTTCAATTTTTATTTCATTAAGAGTGTGTCCTTGGATGGTTGGAGTTTTTTAATTAATTTATGCTTAATTGCTATACCTTAGATATTCCTTGAGTGTTTGGAAACAAAATCTAGGGCATTGGAACAATGTTCCTTGGCTATGCCAGAGGTAAGAAATGAATTGGTTATTTAATATTTGTGTACTCTCTTTATCACCAGAAACCACCATTATGTGGGAGGGCTGTTGGGATGGAATGAGAAAGCTTGATAAATCAACATCCTGGAGCCTTAAATGCTGCATTCTGCATTAGGAATGGAGAGTCAGTTCTGCTCCTGCTTCCAGCTGTTATTAATCCTGACATTTCAGAGATCTTTTGGCACACACTGTTTTAACCTCCTGAAGTTTAAACACATTTAACATTCTCCCCTCCTGCATTCCCCATAATGGCTGTAGTGTGTGATTTTGCTTTATCTCAGTAATCATATCCTTCTCTCTCTGAGAACAAACTCAGCCCAGCAGCCTGGATACAGGCGTAGGAAGAGCAGGCTTCTCTGTTTGTACAGAATGTGCCATTGCTTGTTACCATAGAGCCAGTGCTACCTAATATCATTTCAATAATAATTTATATTGCAAAATATAACTTATAGTGTTGTGACCAGATAGGACTAACTGACATTGATTATTTTAAATATGACCAAATGATGTTTAAAAACAGATTCTGGAGAGGAAAAAAAAAAAGGAAACTTTTTTTTTAATAGCATACATCTGTTGCTAGTCTTGACAGTGAGTACCTAAGCTTTTGATGATTTTAAAAACATTCATTATGTCCCAGACTGTGTTTTTTCCTGCCTACATCCTTCGAAATGGAGGCCCAGCTGCCAAATTATTTTTGTGCACTAGCTAGGCAAACTGAATCTTAAATTTCTTTCCATGTTCTGTTTCATTATGGGACTTGACAAAATTGGGAGTAAGGATACATGTCAGAGAAATGTTTCTAAAGGACATACCCACTTTGGAGGGATATACTTGAGGAAAGCCTTGAAATGCTGCTCTCACAGCTACAGAACATAAACTCATGAGCTCAGACCAGTAAATGTCATCTCTGTTAATTGCAGTGGGACAATGGTTGTGAGTAGGATTTACATTACTTGGGAAAAGCTCCACATAACAGCAACGACAGGCAGTGTGGCATTTTGCTTCCTGTTGGCAGACTGTTCTTATATCACCATGGAACAATAATTTTGTTTGTGACAGGAGTTGCCCAAAGGGACAATGAGGAATATCTGGATAACAAAATGAAGAAGAAAGAAAGAAAAAAATATCAAGTCACTCTATATTTGATGCCGTTACTGTCATAAACAGAGATGACTTTTTTCTGAGAAAATGAATAGAGGTTTGACATGTCCTAGAAAATCATGAGGTGCAAAAGTGGCAATAGCTCTGGTGAGCAATCACAATTGCTAAAAGTGAGCATGTCTGTATGGCATTCAAGAATTCACCCATATCAGACCACTTAAAATGTATCTAACAAATTAGACAGTATGGCCTAAATACAGCAAGAGACTGCTCACACACAGCAGGTAAAGTCCAAAGGAGCAAACACGACAGAAATAGGGCACATGGCAACAGGGAGGAAAACACATACGCATCAGTAGGAAAAGTGGAATAAAGGTCTGTATTTTGAATCCCACATTTTCAGATGTTTGGATGCTGCAGTATAAAGCAATTCCATCCAGAAAGGTTTCAAAGGCCAGATCAGTCTTCCCAAGATAGCTGTCTGTACCCTCACTTTTAGGAGTGTGGCAGGACTTCCTCTGCTCTGCAGGAAGGAGAAGATGACCTCTTTCTCCTACTCCACTCTCCTGACACCTATTAAAGATCATTTGAGTGAGAGGCTTAAGATCAATTTCCCTTTCAGGTAAATGAGATTTGGATTCCTTTTAGGCCCATGGAATGACTTCAACAGTGGCTGGACATTAAAATAGAAAATCAATCACTAAATATGTTAAAGTAGTTGATTTTAAAAGGGGAGGGTCTCACAAAGGTCAGAATTTGATCCTTTGCCCCATGGGCCAATAAAGTCCCCTGCTTCAGCATAAAGGGTTTCTCTGACATGAACCTGGCGTAACACAGGAGTGCATTAGGCCTTTGACATTTTGAAATTTAGCAGGTGTGCCTGGATAATAGGCAGTTTAACCAACACCACTGGTCTGATTTCACTTTTCTCAGCAGCAGCTGTTGGTCAGTCTATTTTCCCATATTTTGATTGACCTTCTGAAGACATTGGTGAGTTAATGCTCCATCGACTCCAATGGCATTGGCTGGAGTCAAGGAAAGGAAAGGGACTGGGTGGGTCTGTGCAGGGTCAGACTTACTGAAACTCTAAAATCTGCATGTAAAGGGCATCATGTCAAATTCACATCTGGTGGCATTCCATAGGGAACAACAGAGATATTTATAGAAGTAAGGTAGGGGGACCCTTGATTATGCTACTAGCAGATGGCATTTTGTTCAAAATTAGGAGAGGAAAGTATAATTAATCAAAAGTGAACTTTATTAAGCTTTTTATTACTTAAGCTGGAGCTTTGGCAGTTGTTACTGTAAGGGCATTTCTATATCCAATATTTGTGAAAAGATTTTTTTCAGATGTCTTGAGGTAGAAAAATCCATTTTTATTAAATTACTTCCTGGGGATTAAAGTAATGCTTCCAAAACCATGTGTACTCAAACATGTCTGTAATATTTTTCCATGAGTTTTTTATAAAATAGAGAATTATGTGGCTTTTTTCAAAAAATGAGAAACAAATGGCATCAATAGTTTAAATATCTTAATTATGCTGGTGGTTTGAGAGCTACACTAATAAGTTCAATATAACACTATAGAAAACATCTGAAAGACAATGCTCATTCTATATGGTTATTGACACAATGTGTGTGGTGTAATGCAATAAACCTCTTAATACAATCCATTCTAGACAGCAGCTAGCCAGAAATTTTACCAATTTGCAACATAACTCTTGCTCTGTGTAAGACTAAACGCGGGCTGGGAAAAAAACTGAGTTATTTTCTGGGTCATGTTTAACAGTGGTGTAATTTATTTTTGTTGACAGAGTGCCCAGAATCTGCTATTAAAATCAAGTAACCATTTAACAGGTGTTATAAAAAGTTCATTTGAAGTAACTTCTGTTCAAAATGCCTTTATCAACTGAGACCTTACGGCGTAAGGGGAGGGCTGAGGTGACACAAGCACTTACAGGGACAAAGCCATGGCTGAAACAAAGAGGAATAAATTGCTGAGTCTGGAAAAGAACCTCTATGTCCTTTTTGTTCTATACACACATTTTGCAATATTTTTGTTCGTTTCCCTTAAGAAAAGATCTTATTTTTCTCACTTCCATGAAGCCATTTCCATTTGTGGTAGTACCTGAAATTGATGTTATCCTCAGACAACATCGGTGTGAACGACTGCAAAGGCAGAGTCTGTGCAGCTGCATGACAAAAACATCCTTTTTGTTCAGGACAGAGGAGCTACAGTCAGCATCTGAGTCACTTTACCTTTGCGTGCCCAGGCTCTTCAACCTGTCAAGTAATGTGTCATATTCCTGAAGAAATATCATATTCCTGAAGAAATATTGACTGTATTAAAAGTTAGCTCTCTGCAGAATCTGGAATCAAAGCCTGAGAAGAACTTTGGATGAAATTCAGTACAATGAAGTACTGAATGAGTGTTTTGGGATGGGTTTTGTCCTTGTCTTTCTGGGCTAGAAACTTGTTCAGATTCTGTCTAGCATTTGTGACCTCTGTTACACTGTAGGCTGTTGTGTCCTCCAAAGCTTGAATGAGTTCAAAAAGCTTGATTATGAATTAATAGGGTTTTTTTTTTCCATATTTGCATCTCAGGCAAGGAGTGTTATAATCACTTGTACATCTGTGCTGCGATTTCCCTTATTAGATCCTGTTTACATTTTTTGTGCATTTCAAGTTCCCAATGCAAATTCCTCTGCATGACAGCTGTTAGCTGTGAAAGCTGTTTGCTGTGTGTCCTCAATCTTCCTGTCTAGTACTCCTAATTGTTTGAAGTACCAGCAAAAAATATTGCATGGTAGTTCTGCTTTTTAAGATTATGATGATCTAAAATCTCCAAGTTCCCACTATCCACATAGTCGTTATATATTTGCTATTTCATGATACATGTTTATTTAAATGTAAATCCAGTATTGCCACAATGACTTTGTTTTCTTGGGGACAAATAGGCCAAAGTTAAGTATAATGATCAAAATTTACCTGTGCTAAATAAATCCATGTGAATGAAATTTATCTTTGAGGACAGAATTTGCAGAGAGGAGCATGTGGAGCTGTTGAGGAGAGTGTGTTTAAATTACAGGACAGACTGGTGGATCACTGCTGAGTATGTACAGTCCAAGAATATGCCTAGTCATCCCAAATCAATAAATGATCCCAGAGTTTTCAGAAAACTATGAAATGTGCAGTTACCTATTCAAGGATGCTCCTGTCTAGCATAGTGGCCAAAGGAAAAGCCACACCAACATCAGGCATGCTCTGATACGCAGTGTTGATGCAACTATTAGATTAAGTCTTTACTGGAAACTATAATTTTAGCTATAATGCTAATTTTTTTTTTCCTAAATAATAAAGGACATGTTTTCTTTAACATTTTGAACATGCTAATTTATGCTCCTGTATCTAGATTGTATGGCAAGGCTGGATATGTACAGTAGTACTGAGACATAAATTCCTCTACAAACATAACAACTTACCAGGCTCTTCATCATACAGCAATTTAAAATTGTGTCTGGTACAATTTACAGCCTGTGGAAAAGTGGTAGCCCCAGAAAAATGAATTATTCCTGTGATCCTGCTTTGCTAGTTTTGAATCAGAACAACATTTGAATCAAAGAACATTTTTGGGTATTGGAGTAAGATCAATGTAAAAAGCATGTTCAGTTTTACATCAAGTAAAATAATCTGTCAAAAAAAAATCCTTATCCATTTGGTAAGTGGGATTGTAAAAAAAATGCATACATAGCTCCTGTTGGACATGTATTTGTGAGTCACTTACTGCTTTCATCATTTTCAGTTTCTTTTAAATTCAAATAGCTGCAATCTTTCATATCTGAGACCTTTTCTGAGGCACTCCTAACCAACATAACATCTGCATTAATAGTTCAAGGATCTAATGGCAACATTCATGAGACATAGCAGATAGTAATAAGAGACACAAACAGAGACAGTAGGAGGCACCACAGCTTCACTTTTCTTTGTGTCCAAAACAATCCATGACTAAAACTTGAATTATTGGCCAACTGTTTTATTGGTGTGCTTTAAATTGATGTAACTATAGTTCGGGCTTGCAGTCTTCAAATAATTTGAAGTCCACATGTTTTGAATATTTTTCTGGGTTTTGCAATTGCTTTGCAAATGATTCTGGGAAACAACAGGGGAGGCAGAAAGAAAGTCTAAAGTTCAACTTCTAATTTTCTTCTGGGTCCCTCCTGAGAGTCACACAGACAAAGAAAACAAATGTGTTTGACAAGGTCAGAATAGCTGCCCATTTTAAATAACACCTGATTCAGGACCTAGATATGCATCTGTTTTAGTAGCATGTTGAAGAAAGTTATCTTTATCATCTGAATTGAGACTTAGACTAATATTGCTGCTAGAATACCAGTTATTCCATAGTCAGAGTCATCGAGATATTTCTGTATTTCAAATCCTTACTCCCTTTTAAAATCTAAACAGCATGATTGAGATATGTTTACATTTTAACTCCCCAGAGGTGATGTTACAACAATAGTTGTCACAGTGTTGTAGATGGCAATGTTATAAATTCAGAGTTAAAGCAATGTGTCCCTTCCCAGGAGAATTCTTGAATCCAACGGAAGTCTGACAAACTCCCATTGATTTCATCCTCATAACAGTATTTCTCATGAGGAGTCATGCAATTCAGAGGTAGCTGCAGTGAGATTTGATCACTGGCAAGTGGTAATTTTTTTTTTTTTATGGAGTCCTCGTTATGTATATGTTTGTGATTATTTCATCCATAGTCGTTTCCAGAACAACTCAGTCTTTAACACATTGACCATCTTGAAAACATCTGTTATATTGCTTTCTGGAAAACCTGGCCTCAGGCTGAAGCCTTAGCACAAGTCTATCCTTGATTACCTCATTGCAGACTTCTCTGGAACTGGACACTTAGGGGCTTCTTTCTAAGCTGCTCAAAAATATAGCACCTCATGAGGTAGTTTAGGAAGTTGAATGAATCCAGCTACCATATCATATATTTCCACATGACTTGATCTTCTGTTTTCTTAACTAGTTTGGTTGATATCTGTTATACAAAGTTTTTAAAAATCAGCTCAATTTCCTCTGCATGCTCTGTAGATGTACATTTGAACACCAACGCACTCAAAACACCGACCACATTCAGAACCAAAGTGATAATTTGGGGTCTGCTCTGTAGGCAGGCACAGAGGAGAAGTGGATTGCCATGAGGTGTGGAAACCCTGGTCATTCTGGAAAGATGATGCACATGCTGCATCACTGCAGCTCTCTGAACACCAAGAGCTTTGCCTCCAGGGACGGTTATTATCATCAGAAGCAGTAACAATGTAGGAGTGAACAATTCAAGCTAAACCATCACCTACCAAGAGAGAGTTGCTGCCTACTGCTTGTCATTTTCCCTTCCTTTACTATATAGATGGCCAAGATCTTCCTAGTGTTGTTACAGGGAACACATACTCTGTATCTTCCTTTCATATTCTGAAAAATGCACACCATATATGAATCTATCTTTTTCCATGTACCAGAAGAGGTTCTGTCTTATCACATCTTGTTACCTTTAAGTGCCTCCTTTTTTTGCTTTTATTTCTTTTTATATGTTTGTATAACAATATTTTTAAAGAGAATTTTGTTGTTTTTTCAAAGGACACCAAGACTTCCTATCTGTTTCTCTTCAGATAGGGCTGAAGAGAATAACCAGGACCCATCTGCCACAATCTTTTCAGATTGGCAAGACCCAAGACTATTGTGCAACACATAAGAGTGCAGAAATTGTACATTGACTAATTTAGATATTGCTATTGTTATTATGTTTCAGATTCTGGTAATATACTTGCAGAAAAAGTCACAGCCATGAATGATTTCTCCTACAGGACTGCTGGTTGAAAAGTATTTCTAGAGATGTCCTACTCCCACTCCAAGCAGTGAATATTCCCTGTGTCAGCAAGTCTTGGCCTTGTCTAGTCAAAATCTTGGAAAGAGGGATTGAACTAGCTGATCACCAGAGGTCACTTCCAACCCCAGCTGTTTCTTTTCAGAAATTATTTCTGTAAGTCACATGTCCTAGGTCCCTGGATATCTTGAAAACCCAATTTCACACTCTCCAGTTTCCACACAAACCCTTTTGAAATGGGAGAACAAAAACAGAACTATTGCAGAGGTGGATCCCCCATGACAAACTAGAGCAGTACACTCTTTTACCCCAGTCTGCAGAACCTTATTCATAGGGTTTTTTTTGTTTTGTTTTGTTTTTCTTTTGCATTGAGAGCACATTCTTGGCTCATAGTCACCCAAGAGTCCACTCTACTGACCTTGCCACCAGGAGTTTCAAGTCCTTTACAGTAGGTCAGTGGCCAGCTCATCGTGGCTCAGCCTATACCAATGAATGGGAATTCCCATCCTGGTTACAGCCTTTGTAGGTCTTGGTAAACACCAGGTGTCTGTTGGCCTAGTTCTCAGATTTCACAGGGTCTCTCTAGGCTGGAACTCTGCAAGGCATTGTGTTAGTCCCTGCCCCTAATCTGCGAATTCACTGAGATCAGTTTGAGTGTCGCCACTCAGGCTGTTTCTGAGGACAGTGAGCAATGTGAACCCCAGTGTTGATGCACAGGCTACAAGACTATTCTGCCTGTCACCATCTGCCAGCCAGACATTAAACCATTGATGACTGCCTTCCATGCCAGCCAGTCCAGGCAGGTTCCTACCAGCCCATTTGCCCTGCTCACACCTGAGCTCACAAGTGAGAAAACTGAGATAGTGTCAAAAGCCTCACTGAAATCAATGCTCATTAAATCAAGGCCCTCTCCTTATCCACATTGCCAATTAATTTTCTAAAGAAGGCCATGGCCATGGGGTTGGTTAAACAAGAGTCGTCCTTGATAAATCTGTGTTGATTGTTGCTAATTACTTTCTTGTCCTTCACAATAGAATGTACTCCACAATTTTCCAAAGGACTGAATGGAGGATGACTGGCCTATGGATCCCTGGGTCCTCCACCTTGCCATTTTTGGAAACAAGCATTGAGTTAGCCTTTTTCCACTTAAAAGACTTCCCCTGTTTGCCACCTCTTTTCACAGATGATGATAATAATATCATCACCACATCACAATCTCTGCCAGCATCCCTGTGTAAATTCCATTATCTATAGATCATGAGCTCAGCTTCTCTAAGGAGTCCTTAACATATTTTTCCTCCACTACTTTTTGTACTCTCCCAGTCTAAAATTCTGCTGATAAAGATGGAGGTCTAGAGGAATGTTTTGTTTACCAGTCTAAGCAGGCATCAAGTACTTCAATATTTTCTATATTACTCATTGTTGTCCCCTCTAGCCATCAGTGCATCCCTACTTTTTCTTTTTCTTTTCCCTTGTTATAGTGCTAAATGTATCTTACACATCTGAGCTCTACACAGGCTCTGGCCTTCCTGATCTTGCCCCTAAGCACCCAGGCAATATTTTACCTTTTTTTAATCCCCATACCTTCTTCTACCACTTGTATATTTCATTTTTGTCTTTTAGTTGAATAAGATTCTGCTTTCTTAGCCAAGCATAACTTCTGCCAAAATTCCCAGCCTTCCTTCACAAGAAAACTCATGAGATTTCAATAAGTTCTTGAAAAATCAGCCAGTAATTCTTACTAGAGAATAAGTTTGCACAACTTTAGCTGGAGATTACATGTATCATGACTTGCCTTCATTTCCCTCAAATATTAAAAAAGCTTTTATGAGTGGTAGAAACAATATTCTGTTTAATTACCCAATTAAACAGCTTTTCTTCTTAAAATAACAGCTGCACTATACTTCAAATAGGCATATGTTATAGCACCAGAAGGAGGTACTGTAATTATATATATAGGAAGAGGAAAGGGGAAGGGGTAGAGTGTATGTACATTCACCGACTACGGAAAATTCTTCTTATCCTTGTCAGATTTGGACAGAGGAGGGTTGTGCATTTAGCCCTTACCTTCCCTATTTCAGGGGCCACATCACCTCAAGAATTGGTCTGCTACTCAGCTGCCCCCTTGAGTCTTGAGCTGCCTGAACCCCAAGAAAACCTCCCATGTTCCTGAAGGAAGAAACACACCTTTTCTTCAGTCCATGGGAAAACCTCCTTTCTTGCATCTGCACAAAGCTTGTCTCCCTTTCTCCCCCCATCTGGTGCAGTGTTGCAGCCCAGGCTGTCTGTCTGTGTAACACTTGGCATGCTGCAACTGATTGCTGCTTCCCTGTCCCAGAGAGAAATCCACCTCAGCAGATTTTGTAGGGCCAACTTGTTCCAGCTGCCATCTGCCTCCCTTTTCTCACTGCAATATTCCAAACCAAACAAACACCTCCATAGCTGTGCAACTGCACCTTAGCCTTAGCTAAGTAGTTATGGCCCTTCCTTCAGTAATAAGAGTAAAATCTTTATTCTGCCTTAATTTAGAACTGGAAAATTAATTCCTTAACATTCCAAAGCAGTTGATATGGCTATTGTTTTCGCTCCCTACACAGTGCTCTTGTAGACATTGAAAGCCAACATAACTAACAGATGTAAGATAAATGGGTATTTGTAAGAGACAAGGACTACAATTTCCTGCCAAAATAATAAAGCAATCATTTTGTGGTGATGGGATAACTGCAGGATAATAAAACACCTACTTTACATGCCTGATCTGTGCAGTTATTGAGAGAGGAAGAACAGTTAGCTGATCCTTATTGTCACCTGTAACATGATGTACATGCTGCAAGAGAGAAAGTATGATGCAGCTGAGAACCATGGAAGGTGAAATCAGTTTGATTTAGAGAAGGAATTATTTGTGCTGCCTAAGAGATGTCTTCCATTTTGAATCACAAGAAACCATCCTGTTAGCAAAAACTAGAGGACCAACTGTCATTTTGGCAAAGGCTAAGAGAGTAGATGGTGCCAATGTTTAATATTATCTAAGCTGGGATAACATCTTCATACTTAGGGAATGTGCTACAGTATTTGAGGGCAAAGAGTTGTTAGCTGGTGTCAGCATGAAACTAGAAACATATCATAGAGAAAAATATGATCTTTATCTGCTATGGTTAACAGGTTAACAGTGTGAGGTGAATTTGCATTTATATTAGCAGCACTTTTCCAAATATAGATCATAAGAAACTAGTAAGAAAACTCATGAGGGAGGTATGAAGACTGGTCAGGGAAAATGGATTAATAATAGGTAGTAAGTGGGCCCCTGAAGGATCATAATAAATGATAAAGGATTCTCCTGGCAGAATATGACAGATGAGGTTGCCTGGAGCTATTTTCTATTTAACATTTATATTAGTGATTTAGAAATTGATTTGATATGGAGTGCATCAAAAATTATAGATGACAAAAGCAAGAGGATTTTTAAAGTCGATACTTGGAGAACATGAAAGGTTTACAAAAGAATTTAATGAAGATGCAAAAACCAAGCCAGCATGTGGAATTTAATGTTACCACATGGAAGAGGTATGCTCAGAGAGACTGAAATATGCCTCTGGTCTTGTGAACTCTGTTCTGCACAAATAGCACCTTTCGAGGTACAAGAGGCTTCCATAGACTTTTGTGACTTATTTTAGTCTTGCTGAAGTTCCCTAAATGGTGGTAAATATTCCTTTTAACACCCCCCCTACCACACTTATTTAGGTGATTATTTTCATTCTCATCTCAGTCTTATGTTGTTGCTGGATGTCGTACAAGAAATATCATTTTTATATGAATCATGCTTTTTAAGCACTCACACCTACTATGCCCAAACATATATCTAGAAAATATCATAAAAGAATTTTCTATTTTAAAAGCTTTGGGTTTAGAGAGTGAGAATGTGGAGAGGAATTATGACAGATGCTGTACAAGAAAACTGTCAAATTTGCCCTCACTTCAATGAGGAAATGAGATCCTCTTTTTGACTAGTTGATTTGGTAGGATATATATTAACTCTATTTTTATGATGAAGTGTTGCTTTAGGGGGAGGCTAGGCATAGCAGCTTAGTGTGCCACAAAACTGCAGGGCTTTCTTGCTTTAGAAGAATTATGTGTCCCAATACAAAATATCTAGTCACAGAGCTTAATATGCAGGGGTTTTCTGCCAACATTAAAAGGCGCTTCAGAAAACTTAACTTCTTATGATACATTGTGTCCAAACTGTAGGATTCTCAGAACATCTGGACATTGAGACTGCAATTCTTAGGAAAAAAAAGCCCTGTGTGTCGGTTTCTCGAGCTCAGGGGGAGGGGTGGATTCGCCTCAGGGAAAGCTCCATGAGGCCGGAACGGAGGGGCTGTCCCGTCTCTGAGGGCTGCCCCTGTGCGGACCAATCAGAGAGCTGATTTGGTGATGGACAGCTCGGGAACCCAATGGAAAGTTATTTTGCGTCACAAATCACAGTGGATCAAGTTAACTGATCTCTTTCGGCTTCCGGCCTCGGGAGTTGCGGGGTCTCTGGCTGGGGTCCTGGCCTGGTCCTTGGCACCCCAGCCCCGGCTTGGTGGGGGGCCTGGCCCGGCTGCATGGTCCCAGCCCCCTGACCGCATGGCTCTGGGTGGCCCCCGGCTCCGCATGGCCCCAGCACCGGCTCTCCATGTGGCAGAAGAGGCCTCCAGCTGCCCATGAAGCCATGTGGTTTCTTCACCATCTGGATACTATTTTAACTTCTTAATGCCTGGGTAAGATTCTCGATCTCCTGAGTTCCACCGAATGAGAAGAAATAAAGCATGGAGACTATAGAGGTCAGCAGAATGAAGATAAAGTTCCTGGTGGGAAGAGATTGAAAAGATGCAACTGATAAGTAGCTGAAAACCCTTTTTTCTGGGCTAAGGAGACAGTGACTACACTAAAATTCCTTTAAACTGTGAAATATACTTGGGGAGGTTCGGATGCTTGAGTAGAAGACTTTTTGTCTCGGGGAAATGGAGCTCTCTGTTTTGGGACTGGAATATGAACAGAGACATTTGATAGAGAAGGAGATGAAGAGAATTTTGTTTTTCAGCTGCCTGCCTTTAAAAGTGGTACCCCATGTGTTCATCATAACCCATAGCACAGCTCTGGAAGGACTGTGAAAAATAGGAGGAGAGTCATAATCTGCAATATTTTCCCAGGTGGATGTAGATTGTGAAGGTGAGGACACCCCCTAAACCATAACTAAAAAAGGAACTTTTCTCTCTTAAGTGAACTGAAATGATTGTTTGGGTGGATAACTGACTGAAGTGTTCTCTGTATGTTGTTGGTAAGAAATGTGGAAGGGAGGAGGGAATAACCTAAGAATCTTATTCTGAATTCTTTTTTGTTATTAATAAATTTCTTCTTATACCTTTTTTAAGTTTTAAGCCTGCCTTGTCTCTACTCCTGGGTTCTGTCTCTAAAAGAAATTAAATATATTAAGGTTAGCAAACCCAAGTCACACCATGACACCCTGTTTCAAAGCTTATTAGTTATCATATCCTGGCCATGAAAAAACCTTTGCATGAACTGACAAAAATAAATATTGAAATGAGACTGAGTCAAATTCCACAGTCAGACAGTAAGAAATGCTGCACAGGACTAGACAAGGACCAGGCTAAGAATCCTAATTTAACTAGCAATGGCCCACAAGGGCATTTGAGAGCAAAGAAGATCTGAATTGCTTCAGGTTCCATGGCAAATACTTCAGGTCAAATGTGTCCTCAGTCATAATTGATGTTTTTTAACCGGTGCCTCTTCAGAGCTTATTATATTCCTTCTGGATGAATAGACTAGAACAGAATATTTCAGTGGGAAAGGACCTACAATTATCACTAGTCCAATTGCCTGAACAATTCAAGGCTGACCAGAAGTTAAAGGTGGTTGTTAAGGGCATCATCCAAATGCCTCCTAGACACTGTCAGGTTTGGGGCATCAATCATCCACTTGGTAAAGAAATGCTTCCTAATGTTCAGTCTAAATCTCCTCTGCTGCCACTTAGGAGCATCCCCATCCAGTGTCCTGTCACTGGATTCCAAGGAGAAGAGATCAGCACCTGGCTTTCCATGCTCCCTGCTCAGGCAACTTTAGAGATCAACTGTCAGAAATGTCAGAAATCTTCTGCGATAACATATTTAAGGAGAAAAAAAAAAAAAAAAAGTGATGTTGCAGATGTCATTGCAGCCAGGGAACAGAGAAGTGAGAACATGTTTAAGGATCAACTCTGCAGACATCAGGTCAGTGGAGAAGGAGGGGCAGGAGGTGCTGCAGGTGCCAAAGCTGAGATTCCTCTGCAGCCTGTGGTGAAGCCCATGGTGAAACTCCTGAGCCCTGTAACCATACCAGAGCAGGTGGAGGCCTGAAAGAAGCTGTGACCCTGTGGGAGGCCCACGCTGGAAAACAGAGTCCTGACAGGGATCCACAGATCCATGGGGAGAGGAGCCCATACTGGAGCAGGTTTCCTGGTAGGACCTGTGATCCCATGTGGTGGCCCCACACTGGAGCAGACTGTTCTTGAAGGACTGCACTCCATGAAAGAGTGACCCACGTTGGAGTTGTTTGGGGAGAACTGCTGCTGTGGCATGTACACATATTGAAGAAGTTTGTGGAGAACTCTTTCCCATGGAAGGGACCCTACACTGGAGGAGGAGAAGGACTTTTTTACCAAAGAATGGCAGAAATAGCCTGTAATGATTGTAACCCTGATTCCTGTCTCCCTGTGCTGCTGGAGGAGAAGGGAGAGCTGAAAAGGAAGGAGAAATGGTGGGAAGGTGTTTTTAAGAGTTTATTTTACTTCTCATTATCCAGCTCTGATTTTGTTGGTAATAAATTCAATTAATGTCTCTAATTTGAATCTATTTGCTTGTGACAGTATTTGATGAGTGATCTCTTTCAGTTCTTGTCTCAGCCCCTGAACCCTTTGCTGTATTTTCACTCCCCTGTTCAGCTGCTGAGAGGAATCACAAAGAGGCTTGGATGGGTTTCTGGCATCCAACCAGGGTCAACCTACTGCACCAGTTCCAAAAGGTACAAACATAGTGGCTTATAATCACATCCAAAAGTTCTCTTTTCCATGTGTTACTATTCCTTAATCAAGGATCTGACATAGACATTTCAAATCAGAGTTACTGATTCCCAGTGGAATGGGACTGAAATTGATATTTACAAGTTCAGATAAAATTTACAGTATCTCCAGAGATTTACAGAACCTGCACCTCTAATGGCAAGTGGTTTTGGAGATTTCTTCTCTGCAGGGTGAGCTGTAGGCATTTATGCTTTTTAAAGGCTCATGGAGTATACATCATTTTCATTTAGGCATCTTTAAATATTAATTCCATTGTTTTGCCCTTGTCTTCATAGCTGAAATTCAGTTAATAGTGTGCTATATTGGTGACTCTTTCTGAATTAGCTCTTATAAGCTGTTTCAGAGCTGTCTTCTATCATGTTTCCCCAAGCACAGGCAAGGAGGAATTATAAATTCATTTATGCTAAGCAATGCTTTCCTGCTCAAATAGCACCCACAGGTTTTTTTTTTTGTGGATACAGGCAGAATATGGTAATACTCAATGTAGGAGAGGGATTCTTGTGCCAGTCACGTCCCAGCTTGCAAGAAAAGAGAGAAACCTTGGTTCTTCCTTCCACAGAAATGCTGGTGCATCAGGATGGTGGCAGCACAGTTTTTTCCATCAGCACTGAAATAAACTTGGATTTACCTTTCCTCTATTATGCCCTGAGAAGCACTTCATGGTGCCATCATAGTTTACCAATTACCCACAGTTTATGCTTTCCCTTTCTCTCCCAGCTCACCCAAAATCCAGAGTGCCTCTGCCCCTGGGCTAACACCAGAGAGCTACAAAATACCTCTAAGCAGATAGATCACACTGAGTTTAACAGACACAAATTTCCATTTTTCTTATAGGGAGTTAAAAGTTCATGCAAAAATGAGGAAATAAACCATTACTTTAGAAATGAAGTAAAATGTCTATTTGTATAATGCACACCAACTTCCTTCCAACAAGCACAAAATCTTTTTAAAGCTGGTTTCTGTTCCTGTATTTTCAGTGTCAGTGGTGATAATGCAGCATTCAAAGAAAATAATTGATAGACTATAAATTTTGTCTGGTTGTTTTTAGAGAGACAAAAGCCAGATTTAAAATGCATGTATAATTTAACAAAAAACGAAGAAGAAGGGGAAAAATGTATAAAAAAAAGAAAAAACTACCCTGAATGTTAAATGATGTATGATAAGTTAATGTTGGTAATGCATCATCTTTAATCATAGTGTGGGTGATGGGACTAAAGCAGAAACATGGAACTTGAAAAAAGAATGTCAATTGAAAAAGGGAACAAAAATTTTAATCAAAGAATAAGAAACTTGCAAATGACATGATTAATAATAACAACAACCAAAAAAAAAAAAAAAAAAAAAAAATCAGAAGTGCCAGGGTTGCCTTGGAAGCAATTAGTTGCCATCCTGGAAGGTTATGCAACAATCAGCCTCTAATGTACTTAATGGGCTTAAAGGTCATTTCTCACCCTCAACAATTCTTCATAATTCACTTCAGACATAATACAAAAATCACTGGAATATTTGACTGAGTATTACCTGCTGAGGCATAAATGCTTCATTTCTGATAGGGTTTTTAGATAATACAGAGCATTTTTATATAACTGATTTGTATATAAATTTGTCTGTGTATTGGGCTCAACTGGAAATTTGGGGGGGGGGGAAAGCATTTGTCCATCATTATGTTTTAAAAGCAGAAGAGAAATGAGGGAAAAATGAGGACAGAGACAGATGAAGGGAGGCATGACAGCTTCTTTCATAGTTATTCTATCACTGTGAACAGTTAAATCCAGAGAGAGTGCATTCCCTTCCACCTCTGAACAGGCCTTGGCACCAAAGCCTAAACTTAAACCCAAATTCTCAAGTTTGTTTCTGGCTTTGGAACATGTAAAACCTTCTCACAAGCCTTCAACCTGTCCCAAATTTTTGAGGCTCTAAATCCAGATTTGAACATAAGCTTGTCCTTACTGCAGAAAATAGAGCTCCCCAGAAATGTCTTCACTGTTTTCAAGGTTTCTTTTGAGCTACTGTGGAAAATGAAGATGAAACATTAGACTCCTAGACATGCTTATACCCATTAGGGAACCAAGAAACCAAAACACTGATTTATCCATAGATTCACTTTGGAGACTGGCTGACAACACGTCGTATCTCACTTGCCTGAGGCAGTTACCACAGATGCAAATACAGAAACCAATGTGTGACCTAGGAGATGAATGGAAGCCTTGGACAGGCATAATCACTTCTGAAAATGAAAACAAAAAATGTTTTGATAAATGCATTAATAGTCAAAGGAGGGACAAGGAAAACCTCCATTTTTTATTGGACGTGGTGGGGAATACAGTCACCAAAGACAAAGAAGCTGATGTACTTAACACCTTCTTTTCCTTTCAACAAGAGAGGTTTCAAGGACAGCTTGGCCTCCTCAGCTAATAGGTGGTGTCAGGGAGCAGAATAGCCCCCCTGTAATCCGGTTAGAGACCATCTGAGTCACATAGTGCTCACAACTCTATGGGACCAGGTGGAATCCATCCCAGGGTGATGAGGGAGCTGGCAGAAGAGTTCATCAAGCTGCTCTCCATGATTTATTGTCAGTCCTGGCTGGCTGAGAAGATCCCAGATGACTGGAAGGTGGCCAGTGGGGCAATCATCTGTAAGAGGGTGGGAAGGAGAATCTGAGAAACTACAAGTCTGTCAGCCTGACCTGTCAGCAAAGTTATGAAACAGATCAAACTGAGTGCCATCACAAAGCCCTTACAGGATGGCCAGGATGTCAGACCCAGCCAGAGTGGGTTTAGGAGGGGCAGGTCGTGTTTGACCGATCTGATCTCCTTTTATGACCAAGTGACCCTCCTGGGGGATGCAGGAAAGGCTGTGGATGTTTTGTACCTGGACTTCAGCAAGGCCTTTGACACTGTCTGACACAGCAAACTCCTGGAAAAGCTGCAGCCCATGGTCTGGACAGGAGCACTCTGTGCTGGGTTAAGAGCTGGCTGGATGGCCAAGCCCAGAGAGTGGTGAATGGTGCTGCATCCAGCTGGGATCAGCACCAGTGGTGTCCCCCAGGGGTCTGTTCTGGGCCAGTCCTGTTTAACACCTTTTTTGATGATCTGTATGAAGGGATTGAGTGTACCATTAACAAATTTGCAGATGATACCAAATTGGGTGCAAGTGTTGATCTGCTGGAGGGCTCTGCAGAGGGGTTGAACAGGCTGGGTTTATGAACTGAGTCCAACAATATCAGGTTTCACAAGTCCAAGTGCTGAGTCCTGAATTTTGGTCACAATAACCCCCTGCAATGTTACAGGCTGGGGACAGCATGGCTGGGCAGTGCCCAGGCAGAAAGGGACCTGGGGGTGCTGGTAGATGCTGGCTGAACATGAGCCAGCAGTGACCCTGGTGGCCAAGAAAGCCAATGGCCCCTGGCCTGTGTCAGGAACAGTGTGGCCAGCAGGAGCAGGGAGGTCATTCTTTCCCTGTACTTGACACTGGTGAGGCCACACCTTGAGTTCTGGGCCCTCCAGACTGGGAAGGATGTTGAACTGCTGGAGCTTGTCCCGAGAAGGGCAACAAGGCTGGTGAAGGACCTGGAGCAGAAGTCCTGTGAGGAGTGGCTGAGGGAGCTGGGGTGTTTACCCTGGACACCACATGGCTCAGGGGAGACCTTACCACTCTTTACAACTTTGTGAAAGGAGATGGCAGCCAGGTGAGGGTCAGCCTCTTCTCCCAGCCAGGTAGTGACAGAACAAGAGGACACAATCTTAAACTGCACCAGGAGAGGTTTAAGTTGGACCTAGGAAATTCTTCACAAAAAAGATGATTGGGCATTGGAATGTGCTGCCCAGTGAAGTGGTGGAGTTACCATTCCTGGAAGTGTTTATGAAAAGATTGGATGTGGCACTTAATTCCAGTTGACAAGGTGGTGTTTGGTCATAGGTTGGACTGTCAAGCTTGCATGCTTTCAAGTCAGAATAACAGCTCGGGACCCTCTAGATTTTCCTGTACTTCACCTCCTCAAATAATCCTTCAACGGCATGAAATTCTTACCAAAGTTCCTATACATATATATATTAAGTTATGTAAGTCTGTAGTTTTTTGCCATGAACAACTATGAACATATTGTAGCTGCATTTATTATTTTGTCTATTTTGGCTTTATTTACTGAAAAAACAATCTTTTTCTTTGATTTGTATAAAGTGCCAATGGCAATATTTTGTTTTATACTGGTAACCTGCAGTTTAAAAATGTGCTGTTTGATTTCCTTAAGAACTGTGGAAGCTGATGTCTTTTTATGTCCCAGACAGCAGTAAAATAATATTTTTAATGATGTTATTTATTTTGTCTGAGACATCAAATGACAGAGATAATTTTTTTATGTTATTATTAGACACACATAGGAAAATGCTTTTCCTTATATTTCTATAAAGCATTCTTTTTTCTGCTGTAATTGCCAGCTTACATTGACTCTTCTGTAGTGAGCTCATTTGGCATTTGTATTATCTCCTACTTTTTGATAAAGATGGCTTTACATAACTATGAAGGATTCAAGATAGGTGGTGTTTAAATAATAAGAATAAATATACATAATGCTGTTTAAATCATGTACATGACAGTGCAGTTCATCTCATGAGACAGGAGTGAAATAGAAGTGGATTAACACAATTCACTGGCAAAGCAGGAAGAGGGGAAATCTGGCATGGGGTGGCTGTCCCACTCTGGGCAGAGCTGTGCAATCTCTCTGCCTGCTACAGGAGGAGACATTGCCTGGAGAGGAATGAGGGGGCAGGCAGGGAGTTGGTGGAGGCACAGAGAGGTATCTCCTGCAAACCCAGCTAGGAACTGTCTGTAGTTGTCACCCACTGTGAATATGGCTTGGATGACGTTCCCTTTACCCTCTTTGCTGGCTTGTGCACCTAGAGGAGACTTGCATGTCAGTCTCAGTGCATTGCTGACTGTTGAAAGGACACTGAGGAGGGGGAGATGAGTCCAAGAGTCCTGTCAGTTTTGTGCAAGGTCTGTGAGCTGGTCACTGGGCTCAGCCTAGCTCTGCTCTCAGTCTGATGCCACAGACCAGGCCACTCTCAGGGCTGCCTTATGTCACTGATCAAACCAGTTGGGCTGGGTTTAAAAACAAAAGAGGGACTCATTCACAGAGAGGAGCAATGCACCTCACAGAGCTGTCAGTGGCAAGTAACAAGCTGGTCACTACAGCCTTCCCCTTCGGGAAGCAGGATGTGTTACTGTGAGCCATGCAAAGTCAGCTCCCTTTGTACTCTAAATCCTCCTTTCTTTAGATTTACAGGACTCTTCTAGCTCTCTGGTGCAAATGAATAAGACAGGCAAGGTCATGTTTTTCCTTTATTTGAAAAAGTTAAGGACCATGAAAACTCAAGTGCTCCTTTTCTGTTTTTAACTGAGCTGATTTAATCTTACTGTCAGATAAAATCCATATGAAATCTTTCTACCCATACAGTGGTTTAAATCAGACATTATTCTCTTTGCACAGTACTTTCTTCAGCAGAGTTTCAGAGGATTTGATGGATCAGACCACAGCCTTTTATCAGATGACATTTTCTGCATTTGACTTGCCAGTTGATAAATCCCTGCAGTACTTCCTTCAAGAGAAATGAAAGTTGATTGTTCCCCCCGTTGCCTTCCCACAGCCCCCCTTCTCCAGAAAAGCAATGTCATCTTGATTGATGAAAGTATCACTTAATCCTCCATCTCTCTAAGGTTTGCACAAGCTGTCCCTTTTTAAAACAAATATTGCTAATTTAGCATTTATTGAAGTAGCTGTTCAAACACTACAAAATTCATAAAGCACTAAATTGCAACATCTTTCCTTCTTTAAGAAAATGAAGCTGTGTCAAAAGGCTTGGCACTAGATGTATTATGTGCAGTTTAAAGAATGTTTTCTAAATCTTTAGGGAGTGCTGTGCTTATAATATACTTTAAATATTTTATTTTGTTATGTGAGGATAGTCCTTTACACTTGGCAGAATGGACTTTTCCACAGAGAGAATAAGGAAACTGATAGTAGATTGGTTCTGATAGTAGATGTTCACATGAGAGAAGAGGAACAAAACATGTTCTATATGTGCAGCAGCAAATTTTAGGATGACAGAGAAAAATGTTTGATGCTTAGAATACCAGACACTAACTATGAGATATTCAGCCAGATGGAACAATTACTTAAATTTACTGAATTTGGGAGTAACAGGAAATGAGTTTATATCTTAAGGTACTGAGTGTTCCCATCCCATATGCAGTCCCATGAAATCAATAGGAGGCTCTCCTGTAATTTCAGGCCTTTGAGATGACCCCTTCTGTGATCAATTTGTTGGCTGTTGTGAACTGCTTTCTACTCAAAAGCAGCTCTCACACTCCTGTTCTTGCAGGATTTGCTCTAGCAGCCTGGTAATATTTAAAATTGTTGTAGTAGTGGCAACAATTAAATAAAAACATCTGAGACGTTCCAAGTTATTACAAAACTCTAGTCTCATAGAATCATTTCCTGCTTCACCAGACAGAAACCACTTATTTTTCTGTAGACATCTTCAAAGGGAAATGCTGAAACTTATTAAATAAACCATATTATTGCTTAGGATTAATTAGCAGATGGCTTAATGATATGCACTAGTAATTGCTACTGCTTGCACATATTTGATTATACTTTATTACCATAATTGTGTTTAAAATACATCATGGCCATTGATATTTTGTGTTATGTTTATAATTGGTTAACAATTTCCCTGAGAATTATGAGTTTTGCAGGGATTGCTATCTTGTTATGTTCTATGTCAAAAGGGATTTTAGGCAGCTTTTTTCATCCTGGTTAAATAAAGATATATTCAAAATATAGATTAAGGATAGCTATATGCAGTGGTTATAATGATCATTTTGAAACAGTTTAGTCCATCACACTTTCATAAAATTAATTCACTGCTTCATGAGTGTTTGCAAATGATAATCATCCTCTTGTCTGACTAGTTTTATTGAAAATGAATATTGCAGTAATGTCATTTTTCAATTCTTCAGACACAGCCTCAGCATTGCATATTGATTCACACTATGAATGAATCTGAGTGCCTACAAATACTTATATGGTGTTAAGGAAGGATTGGAAAAGATGATGACACTTAATTTCTTACAATAATTTAATCTGCCTTTGGGTCCAGGACAAATATATTTTTTCAGTGATATAAATAGTAACAATTCTATTCAGTAATTCAGTTTTCTGCACATACCCATCTCCTCCAAAAAACCACCAAACCAAGAACAAACAAAAAAAAAACAACATCAAACACTCCAATAAGGTATATTAAAGGTCCAAACTCAAGAAGATAAGATTTACAAGAAAGATTTCTGTCCTTAATTCATTCCATTGTGCAGCATGGATTGTGCAAAAACAAATCCTGCTCTCCAACTTGCCTTAAAATTCTTTTTAAAGCTAACCAAATAAGGACAAACTAGTAATTTATTAGCCTTTTGAAGCTTTTTGGAGTTTTTTTGCAGCACTTAAAAAAGTTATTAAGGGAAGTTATTAAGTTATCATTATGTCACAGTCTTCATTATTTATATTAAGCAACAAAAGCAACCAAAGAGTAAGGAAATAGAAAAAAGACATACCAGTCTATTCTCATTAGAAAAACACAGTGCATCTAAATAACTCAGTGATACATAAAATTGAATGAACATGAAAAATAAAATGTTAACTCTTCCTGTCACATGTTTTGATTTCTACGATGAAACAGAAGGCCAAAGCCAACAAATTATTTGGACTTCTATTATTTTCTTATTCACAAAGAGGAATCACAATAAATGCAAACTGTGTGAGCCTGGATTTGGACAAGGTGTGTAATTGGAAAACCCCCTGAATTTCAGAGGTAGAGGACAAATGTCTCTGATTTAAAAAGTATGTCTCAGATTTTCAGTAATGACTAATGAGTGTTGTGGTTCTACTTTATTGCTCAGTACTGCCAGGTTGTTTCCCCAGTCACCCAGAGATCATCATCCCTAAGGTGTTCAATTCACAAATCTCTGTAAGTCCATTCCAGGATCTCAGTTGCAGCCAATGTAGCTGATTTCAGTTTTGAAATAAATTAATTTGGATTTAACACTTCAAAGAACATACTGTGTCTCAGAGAGACATACAACTTTAGAAAAAAATTCTGATTATTTATAAAAATTAAGAGGATCATTGCTTTTCTTTGTTTTTCCTCATCCATACACTTTTACTCAGGCAATGTTCTGTTTTCTCTTATCTGTTTGCCAGTGACAAATAAGTGATGATATAAACCACAAAAATGGAAATACTTTCTAATATATATCCACAGATTAGGCTGCAGCTTTCACTGGATTGTTCCTCAAAGCCCTTCTTTAATTCAGCTGTATTATGTATAAAACAACCTATTAGAGAACAGAAGGTCCCTGATGCTTTCAGCAGGTTCATAAATCAATATTTAGTTATGGAATTTTGTTCCAAAAGTGCTGAGCACCTCTGGTTTTCACTAGAGCCCCCATATCATAAAATAATCAGACTGAGAATAGTATGAAGGAGATTTAGGTGCATTAGTTTTGACAAACACCTTTGAAAATGGCAACCACAAATTTTAATATTGCAGCCATGTAATTAACATAATTGAAGTTATTCATTAATATGAAATTTTCATATCCCTTGTAACAAAGACTTGGTATCACTCCTGTTGCATACAGAATACTTAAATTGCTGAAGTTTCTGTGGGAATAACATCTGAGGCATCATCATTACAAAGAAATGGCAAGAGCAATCTGTCTTAGATCAAAAATGAAATCCCAATCTGAAATAACTCTAGGAAATTTTTCCTTCTTATAAGAAAAATAGAGGAAAGACATTTAAAATATTTTAAGGAATGCCACTGAAATCTCATAGCAGGATTTTATTATTTACTTTCACTTTTTGCTACTGTCCACTCAGTAATTGTCCTTGAGGAGGAAGGCTCTGCAGAGTTTCCTGCTTTGAATGACTGCACATCTCAGTAAAATGTAACAGAGGGTAAGTGAGCAGAGCTGTATACTGATGCAGAGCAGCACTTCCCACACAAGAGTGTAAAAAACGGTGTGGCAAAACTATACTGCCTAAAGGGCCATCAGAGAAACTTTCTTAGCTAAAGTTGCTCAAGTCTACCCCTTTAACCAGCCAGACCATCCAAGCCAAACATAGGGATTATCAAGAGCAGTCAGCTCTTTATTCCCAATGTATCTCTCTATTTTCCTTCTCTCACTTAGGTGATTGCCATTCATAGTTCTCATTTTAGATTATAAAAATATATTTTATATGGCATTTATAATCCAGAGTTAGAAAAATGCTGTTTTGATTTGAATGGGTCATTCTCAAAATGCAGCTTAACTACTTAAAAGCATGCACCATTTAATAGATCATATAAATAATGCAGGTGGCCCTTGGGGGAAAAATTATAGCAGGCAATAACTATTTTGTCTGGCATGGTTCACTTCCAATCTTAGATTTCACTGCCATTAATTAAATAACTTTGTCAGCAAAAGCGTTATCAAAATTACACATACAGTTTCCATCTGTTGGCAGTGTAAACTCTCTTTAGAGGTGATTGCAACTGGACACCAAAAGGAATGATTGTCACAGCTTAATTTAATTTAAAATACATATTATGATTTAATTTCTTACAGCAAGCTTGAGTGGGGCTATTAAAAGGAGTAAACAGGTTTCTATAAATGGTATGAATGAGGGGGTGGAGAACATCTGTTTTCAGGCTTTCCTATCCCAATTTCTCTCTGTTGCCTAAAGGCACAACTAAGGGGAAGACTGTTGCATTTTTAGCCTGATTCTTTTCCATATGCTGGGTAAGAGGATTGGCAATGGGGCAGCTCTTAGTGCCTGAGTGGTTTGAACTGCAGTAGCTGTGTTTTCACTGGCAAGTAGTGTGGCCCCCCAGAAACCCATCAGGAAAGCCAGATGGGGCTTTGATGTTGAGGACAGAAATAACACTGTACAAATTTTGGGGACTTTTATTTTGGATTAGCTCTAGTCTCACTTGTGTCCCAAACGCACCTGTTTTTAGGAGTTTGTGCAACAAATGCACTCCTTGAGTACATCTTTCTGTTTTGTTTCCTACAAAAAGACAGTGCTACTCTGCATGCTCCAAGATGATGCTGCAGTGCAAACCAGTGCCCAGGACAAGGGATGAACAGGGGATTTGCTTCAACTGATATGAACAGAAACACTTACTTATACATGTAGTTACTCCAGGGATAAACCATTTGCCAAAGCTAAATGGCCAAAAAAAAGTAATTTTCTAGCCATTTGTACTGCTTGTCAATCTGCCTCTTCTACTCAGTGGCATTAAACCACTGCAAATTTTAAAAAAAGAAGGAAGTGTTGGATTTCCAGCCAAGCAAAGGACACTGTCCTGAAGCTGGGGCCCTGCTCAAGTGGCAGCAGCCAACAGAAGCCAGCAGCCAGGTCTTTCTCTCCCAATGACTCTGCTGGATTCCATATTTAGTAGCCAATATCCTTATTTTATTCACTTAACCTATTCCCTTGAACACAATTAATTGTATCTAAACAGCAAATGGTGGATTATTTAGAATAGCTTCTTATACACATGCAGTCCAAGGATGTTATCTCTTTTGAATGTATAGACCAAATTTTCTGTCTTGTGTGCCATAAAGGGCTTTAATTTTCAAAGGACTTTGTATGGGATACTATTGTCCATTCATTCTCAGCTGAAATGAGTTGTTTCCTAATCATTGTGTGTATAAAAAGGCCAGCAGTAACTTCAAGCAATAACCTTCAAAACCTGGAGGGAGTAGAACGTTTTCAAAATTTAAGATGGAGTTGTTTTAGAATTGAGATTTTATTAAGTGCTGCTCTTTCCTAGAGCAGAAGTAGCTAACTGTGACCATGATTGCACTTACTTCCCCTACCCCCTATGTCTTATTCTACATTGATCTTAAATAATTTCCCAGGCCTTAAATTGAGGGGTATTTCCCAGATATTTTGCAAAATCACAAGCATTTGAATTTATTAGCATCACAATTTTACCATTTCTCTTCTTCCTTAGCCAGTTATAAATATTGACTGAGTAAATTTGCACCTACCACAAGCTCAGACATTTCAGTGTTTCTTCCTTTTCCCAGCCTTGTCTTTTTCTTTCCTCATTATTTTTCTTCCAGGTGAAGAATAAATTGGAAACTCTAATGATTCACACCTTATTTTTTCTACCCTCTATGATCCAAAGAGTCTCATTACTTAGGCAGAATATGAGATGGAAATCTCACACCCCAGCAAAGTAAAAGATAGTGTTTTTGTGCTTTGAGCAACATGACTCAATGGAGTATGTCATACTTTTCTGCACTATTCTTACTCTCTCTACACAAGCTGAGGAATGCATTAGCTAAAATGCACAGTTGAATGTTGACTATAAACCCAATATAGATGTGCATTACACCATTTAAGAGTTGACAGGATTTGACATTGTGTACAAAATTTCCTTGAAGGAATTAACTAGGTTTCAACACTTATGTAATCAGTAGTAATGTGAAAAACAACATGTGTGTCTGATTTTTTTTCCAATTTGTGAAGGTCACAGCAATTCACATTCCCTGACTGTTCTTTGAGATTAATTGCAGATAGTCTCAAAAAAAAAAAAATCAGCTCTTAGAGAGCAGTAAGAGATGGGAGGAGGAGACAAAGGGTGGCTGGTAATGGGCTGTGGGCAGCATGGGGGAGCCATGGAAGGGGTGGGCAAGGACAGTCAGGACTGGTGGTGCCCTCAGGGCACTGACATCTGGTCAGTGATCCAAAGACAGTACAAATTTTAGGATCTGTTATAAGTAATAGCAAAAGAGAAAAGGCCTGTTATGATGTTACACACTGCCTGCATGGTACTCCACACCCCAAGTGCCACATGTGAGTCCTGCTTCACTGCTGGGAGGTGTCCTGGAGCTGCAGAGGGCAACATGTGCACAACAGCATGATCAGAGGAATGAGGCAGCTCCCAATATGGGGACAAACCAGGCAAGATAGTTTCTTTATCTGGAAAAAGAGATGACTATGGGTGAAATTGGCAGTGACAGAAGTCTATAAAATTAAAAACTTGCAGAATTTATAAAACAAGAAACAGCAGAGAGTTTATGACTCACAAGGCAGCAAGGTTACAACAAAGAATTTTGTTTTCACAGTGTGCAAAGAGAAAGCCATGGAAATAATTGCCACAGGATATTTGAGAGAACAATAAAGTAAGTGACTCTTAAAGGGAATTAGTCAAATTCAAAATGAATCATGTAACCAAGGCTCTGCTGAGCATGTTTTTTGTCCCTAGACCCTAAACTATCACCTGCTATAAGGCTTATGCCTGTCATTTCCATCATACCATATACAGTTGACACCTTCAGGGAAAAGGCACAGGTCAGTTTGGTTCAACCTGACAGCTTTTATTTTCTCACATCTCTTTGATGAATAGAGGTTCAGATCCTCTTCTTTGATCTTATGTCTCATCAGTGTCTCAACTTCTCAAATCCTACTGTGGACAAGTAGGGGATCAAAACAAGTCGTGTCCTGTGAGAGGCTTTGTCTCAAGAAGGTCTGTGTATATCAGAATGGTCTGGCACAGAGCAAACTTCAGCATAAACCTAATTAAAGGCTACCTCCAGAGTCTGTAGAAGGAGTTGGTTTTCTGACACCTCTTCCTATAGCATTATTCAGAAAGATATGTAGGTATGTACATGTGTAGTCAAGGGTAATAGATCACCAACACTGGGAGTACCAAGCCCCCGAGGTTTTGGTGGTTTTTTTAGTTAATCCATCTGCAAATAAATCTCCTAGTAAGTTAGGCCACTTCCATCAAATAAGCCTGTTTCAGCCAAGTGGCAATACTTGCAATCTGCATATCTGACTGAATTCATGCTGTCAGACATCTATTATGAGGAACATTGCTCACAAGCCAAGCAACATGCAGACATGTTAATTATTCATCCTGTTCATCCTTCCCTCAAGCAATGTTTTAATGAAAGCCTCAGGCAACCCCTGACTTTCTAAACACCTTATTGACTAGATATTGTATTTTTCTAGTGTTCAAAAATGAGAGAAGAAAAAAAACCCCTTCTTTTCCTTTGTCTCTATGGAGTCATCTTCTTTTGTCAGAATCAGAGCACTGGAAGCACAGGCTCTCTGCCCTCTGAAAGCAGCCCTGAACCATACAAGCACATCAGCCTCACAGTCAAAGCAGCAGAATTTGTCTCTAGTTTACTTTTTTCTGTATTTGCAAAATAGTGTAGTATGGTCTGAGAAGCTAGTTCAGACAGCCAGTATGCCTTTATTTTCTTATGGTCACATCCAAAGAAGTAGGCAATATTGGGCAGTTTAAATTTCCTCCTCTGCCTCAATTCCTTCCCCCATGAAATAGTAGATAGTAAAATTTATCTGAATGGACAAGGAGAGAAAAAAGTTTAGGTTTAGAGATAAGGTGATATATTTGAGCTGTCAGGTATTTAAGTACTAATAGCCATGAGAAATGCAGTTTGGTTTGCTGCTGCTATTTCTATTTTATCTTCCTCAGAGACATTTATGTTTTTCCCTTTTTTTAAAATTTTTGTTTACACATTATTCCCTTTTGCAATCTATTTCTTTTAAAGTTGATTTAGTTATGCAAAAAAATCTGAACTACAAGGTACTGTACATAAATTCTGGGAAATACTCATTCCATCTCATTTGGTCTTTATTTTCAGTAGGTCTCCAATCCCCATCACTGTTCTTTTTGCAAGTAATTTAATGGTTGAGTTCCTTTTCAAAAGTCTTCATTGTCAAGTATGTTCTTCAATTAATTTTTTATTGACCTACCAGTTCAACTATGTTTGCAATGTAAACAGATAAGTTTATTTGCATCATTTAATGGTGGTGGGATATGTTTTTTGAGCATGTCTGAAAGGTGCCATTTTGCTTTTCTAAGCAGTTTTGCTCTGTAGAGAGAAGAAAATTGTGTTTCAGGCAGTGTCTTGGACTCTGTGTGGAAAGAGAGCTTTTTGCAGCTCTATCCTACAGTGCTGGATTTATCTGAGAGGAATTTCAGTACACAGTGCAAGGCAATAGCCTAAAGTGTATGTTGGACAGTGGGATCAAAATTCAAGACTATAGTGCATCAGCTTGGAAAATGCAGAGAAACTTCATCATCCCTGATCTGTAGGAAAGCCAATTATCTCTAAAGTGATCTCCTTCCAGAGCTGCCCCTCCAAAGACACTGCTCCTCTTGCATCTGTCCTCATTGTCCCTGGTGGGTGGCACAGGACTATCAGAGTCAAGAGATTGCTCAAAGATCACTCTTCCCAGTCTGTTGGGTCCCTGCTGTCCCCTGCCCTGCACACTCCTGTGACATGAGCCATTTAGATTTGCTTGCAGAGTGTGTGAGAAGCTCTTCCCATGCAGTTATCCTGTACATGACTGGAAAAAGTAACTCCAGGCAATGCCAGCAGTGAAAACAGACCATCCCTCCTGTGACTTCTGTATTGCCGTGAGATGAGTATAATCTTCAGAGGCATCACACTTGCTGTATAAAGTGTGCATAAAGAAAAGAAGTTTATTCTTATTGTTTAAGAAATTTAACTTTGTAAATTGCAGTCTCTTTAAATATATAGACACATACACTAGAAAAACATTTTCTAAATGTCAAAGCAGCAGTACTTCTTTTGAAAGATGCATGTATCTTGTTCTGTAAAGGAAAGAGTGGGGAGGAAGCTGACAACTCATTACTCTTGTACAACAAAAAAAGGAATGCTGTTATTACTTGACTGTGTGAGGTATTTTTAAACTAAAATATGATAGTTCACATTTTATGGCACTACTTTCAAGTAAAAGTGAGCAGTAACAACATTCTTGAACTTGAGTGAAAAACAAAATCCTATGATGCTCTTACCAGAAGCTTCTTAGCTCCTTCACAGGCTGTGGAGCCATATCAAAGCTTGAAAGGACTAGAACAGGTAGGATTGGAGATTATTAACTCTGGTTTAGACTTGTGGATTCCTTTCAGCATGTATAAAGTTGCTTTGACAGCTTCCCCATATTTCATCCCCTAAACTTATAACTGGATGTTCATTCCATGAAATATCAGGCAATGTCACAGCATTGATTCTCCTTGCCTTGAATTTAGCCCACCATGATGAGATCCAAACAGCTCTGCTTTTGCATAAATGAATGAGATTCATTTGCCTTATGTGAAATGCAAACAGACTCCACCTTTTAGGCAAGTGAAGCACATGCCTGAATTCAGGAGATCTTTGGTCAATCATCTCTTCTTGCTTGACCAGTTCCTAAGCAGAGAAACTTGTGAACATGCATTCAGCTCAGCCTTGTAAGCCAAAATTTTTGTCCCACCAGTCCTTTTTCCAAACAGATTGGAGGGTGAAAGGGTGAAATGTTGCTGTTCTTCACTCAAAAGTCTCTCGTGGTAAAGGGTAAGTTTATACCCCATAACACAAATCTTAGTAGTTTTTGCAAATGAATAATCTTTTATTCTCTGCTTTGATGCTACATTTTTGCAGCTGATTTACAAGTTAAGTCCCAGATATAATTTTCATGGACACTCAGTATTCAAATTTAAAATTATTTCACTGTCCATGCTAATGCAGGAAAAAAATCCCTGTCTTGTTCACTGCACTGAAGAGCATTCTGTCATAAAAGATATACAAGTCTAAGCAGAATCTCTAAGACCAAGCATTCTGATAGACATCTCCTGCTCCTTTCCTAAACCTCTCAATGTACAAGAACCGAGCCAGAAACTTGTTTTTCCTAAGCAGGTGTTCAGGAAAGCCTTCATGAAGTTAAGACAGCTTTTCAGAGTGATTGCAACTGACATATGAGGTCCCCTCCCATGAGTTGAGACAGAATAATTTCATTTGAATTTCCTTTCCAAATGGCCTGAAGTGTTCCTATTAGCTACTAGAAAGCTAAAATGGCTCTTAGTCTTTGATTTTGAGATTTCTTTTTTTCACATACACACCGCGCTTAAAAATTCTGAAGTTTTGAACTGAATTGCTCTGTAAGAAATTTTCCTCTCTACCTGTGGTGATTTCTTTTGTCATGCACACGTGTTTAGGGTAGGAATTCCTCCATTTAAGTCCCTGTCTTGTGAGGATATTGGTCTTTTCTTTCCTCAGCTTTCCTGTTTTATTCTTTGACCAGATACATCTCTGTGGCATTTGATTGCCTGAATGTTGTTTACCCATAACTGGACAGCAGCCAGATTGCCATTTCCCTCTGAGTAAATAACTTAGGATATAATGAAAAATACATATTACAACAGGAGCCAGTTGAGGAAAAAAAACCTTCAAACATACAATAAAAAAATAATTTCTTTTGAAACAGAAACTTACAGCAAAAATGGCCATTTTAATTTTGAAATTTCACATTCAAAACTAAATAAAAATTACATTTGTTTTATGCCTTGGGATCATTTGTGGAATTAAAAATAGTGTCTTCTTCTAAGATAAAAGTCCAAGGGTTTAAGATAATGATGATGATCCTCATGAGATTTTATTTCACATTTGCTTTCATATGATCCCCTGGACTGAACACCTGATAATGTCTGAAGAGTGTTACTTATGCTACTGAGGTGCATCTCTTCCCATCCAAAATTGATCTGAGAGGACTCAGAGACCCCTGCATAATATGAACTGAAGCATTATCACATTATCAGCTTTGTTGATTTTTGCTTTGTCCTAACATTGAAGGATAAATAAATATGAATTGGAGAAATGTACAAGGTGGTCCATCACACCATCTTGTTTCTAATTTTGCAGGGAACTTCTTTGTAGCCTAAAATTTTGGTATTTGGTTCTTTGTTTTCTTTTAATACCACTAGCAGTCATAGTGTTGTCCTGGTTACAATCATACATGGGTTTAAAAATATATCACAGGATCTTTCAAGCATGGGCAGCTCTCCCATTGATGCAGTGGGGTGGTGGAACAAAGCTGTAGCAGCAGAAAGTTCAGCAGCTGCCTTCTGCTTATGAGCTGGCTACATATGGAGATAAAGCAAAATTTTCTGTAATAACTTCAGATTCACACTGTTTTTGTCACACTGTTTTCAGGTGTGACAGTTTTTAAAGGTCACATCTCTCTTGCTAAGGGGAAATATTTTTTCATGCCTTTTTTCTTTTGTCTGGTTGTAAGCCCATTTCATACCTCATATTGTTTACAGACATGAGACAGTGCATGATAAGACAGAAAAACAAAGCTGTTATTTTTAAGATCTCAGCTCAGTGCAAATTGCATCTTGAACAAAATTATTCTCTCCTGTGATCTTTGAAAACACATAGTAAAATGTCTACATTTTAAATTCTAACTGGCTTCATCACTTTTTTTCCTTCATTTTCCAGTACTATCCAGTAGATATTTATTTCACATCAGTTTCTGGGATGTCTCACTGCCTTGAATTTCTAGAATTTACAGAGAAGTAAATTGCAGTTTATATTTTAGAAGCCAGGAGTTATTGTGTTAGATTGCCTAAACAGTTAGCCTTGCTATCAGCACATTTGTTTCTAGGAAGTCATTACTGTTTCAAACTGCTTCTCTAAAAAACCATATCTCCTTTTTTTTTTATATCCTAGCCATCCAGTGTGAAAAAGTCCTGTGCTTAATGCACCTTCAAATAATGCCTTCCCCTCAGAGGAATGAAACAGCATATTCTGATATGAAAATCTGTCTTTGTGCTCATGGGTTAGTGTCCATCACAAAGGCATCACTGCAGGATAATGTACATGCAGTGCCTGAGAAAATAACGGAGAAAATTATTCTGGCAGGTATTGAAAAACACCCAAAAGACAACACAGTCACTTGTCACAGCCAGCATGGCTTCATGAGAGGAAAGCCCTGTTACCTTTTATGACAAGGTAACCCATCTAGTTGATTAAGGAAGGCTACTGGATGTAGTCTTTTTGGATTTCACTAAATCTTTGGATACTCCCTCTTACAGAATCCTCTGGACAAACTGTCCAGTTCACAGCTGGATAAACACATCCCATGATGGGAGAGCAGCTGGCTCATGGGTCAGGCACCAAGGGTTACAGTGAGGGTGACATCAGACTGGTGGGGTTCTGCAGGGCTCCATCCCCAGCCCTGTGCTCTTTAAAATCTTTATAAATGGCTTGGACGCAGGACTGGAAGGGACACTGAGCAAGTTCACAGACAATACAAAACGGGGAGGAGCTGTTGATTCTCTTGGGGGCAGGGAGGCCCTGCAGAGAGACCTGGACAAATTAGAGGCTGGGCAATCACCAACTGTATGAATTTAACAAGGGAAATTCCTGGATTTTACACCTGGGGTGGGGCAACCCTGGATGTTCAAACAGACTGGGGAGGGAGAGGCTGCAGAGCAGTGCAGGGAAGGGACCCGGGGGTGCTGGTCAGTGGCAAGTTGAAGATGAGCCAGCAGAGCCCTGGAGCCAGGAGAGCCAACCCTGTCCTGGGGGCATCAGGCACAGCATGGGCAGCTGGGCAAGGGAGGGGATTGTCCTGCTCTGCTCTGAGCTGGGGCAGCCTCACCTCCAGGGCTGGGGGCAGCTCTGGGTGACACAATGAAAGGAAGGCATTGAACTATTAGAGAGTGTCCAAAGGAGGACACAAGGATGGTGAAGGGTCCAGAGGTGAAGCCGTGAGAAGAGTGGCTGAGGGCACTTGGTGTGTTCACCCTGGAGAAGGGAAACTGAGGAGAGACCTCACTGCAGCTACAGCTTCATGGTGAGGGGCAGAGCAGGGGCAGACACTGATCTCTGCTCTGTGGTGACAGTGACAGGACCCATGGTAATGGCCTGAAGCTGTGTCAGGGGAGGTTTAGCTTGGGTGTTAGAAAAATCTTCTTCACCAAAAGCTTGAGGGTGGCTGGGTGTAGGAGAATAGGATGTAAGAACAGTGCAGGAGGGAATCTCCCAATGATTACAGCTGCACTGATTACAGAGGAATGGGAACAGCCTTGCCTGCCCAATGAGGATGGGGGTTATAAAAGAGTGGGCTAGCTGGCTGTAAGTTACTGTTACAGTTGAAGATTCAGAGTCTGCTGCAGTTTGGGATGGAGTCTGCTCACTGTGCTGTGAGGATGAAGGGCTGTCATGGAAGGGACAGATAAGGTAAGAAGATGCTGTGTGAGGGACAGGCAGGGTTAGGTGGCTGGGTAAGGGACAGCTTGGGGTTAGCCAGTCATGCAGAAGGAAGAAGGAAACTTGAGGAGAAGTCAGAGCTGTGTAGAGCTGCCTGTGAGAAAAGTAGTCAGAGTTACCTGAAAGAAGTTTATTGAGAGAAGATGTATAAAGTTTTTAATAAAGGATAGATGATGGTGTCAGTCCAATCTGTCTTGACATAATCACTGCAGTTGGGCACTGGTTGGGCTCCTCAGAGGAGTGGTCCCAGCACTGAGCCTGACAGGGCTGAAGGTTGGTGTTGGTGGTGTGGTGTGAGTCCTGGACATGGCCAGGAGCAGGACTTGATGGTCCTTATGGGTGCCTTCCAACTCAGCATGTTCTATAGACCTGGGATAATCAAGCAATAGGGCAAAACAACATAAATTTTGTGCAGTTGGCATATTTAATTCTCTTTTTACCACCAAAGAATAATTTATAGGAACATAAAAAGATTAACTTTATCACTTCTTCTCAGTGAATAATGACAAGAAACAGTGATGAGGAAAAGGTTGTCTGTCTCAGGAAGGAAATGGAGCATACCAACCACTTGCTAATACCATACTTGTTCTTTTAAAACTTGCAAAGAATTCTCCTTGTCAAAGTTCCTTTCTATAAAACATACAACAAGTTGTTTAAACTTCCTTTTTGAATGCACCTATTTTAAGTTGAATTTTGATTATTTTAAATAATTTTAGGTTCCATAAGTAGAAGAAAATGGGGTTCTAATTCAATAGGAGGGCTTTTTACAACTTTTCTGTCTCATCAAAATTCTTTTGAACAAGTTTCTTTCTATATCTTGACTCCATCAATTTTGCCTCTTCAGGAACAGAACCAAAATACTCTTTACCACTCTTATTCCTGATAAAATGGAAACATTGTCATAGGAAAATGGTAAATGTTTTTTCTGCAAAATATGTTTTTCATCTGCATTAGAAACAGTCTTTTCTGGATTACATCTAAAAGTACAGTTACTGCCACCCAGTTTTTTTTTATTACTCTGCTGTATGTCGTCAGTAACAATCTTAGCATAGAATTTCTGGACAGGTGGGGATCCAGTAGTTCTAATCTTTGCTCACAATCCTTTCCTGCTACAGAAGATAGCCATACAGTGGTCCTGCCTCAGTAACAGCTTTCCTTATGGTGTAGATCGTCTGAATATCACTGTTCCAAATACTGAGCAAATATTTGGGAAATGCGTATTTCTATATGATCCTCTAAGAACAAGTTATGCTGCCCTTGTTCTGTATCACATGTGCTGGGGTTGCCCAACATGGGATGTTACAATTAGGGCATACTTGGACAAACATCACTTGAGGACAACCCAGCTGAGAAGTTCCTGTGGTCCATGGCTAAGGCAATCCTTTGTTTTTCTCTGCTCACTGATTATACCTTGGAGTATATTTGTTTACCCATATCTTCGAATACAGCACTGTAGTGTTGAGAGATATCCAGCTGTACTAGAAAAGCATGCTTGGATTATTTCCTTTTCTCTGATCTTCTGTAGTAGTAATTTCTCTATACTGACAGCTCTCCAGAATTTTAAAGCCCTTAATCATAATCAAGTTTTTTTGAATATTGGCTCACTGTGTATGATAAGCTTACAAAATCCACTGGTGTTGATGTATTAGTCATGTTCTTGAAAGCCAACTGATGATGTCTATTAGTGGCTTAGCTGCAAAGTAAATAATTTGCATTATTAAGAGTGGTACATATATTTATGGATTACTGCAACAATCAATAAAGCAACAAAGTAGAGAAGAAAATAAGAAAATTAAGGCAGAACCATGAGGTTTTATTTATGTATTATCTCTGTCTCAAAAAACTAACATGTCCTGTGGAATTTAAACTTTGAGCAGAAAAAAAATAAACTGGATTTGAGCACATGAGAAATGGATTTATAAATTGCAGAAAATGAAGTATGTATCTCCTAGTATTTCCAAAAGTAAAAAATTATGTTTTCTCCTATATGAGTGTGTCTGTGATTCTGTTCTCATCAAGAGTTAATGGTATAAGTAAAGGGAATCACTCTTCCACTTTCTATAACTTTTAAAATCTGTCTTTTGATTTAAAAATAAGTTTAAAAATCGAATTATTAAAAAAATTAAAAACCACAAAAACCCATAATTCAGATCTAGGTTCAGTCTTTTTCTGTGGAAATTTTTACATTCAGGAGGTTTTGACAAAACAGCTCTCCTTAGAAATTTTAAAGGGAATTCAGTTTGAATGACCATGCTTAATAGATATAATGCAGTGTTGAATAAAGCCATTTTGGGAACAAGCTCTCTTTTTTTTCCTCTACTAAACAGTGCTTTGTTCCATGGAAAAACTTTCTGGCTAGGGCAGAAGATGGTGGGTGTGAAATATCTGATATACATATCTTACCTTCTCTACAAGAAAACATGAATTTGCACGAGCATCTGGGAACTTTCACTTTTATAAATTCCAGAGACATTTATGGAGGGAATGGAAATAAACAGAGTGTATCCTGTCACAGGGAGCATCTTGAACAATGGCAGGAAAGTTGGTACAGCCATTGAATTTATTGTGAGATAGAATTTTCTGATCACTTTAAAGGCTGAAAAGTATGTAATTATGACTGTTCTCATTTCAGTTGCACTTTTTTCTATATGAATAATAAAAATTGGTAACAAAATGGTTTTGTCAGAGACTTCAGCTGCAGCAAGGTGGAACAAATAGGTGGCTTGTTGAACTTGCATTGGAAAAAGTCTCCACCTAATCAACTTGTCAGCAGTTTCTTTTCTAAGACTTAACATCTGAGGTCACTTTTGTAGACTCCTGAGCTGTTGTACATTCTCCTTTAAAAAATCAAATTCATATTTAATCAGCTCCAGGTATTAATAGAGCCCTGTTCTAAATAAATAATTTCTTGTGTAAATATCAAACTCTCTTTTTTTCCTCTAAGAAAATTTGAAGCATCTTATCAGATTGGTGTGAAACTCCTTCAGGAGAGTCAACAAATTGCATTCTCCTAATTTGGGTTTGCAAAACACAATAATGACTAGTGTTTGTTTGTGGTTGAAAGTGCTCCCCTTTTTTTCTTTGAGTTTCCTTTGGGATGATGCTGGAAGGGTGAAGGCTACCTTGGACACAAGCAAGATGTAGCAACAGATTCTAGCACTAGCCTGGTTGGCTGTACCAGCTGATTATTCTGCTTGTCATCCATAATTCAAGTTGTCCCATAGGAAAATATTAATTCTGTTATTGCTGCTTCTTGAATACTTAAATGTGTGTGACACCTCAGAAACTTCCAGAAGGCTTTATTTTGCAGAAATGCAAAAGGTGTGTTTTGGGAGGGCAGAAGGAACCAAGCATAGATGATTTTTAAACTGTTTTCTGAGAAGACAGAAATGTGTAGGTTGAAGGGGAGAGAATTCAAATTGCTTTTTTTTTTTTTTTTAAGTCCTCCAAGTCTTTCTTTAACAATTGATGTAAAAAAAGTATATTTCTGGTTGTATAGTCCATGTGAGTTCTTATATTAATGTTTCTCTAATCAGTTTCTCAAAACAGTTATGATCCATACATCACTTGCTGATTAAGAGAATTTTTTTTCCACAACTCTAGCTCAGACTGAAGGTTGGAAAACAGGTTACATATGTTATGTCTTCTACAGACAGATTTTGTATAAGGACAAAGTGCTTTGATTAAACCTACTGTTCTCATTTCCTACTATAAACAAAGCTCTTAAAATTATCAAAGCTACATTAGATCAACAGAACTTGCCAACCTTTTGTCAATACTTTTAAATTAACTGTGCTATTTCCTGGTCTCTGACCAAAAACTTGCAAAATAGTTGCACCTGGCATGAGAAGTTCACACATAGCAGTAAATTGGCTGTCTGCTAAGCACATCAATGGATTGTATTTACTGATTTTTCCTTCTTCCATTCCTGATACCCCTTGTATTCATCACAATATCCCACATCTAAAGAGGTCTAATTTTTTACTCTCTTTAGTGTCTACAGTATATCTCAACTGCCCACTCCAGAAAGTGCTAAATTGGCAAAGACAAAGGTGTTCTGCTGATTTGGGTAAATTTTATGTTTAGTGTTGAGTCCGTTTCAATGCTGATGTTTCATATCCAGATCAATGTATTTTTCCAACAGGATTTTTTTCCAGAAATTATTTTTACCATTCAGTCTCTTTCCTCTTTGCTGCCTCGTATCCTAAACCATAAACACTTGTGGAGGAACATGAGGAACATGTAAGGCATAGGTACAATCAGAAGCCTTAAAGGTTTCTACTGATGTGAGAGGTCTGTTTATCCTGTACTCCTCCATTTTGGGACAAGAAACATTTCTGATCCATCTAAAAACTTTCAGGCCAGGAGAAGTCACCATACATGTAATCCCATTTGAATTACCAATATTCAAGAATTCTCAATCACATTAAGAATGGGAAGACAGAAAATTGGATGGGAGAAATAAAAATAGTTTTATCTGAACAAGTATATCAGAAATATCATAATATCACAGGTTCAAAAACAATCCAAGAGGAAAAAAACAGTGCCTAAATTACCTATTAATTCACAAGTTTTATACCGTGGTATAGTCCATCCTAGGAATTTTTTATCCTGGGGTTCTCTGTGGTTAATTCATGTAGTTACATGAAGGCTAAATGGCTGCTTAATATGGAGAAATAGAGTAGGTTAGAGAGATTTTTTAAAATAAAAAGGAGGCAAAAATTTTAAAATTAGTAGGGAAGATATAGAGGTCCAGAAGCAAGGGTGGGGGGAGGGGAAGGGAAGAAAGTGGAAATTATATATGAGACTCATGGATTGGCTTAAATTCCCATCGATAAAAAAATTAACCAGCTTACTATTTCCTGAGAAGAAAGCCTTGCCATAAGTAAAGCTGTATCTTCTTTTTTAAAAAAGTAGATTAAAGGAAGGATAAAATGCTGCACCTGTTGAAGCATCTGCAACATTAGCTCCAAAGGGACTAGACTCCAATGCCTATTTTGGAGTGATAATCATTATTCAAATTCTAATGGTTAGGAAATATATCTATATCTAGGAGATGCAATGTAGCTGATAGGGTGATACTGGAGTTCAGAGTTCAACTGATTATATATTAAGTATTTTAGCCTTAAATAAATCTTTTCTGACATAACCAGTGTATATTAGATTACTTATTTCTAAAACTTTGCACTGCCTGTCAAATCATTATTTTTTTAGTAGATGCTTGCTGGATTGCTACTTATTGCTAATATTTATTCTGGGTTTGATTTACCTGAATTTATTTCTAGAAATGTCATCCTCACTGCTTTATATCTTATGTGGCTGCTAAAAAATTCTATTATGTGGAAAAAAATGACACCACACATGTAAACATAGTAATATATTTTGTGTTTATACGTGTCTCTGTAATTTTGTACATGAAAATATGTACATGCAGCTCTCTTGCAGTACCTTGAGAAGTCATCAATTAAGTTAGATGATTTCCTTTTGCATCCTACTGCTAACTCCTAATCTCCTGATGTCCACTCCACCAGATGTTCTACAGAACATCTTTCTGGTCTAGGGACAGCTATTGCACCTTCAGAAAATAATTATTTTAGGGTGTAAGAAGAAGAATTTGACTCATTCTTGCAAAGCTGACCTAGTGTAAGTGTTAGATATCACAAAACTTCTTTTAAACATCATGTTCTAATTTATCTGGAAAATTACTGCAAAAATGACATCTGATTAACTAAAATGAGTCATACCTGCTGAAATTTTCCACTGTTGTCTGCCACTGTTAGCTCCAGTTTTAGGTTCTTCCCCTTATTCTCTGAGTGGAATGAGAATGTTGTACATGTATTTACTAAATGGGGAGGAAAGCTGACAGCCTTATTTATTGTTGCAAAGTGAATTTCTCCTAGTGTTATGTCTGTCAATTGTCCTGTATGCTTTTTTTGTCAGAATGAAGTTAATGTAGAATTTGAAATACTAAGAAAATGCAAATAAAAGAAAGTAGTTTCTTTCTTGACAGTCAAATCAAGAGGTCAGTAATTTCCTTGCAAATTATCTATGAATTTCATCTGCCTCCAACATAGCAAACTGTACCAGTAAGGTCATTTGTTATGTTATGTTTGCATGAAATTACAAAAGAAAAAATAAAGTATAAAATTACCATTAGATTTGAATAGCTGATTTTTCTGTGTTGTTCTTTATAATAGCTTGTTTCAAATGCTAAATTTTAATCTTTCACTGATTTTAAAAAAGGAAACCTGGTAAGAATTAAAAGGATTTACATAAATTTAAAATGTGACTAGCAGGTACACTTCACAAGTTATTAAAATGCTCTCAGTGTGTGTTAAACACAAATGTGTTACATTGTACTTCTGGAGAATCAGCTGCATTTGACATTTATAAAGGCTTTGTTAGAATCCAGTCAAGCAATTCAACATTTAATTTAAACTATAGATAATGTAAGATTGTATGAACATTTCAAAGATCCTTTACCCCTAACAAAATTCACAACATTTATGTGCTTCAAGTTGAGGTTTTTGTTTACCATCCCAGTAATAATAACATAAGTGTGGACACTCCTACTTGTTGCTGCCTTTGCTTGTGCATGTGTTATAATTTGTTTGTGTGTTCTCTGGGAATATACAAAAGGAAATCATCACATATCCAACACAACCCATGACATATGTCATATGCAGAATTTACCAGGGGCATAATAATAAAGATTTTTCAACTGGAGTTTGTGTTGGGCATTACAAGTGCAGAAATTAGCAAAACAAGTACATCTTCTCTGATTTATATTTCTTATTTGCCAAGCATTAATCATAAAGAGTCTATGGATTTAAGGTTCATAGCCAGTATACTTTTGTCACAATGGAAACCATTTGGTGCTGGTATTACCACTGAATTGCTGTGCCTGGTCATGAAACCACTGACCAAAAGAGCCACTAAAACAGTGAAAGGAGTTCTCAGAGGAGATGTACAACTAGGAAACAGAGAACAAATCAACAAAACAGAAAAAATCAACCCCCTAACATTTTACTTAATCACTTTAAAGAGTAGATCAAGGGGAGACCATATTCTCTCCTCAGGGAACAGAAATTTGTTGTTCTGTTTTTAACAGTGAGAGCAAAAGTTTTTGTTTTTTTTTAACTCAACTGCAGCAATATTCCTTATCTCTAGACTGAGTTTTTAATTTTCTTTGAATTTTGAAATATGATTAATTCCAGATTTGTCTTCTGTGTTATATACTGAGTGATTCCCACTGTAACATTTACAATCTTGGTCTAGAAGCTATTTCTCTGAACTACAACCCATTGGAGGTCAGGGTAAATACTGTTTGGCTTATGAATTGAAAGCCTAACCTTTGAGATAAGCATGTAATCATTAAAATGTCTGAGAAAGCTCTCCCACATTGGGCCATCATGTTCCTCTTTCCAATTCCTCTGGAATTGTATATCAAAGCTGAGGGGTTGAAGAAAGCATTTACTTTAAGGTTTCCACATGCTTCAGGAACACTGAGCCTGACTGGATTTTTAGTTTTTCTACATGCTTTTCTTGTAGCTATACTACTCTAGAATGCCTGCCTAGAGTTCTGTGCTTATGCCCACATACAGATGGCAAGTTGAAAGTGAGAATCACTTGAATCCTTACTAAGTACAAAGCTGCTCCTTATTACACTAAGGTATTTGTCTGTCATGTGTAATCAACCTGTAAAAACTGTGCTCTGAACTTAATCCTTCTCCATCAACTCCTGTTTTCACTTTAATTCTGTCAACTGCAGAGAATTTAATAGAAGCTTCTCTTAATCACCAGAGTAATTTCCTTTTGGAATAAGGAAAAGCTGTGGTGAGAGGCTTTTCCCACTTTCTTTGGTAAGCAGAATGAATTCTTTGGATCTAAATAATTGATTAAATGCCCATCTTTGTTTATGGTGCTTCTTTAGATGGACTTTCAATCAATATAGACATCCCTTTCATCTGTACTGCCACAAAGACTTGGCATTTGCTTCTAAATTTTAACCCTGAGCAATGAACTGAGCATGGGAAATAGGTGAGGATAATTTGGGATTAAAACCTTGTGAAGGAAGAGAATAGCACAGAAGGGCTTTAGGCAGGCTACAGTTCATGCCTGCTCTAGTGCCACGTGCATTTCCTTTGGCAGAATTGCCATCAATAACCAAATGGTGAAGACCATAATGCAGGGGAGGATATTGCATGGAGCAGCTTTGATTGGTGCCACCTCAGCTCATTTGTCTCCTACAAGAGGGAAGACTTGGACCACGGATGGTGTGGAACAGCTCCAGCCATCTGCTGCTCTGTGGAAATAGAGAATTTATCTGGCTTCTATTGAGCTTCTCTGGGATGGACCTTAACTGCTGTCTGTCATTTAGGAAAATTTTCTAAGGCTGCTAAACATATTTCTGTTTCTCTTCTGTTTACTTCCTTCCCACCTCCCTGTATGTGAATGCAATATTGCTCAGCAATTTAAATAATCTCCAGGCAGAGATGTGGTTTTGATCTGGTTTGGTTTTTGCTGGGATCTGAGAATGGCTGTTTTAAAATACAGGAAACATGACTGAAAAGAAAACTTGACCCAGCATGGGTGTGTTCACAATGAAAGGAGCCTTGGGAGTCAGATTTTAGCTCATTATGTCAATACAGATTTCCAGCTGGAACTGTTAGTAGAAGTTTGACTTTTTTTTTTTTTTTTTTTTTTTTTTTTTTTTTTTTTTTTTTTTTTTCTTCCCTGTGAATTGTCAGAAATTTATATATTCTTCTAAATGAAACAGAGGAGCACGCTGCTCCAATGTAAGTTTTTTCTGAAGTAGCCTGTAATATCTCAAATTTTGATCAAATGAGACCTAAGAATATAACATGACAAAGAAATCTCAGCTGTCCTCTACACAATGCTGAATGAATTTGCTAAGACTTTATTTAATAATTTCAGAAAATAAGAAGGATACGATTTCTCAGTAGAGCAAGAGCTTCTAGAACGCCTGCATCCTTTATTCTTTCATGCTCAGGACAGGTAATTCCCTTCCTACAGAAACTATTCATACACACCATTTGTTAATGGATGATATTAGTTTTGCTCACCATGAGTTCTAGCAACAAAAGGGGGAAAAATGATATAGTCGGAAAGTGTAGACTTGTATTAATTGTGCTCCACATGAGTGCTTGTATCAGCAGACAGTGAACAAGATCTCTCACACATTTCTAGTTGGGCTGCTGCCAGTGTTAGGGCAGACACAGATCCTCCTTTTCAGCCCTTGAGCTGGGGGTGGTTCTGTGTAGGATGACCCCAGCCTTCACCCTTTTTCAACCCTGCTATTAAAGTCTCTTTGTGCAACCCTGTGGCTTAAGTATTTTAACAGCTATTCAGACCCAGGCAGAAAATATTCAGTTGTCCCCATCCTGCTGAGTTGTTTTGCATATTTCCAATTTTTAATTCTTTTCTGCACTTGTGACAGAGGGTGATTTAATCTTACAATGTGATGTTGAGCTTAAATAAGTATAGACTGGTAAATGTGACATACTGGTATTTAATGCATGCATCTTCACCCTGCAATTCTAAAAACAATGATTAGTGATAGAAAATAAGCTTATCATGATTTTATTTATGGAACATAATTAATGAATCTGTTTTTCAGTGAATAATTGCAGTAATCAGTTGAAAATAATAGTAGAAGCACACAGTAAATAGTTCAGATTAAGTAAAATTTTAAATGTATGTTCCCAGATGTCCCTCAAACAATTTCTTTGTCATGGGTTGAAGGCATTTTGTTGTTGACTTCTATTTTCTTCATGTTTGTCTAAAATTCACACTCAAGTTGATGATAACCTCTGTGGGCAATTAACTTTTATTCTTATCAGAGACAACTCTGTGTTTGCAGGGCTTTCCTCTTCAGTATAAGAATGTCTATAAAAATATGAAATTACTGAATTTAAGGTTCTTTTTGAAGGTGACTGATTTTTCTGCTCTGCATATTTGAACAAAATAGTGAAATACTGTGGTGGTTTTATATATTGGTACAAAATTAATACAGCTTCAATTTACCCTCAGTAGGAATTTAGAAGCTGTAAAATGAACTTCTACATGTGACAAAAGCCACTGCCAGTCACCACTGGCAGTCTGATGAGTACATTAGATTACTTTGAGGTTGTTGCACATGTAAACATATTCACTAACACCTCAGACAGACTTTTTGTGGACCTCTGTTTCAAACAAACAAAAAAGATGGAAAAAGGAGAGTTTTCCCTCAAGGGGACACATCCAAGAAAGGAAAATAGCATTTGCTAGTACTGGCTGATCTTAAAACAGCCAAGGAATTTTAAACATGCCAAGTAATGCTGGCCAACTTGATTTTTAAACTCATAAGCCTTGAAAAATGACAAAACCAGAATTTAATCTGCATGTTGGTAACCTTTAGGTTAAATCAATTATCTGGATTGAATCTTTGCAACTTGCTAGGGGGTATCACATGCTTCTGCCTTTTATAAGAGCTTGCTTTTCTCATTCTTAAAGATGTGCCAGAAATTACTATTTGAGCTTTTTGGATCTTGCTGTCACAAGCCTCAGTCAGCACAACTGCCGCTATAGTTTGCTACTGACTTTATTAATACGTATTTCAACTGCTCCCAAAGTTTTCACAATTTTTGAAGCTTACCCACAGTATACAATAGGGCAAAAGTGCAGAGATCCTCAAATTAGCATTAATCCAAGCTATTATTTCTGCTAGGTGCTGTTCTCTGGCCAAGAATCTTCACAGATAAGAAGCAGAGTGTGCTAGTGTAGACCCAGAACTCAGCAGCAGGTCTTGGGACTCGAGCTTGATCAGATCAAAAACTGATAGGATACCAAGCACCAATGAGCCACAGGAATTGTCAATAAATTCTACACATGCTCATCATGATCATTATTTACCTTCTTGTTGCCTTTGTTTGTGTCAGTAATGCCTGTTGAGTGCCATGGGCATACAAGTTCCCTTCCTGGGGCAACTAAGCCTCATCCAGGGACCAGAAATCTGCTTCCCTCTTCTGATGTGGTTTGGTTTGTTGTTCTCGTGCTTTAGGTGTCTTTTTATACACAGGTAAGTGTATTAAACCCTAATTTCATAACCTCAGGAATTAAAGTAAAGCATCTGTGGGAATGATAGCTAGAGGAGAAATTGCTAGATATCAACATTTCTTAAATATTTGGCCCCTAACCTTATTAATATACACACTAATGTTGGTGATGCAGCAACCTGCTTTTTATTTGTTTGATATGAGACCTCATTTTCAAAAAAAAATTTGGAAACATTCAATTATTTGTAGACACTGTCAGAACAGAAGCTGTCTGCTTTGAAGGACAAAGCAGGAAGATGCATTCAGTGGTTGCAGGTGCAGCAAACACCTCAGTAGCAACAATAAAAAAGGAAACAAAAGGAGTCCCCAGCAATTTAAGTTTTGCAACAGAAAGAAGTGTAATTTCCTCTCTTCAGAAATTCATAATGAGGTAGTTTCTGCAAATCTCCCCACTCACAGCAAAGCTCTTTGCATCAGGAAAAACTGAAATCTTGTTAACCTGTGCTAAACATAGTCTGTTTCAATGGGAGGGAGGAGGGACTTCTAAAGGCACAAATCTCATCTCTACAAAGCTCTCTGCCCTGGCTGTTAAAGTCCCCAGGTTAATGCATATAAATAGTGCTTTTGATTTATAATATAGACAGCTGTAACAGATGAATGGCTTTAATTTACCAAGCCAGAAAAATCAGCATTTCAGAAAAAAAAAAAAAATTCTTTCCTTTCCACTGCAACTGAGAAGGCTTAGTGAGGCTTATGTGAGCTCTGCAGCAGATTTGTGACACGGAGGACCTGTGGCTGGCCACACCAGAATGATGACTGGTTTCTGTATCTGTTAGTAAAAGTGTCACATATCACTCAGAGAACACAGTAAATAAATCCCTGTTAGCATTTTAAATATCTGTTATGTTTGAAATGTCAAGCAGAGAAATTTGATTCAAAGTTCAACCCTTCTTGTCTCTAATTAGTCTCACCAAAATCTCACATGGGAGGTGAAAGCTGGAGAGATGTTCTTCAGTTCTTGTAGCTTTTACCAGCTGTTTCTTGGAAAATACTAGGTATTCTTAAATCCATTGAACTAAACTAGAATTCTCTCAATTGCCAGCATAAAGGTCATATATGAAATACTGCCTGTGACAAGCCTTAAAATCTGCTTTACAAAGCAAACCACCAGAGGGATGGCCTCTGGCTATATCCAGCCTCAAAGGAAAATTCTCCTGGCTACTGCCCTGTTTCCACCCACCATACTCTGAAAGGTAACCAGGTGTAGTAGGGAAATCATCTTTATCATGCTTACTTTTCCCATTAACAACACTCATTACCTGTAACCACACCTTAAATCTGCTGTAGGCTGTCACCCAAGATGTGTGAGCACATATTCCTAAGCAGCTTTGGACAGATGTATCTGCAGCTGACCCTCCTTGTGTTTTTCATTTTTTGTTTTGAAATGCAGTGCTCTGTCAGCCCAATGTGGTTTGGGGTTTTTTCTGTTATTACCTTCAGATGTCTTTTTTCTCTCCCTATTTCATCTGGAGTTTAGAAGCCACAATAACCAACAGACCCAAGGGTGTTCAGTTTGTCACTCCTACTGATTCTCAGTCACCAGAGGAACAAAATATCAAAGTCCTCATTGTGTAAAACTACAAGCAAGAGCAAAAAATGCAATATTCTTTTACTAGTGGTGATCCTGTTGAGTTGTGACTCCTGAAGTATCCTTGGCACTGTTATTTCATGTGAAGAAATAGCATGTTTATCTAGGAAATCACTTCTTCCCAAATGATAGGAGACCTAGGGTCTCTTTGGTGCTTTTCTTCTTTTGTTTCCATCAAGAAATATAGCAGTAACAAAAGTTGGCCATCTCAACTTTGCCAGTTCTTACTAAATTCATTAAATTAATTTACTAAGCTCTCTATGGATGTTTAGTTTATTGTCATATATCAGTCCAAGCTACCTCGAATCACAAATTTAAAGACTAAGTTATCACAGAGCGCAACTTCCAGTTGAAAGATTTGGTTTTAATTTCTTTTTGGCTGGGATCATAGGATGATGCTATTAAATATGGCCATGAATATCATTTCTCATGTCCTTTTAGACTTACAAATTCTTCTTTACTGCAAAGGAGATACTATGATAAAGTAGTACGCATTTAAGATTTTTCCCAGATTTTTTCCTCGAATTGTATTTGCAATCATTACCTCAGTTCCAGGTCTGGGATACAGTTTCTTAAAAAATTTCTTTGAAAGTTCCTTAGTCTGGCAGAGGCATTTGACACTGAAGCAGATGCTTAAGGGTGCTGGAGCATAGTCCTGTACAACTTTAATTTGGATCATTCCAGTTCAACATTTGTGAATGAAAAGGTCAAACTATAGCATAATTTTGTTATCCTTGCAAGTGACCAAAAATCTAAAATTTAAAAAAAAAAAAAGGAGACCTCACTGCAGAAGGGAATAGATCTGCCCTATAATCATCATAGTGAATCTGGGTTTCATATTACTACACTGGTTTAATAGCTTATTACAGCAATCCAGCTGGTGTTCCAGGAATAGATCACTTCACTGCTATGAGTGGGATTTTTTTTGTTCTCACATTTATCAAATATTCTGGCCAGCTGGCAATCTTTGCATACTTGGCTCTGTATTACACCAGTCCCAGGGAGTGCAAATAATCTATAAAACCTTGATGTGGGGGATTAGATGGGTTCTAAGAGGACATCTGTGAAAACATGGGTGAAAACCTTGGAGACTTATGCAGACTCTTGCCAATGGTGTGTCTGCTGCCTTTCCACATGGCTGTGAATTATGTAACGACACAAAGTAATGTGCTTGCCTTTGGAGAGACAGAGAAAATGAATTGGAAACACATAATTGAACTGTACAGGAATATGATTTTCCAACCTGCAAGATACTGTTCAAAACCTGCCTATGAAAACCAAATTAACTACATTTCCCCCCCTCCTACTTTTAGATTTTCAGTCAGGAACAGAGTTGGGAATATTCTTGACAGAAGTTTACTGGTACTTTGGCATTCTGCTCTAATGGTCCAGTAACTATCATCAACCTCTAGAAATGTGATAAACATGAAAAGTTTAGCTAAATTTAAATATAAAGAATTTTACCAGGAGTTATATTAAAAAAAAATAAACACCAAACACAAAAAAACTCACAGTCTACTAAAATAGCTCCAGAGAAGAAGAAATCTTTTTGGCTTTCTTATGATTTTTCAACCTTATTTAGAACACTGAGAGGTGAGGATTTTCCACTAAGTGAAGAAAATTATAAATTTATTATTCTCACAGTCTGGAGCATTTCTATGAAGGTCTAAACCACATAATCCAAATACAGGCGTGGTGCACCTAAGTAAGATTTTGACTGAAAATAGAGATACAGTAATGAGCATCACATTTTGCCTGTCAGAGGTCTAGCAAACCTCCACATAAGACTCAGGAACTGTTACATAAAGCAGAAATGAAAGCTTGAAAAGGAGGAAATTTGGTCACAACTGAGACTCTGAATTTAAAGGTTTCATGTGTGGGTGTCTAAGTTCACGTACAGTCTGTAGGTGCCAGGCAACAGAGCTGGAAAACAGTCCCACTGACAATAGCCAGCACCAGCAGCACCCAGCTCTGCCAGCACAGGGGCTGAGCATTCCTATGTGCACCCTGAGGAATTCTGCCTGACCTCACTCCCAACCACAAGGGTCTGGAGCCCCTTTAGCTGCACTGTCACACCTGCCAGCCCTGTCTCCAGCCAAGGCAAGCAGTGTGATGCAGCACAGCACAGCTACCAGTTGTTCTGATAACCCAGGTTTTTAAACAGTGCACTTAGAGGCAGTACAACTTTGCTCAGCTCTATTGAGGGCATGAAGGTTCATCCAGTAATGGTCAGAACTCAGTTGGAGTGCTCATGGGGCTTATGGTTCCATTTGAGGGCAGCTCAAATGAAACTAGATACTTTTGTTTAAGCAGCTGAATTTCTTTCTGGATGAATGAACGGTGAATTGAATTTCTCCACTGATTTTCATTGCCCAGAACTTTTCTTAATATAGCATCAACCTGAACACAAGTAGATCCCAAATGTGTCTTAATTTGGAAATAAATCCCCACTCTACCCCACCACTAATGTCCAAACATAATATTGAAAAATATGCAGCAGTAACTGAACTGGTGCTGCTACTAATTGAAGCTTAGGAGCATGTGTAACATATGGATAGTGTAATTAGAAAGTTAAAATGTGCATGATAAAAGGTGGTAGCCACTAGAGAAGGCCTGATACACTGCATATGGCACTGATTGCACTCCATTAAGAAGAGGAACACAGCTCGAGTTTGGTAGTGAGACTGCTGCATGCCCTGTCAAAAACATTGTGCTGGTCCATCACACTGACACTGCTCTGAATAAAAATAAAGTGGGTTAAAAAGGGGCAGTGTTGAGGTAAATTGTGCTGCTAGGGAGTCTTAAAATGTCTCACCTCTAGAAAAAAATGGGTTTGGAAACAGCCTTAATGTGGCCACCTAAGGAAGTGCTGCCTTTGGGTTGAGAAGCATTGACTGAGCCTCCTGAAGGGCCAAGACACCTTGGGTGCTGATGGAGAGAAAAAGGGCATATACTGAAGGAAAAAATATGTTTTTGAACACCCAGCTGGATTGAAAGCCACATAAAACATTGCTTTCTACAACAAACCAAAGTAAAAACTGAATTAAACTCTTGCAGTTTCTAAAATTGGGCTCTCCCTACCTGTCAGTCTGTCCCTGTACTCTCTGCCTATGCAATCTAGTTCAACAAAAATTGTTGGGATCAGACAGGTCCAGTTTGGCTTTTGTGATAGATCCACAGACCAAAGAGAACAAGCACCCAGATGTCCAAAAAGATGCTGCCTGAAGGGCTCTCTGAATCCCTCCCCTCATTCTTCCCTGCCAAGCTGCAAACCCTCGGTGTCCTTGCACCACAGCCACGGGTGCATCAGAGTCCTGAGTCCCACAGATTTGGCTGTCACCCTCCATGGGGCATTTAAACACTGCCATGGGCTGCCCAAGGAGGAGATGGAGTCACCCTCCCTGGGAGGGCTCAAGAAATGGCTGGATGTGGCATTTAGTGCCATGCCTGGCTGACAAGGTGGTGAATGGCCAAAGGCTGGACTCAGTTATCTCAGAGGTCCTTTGCAACCTAAATTATTCTGTGATTTCTCATGGTGCTGGTGAACTTCAGTACAGTCTGCAGGAGCTCCTCAGAGGCAGCCAGGAGCACCTGGAGCTTAGTAATTCATTATAGATCTCAGGGGAGATGCTGGCAGGGAGACTGAGGTGCCTTTTTTCTCTGTGAGCTGGGGTATCTCTCAAGCAGCAAGATGTACTGATATTTATCTCAGAATAAAATATACATAGACTCTTTAATGGATGAGTAATAATCCTAAATTTCAGCTTTACTAAAGTGCTTGTATCACACTGGGGTATAACATGTATTTTGCAGGGAGTTTTTTCAGTGTCAGGTACTATCTATCTATGAGTTGTACTGATTAATAAATCCAAAGTAGCAAAGCATATATTTTTGTATTTCATTAATATCTTCCTGCCTAGTGGAAGAGAGCAAATGTACCAAAAAAAAAAAACAAAACAAAAAAAACCCAAAACTGACCTTCTTAAAAATTGAAATCAAAATTAAATCACAGAATATAGTTTTAGAATCAAGTTAAAGGGGAAGATAAATAAATGTTAAGCTAATATAAAATAAATAGACTAGAAATATCTTTAGAAAATCTTCTAATTTATAAAGATATTCTTAGCCTTTTAGTTATATTTTATGGTTTATATTGTCTGTAGGGTTTTCTTTTTGGCATATTTTTCTTTAAAGTATGAACATCCCAAATGCATGCAATGCTGTGTTGCATTTATCCCTGGTCTCCACTTCAAAATAAAGGATTTTCTATGTTATGTTGGGCAGTAGGTTTTTCTTATTTAAAGGAATCCAGGAAAGCTATTTTCTAAACTTGCTTCTTTTTGATATGCAATATAATTTACAGAGCACTCCCAGGAAACTTAAGAAATTTTATATTTTAGCAGCATCCTTGCCACTAATAACATACACTCATACCACATTCATCTTGTCCAATAATTCTTTAGAGTCATGTTCATCTACATATTTTACACTGTAGAAGTAAATATTTGCCAAAAAAAAAAAAAAAAAGGGAAAGAAATGTTTAAGCCCACCAACAGCCTAAATATAATGTACCAATGTTCAGCTGAAATCTTATTGAATGTCTTCCTTATAGAATATGGTTTTTCTTGCCTCTTGCTGTTCAGTTCAATTTATGGAGGGGTATTAGGGAAAAAAAAAAGGCAAATTAATCTTAAACCAAAAATTAAATATTGATCCAAGTGAAAAATTGCTTTAGCTCTGTTTGTGAAGAAGCAAGATTTTCTACCAGACAAAGGACAGGTCAATGTTGGGAATCAGCACAGGCTGCTCAGTTCAACTATTCATTGAAATAATTACATCTTGAGAGAATTGCATTTATCTATGAGGAGCATGATAATCTCTGAATTAAATGGAAATTCCTTAGAACAGGGGACAGGTACTTCCAGCTTACAAGAGGGTGAATCATGAACTGCAAGGAGAAACAAATATGTCTTTGTAATTTTTCCTGTTTGTAATTTTTAAGTATATTTATTTTACCTATGGACACTTTTTTAACCAAGTGTCATCCTGTAAAATTAAGCAAGCTTTAAAATTCTGTGGTTTAGACTTTTCTATAGTCAGGATTATCATGATAGAGATTTGGGTTTTATTTCTTACTGAGTGGTTATCAAACCTCATGTTATCAAATATATGCCATTCATTTTAGATATAAAATAGTTACTATTTGGTCTGAATTTCCAGGATGTTGAATTGTATTAATGTGTGAGAGAACTGAAAACAAAAATTTAGTCCAAGCAGGAAGATAACAAAATGGTACAGTATGAAAAACTTTCCCCCAAAATACTTCATAATGTTGACAAATCAAAAAAATTTCTTCTTTTACAATTTTTATGTGCCATATAAAACTTAGGGATAGTGTAAAAGCATGAGTAATCTATCTAAAAACAGGAACATCTTGTAAAGTTTTGACACAGATCTGACCTTCCAGAGGCTAAAAACTGGAATGTGTCACTTTTGTGGACTGAGACTATTAACAGCCAAACTTTTTTTTTTTAAATTTCGTTAGCTAAGAAAATTACACAGATTGCATGGTCTAGTCTCTGAAAAGTTTTAGTTAACTGTACATTCAGCATTAAAAGATTATCCCTGTTTTGTAATACATTCCCTTCCAAACATTTTGAAGGTTTTTATAGTTAATCAAAAGACAAAGCACAATTTCTTCTACAGTATCCTGTGAAGATGCTGATTGGTCTGAAGTCTCTAAAGACAGATCAGTAAGAAAATCTGGTTATTATAAGACATGTACTGCTTATTAAAACATATACACAGTTTTTTAATACATACAAAATTTTTTAAACTTTTTCCCCATCCTACTACTTTCCCAAGATTTATTTCCTCAGTCTTTTCATTTATATGGTTAAATTCACACACAGGACTGAATTTTCAACTTGTTTTACCATGGTTTCAGCTATGTCTCTCTCATTGACTTCTTAATGAGAGTGATCTTGAAAAAAAAAAAAGTCTTATAAAAGTGTAGCCTTCTGCTGCTTTCTGCCTCTGAGTGATGAGTACTGTGATTGCAGGGGTGGGAGGTGAGAGACAGATAATAAGAAATTTCAACTCAAAGTATCCTGATGACACATAAAAGATGAATTGAAAATGCTTTAGTTTAGAAATTAGTTTTCATGGCTTTTAAGGTGATTGATGAGATGACTCTGAGCTGGATCTACCTAGCAGTGGTCACTGTGCTGGAACAGCAGCAGGCATGCAGTGTGAGTGTGGGCATGGTGCACTCCAGGGTTATCTGCCCAGCTCTCTAAACACTCCTGAACAGCTGAAGTTATCACATTGATAGGATGTAATTGGTATTTTGCAAAAAGATTATTTTTTGTAAAAAAGGGAGAGCTTGTTATAAATAAAACCTGACACAGCTTTTAGGCACCAGTTCCAGGAGCACAAGGTAGATGAAAGGTAGGCACACATGGGGAAGATGAGAGGAAAGGAAAAGTGGTGAGTGCAGGGGTGGACATCAAAGCCAACCCTGAATCCACAAGAGCCTGAGGGAAGAAACACCCATCTGAGGCTTGGTAGAGCAGGGTTCAAGCCTTTGGTCTTCTGGTTCAAATAAGTTTGTACTTGGATTCCCCACGTTACTTGGTTGCACTCATACACTTCTGCTCTGTATAAAGGAGAGTCTGGGAGGGCCAGACCAAATCAGTGAAACCCTCACACCCATGCACTTCTCTGTGATGTGCAAGAGCCTGCAGTGAGCTTTGCTCCCAGCTGATGGTTCTGAGATGACATAAGAATCAGTCTCTCTGTCTTTCATTTCTTTTCTCATGAAAAGCTTTTAGAGGTTCATCTCAGTGTGGAATAGGATTTTTTTTTTTTTATCTTGATAACTTTATGTGAGTGGGGAAACGCTTGTCCACGTAGTTTTATGTGCAAGTATTTCATCTTCCCCTCAGGACTTTAATACCACACTGAAATCAGAGCTGGAGATCCAGACTCAGATATGTTTCAGGTCACTTTAAAATTAAGCTAATTATCTTGATGAATATTTAGCTAAGGATCATTCGGTTTGTTAGAAATGATCGTACATTCCTGTTGTTTGGAACAATGAAATTTTTATTGCTTTCATTCTAGCCAATTCTATTTTCAAAGCCTTGCAAATTAATTTTGGCTTTGCCTCTTAGTGCTGAAGGTTTACAATGGTGAAAAGGAAGAATCATGACTGGTATTTTCAATGTCAGAGAGCAACAGTGCCCATCTCAAGCAAGGATACAGATGGATCCTCATTTCCCTGCCCCAGCTACATGGCATTTTGACAGCAGCAGGACTCAGGCACTGCTGGTGATGCATGCCCTAGTCTGGTATTGTAAACACACCTAATGAGACAGCTAACTCTGACTTAAAAGTAAGATCAATTTTATTTTAATGACAACCTCAGACAGCCCATTCTACTGCTCATCTCTATTTCTGCAACTGGAATGCTTTCCTAAATGTCTAATTAGAATCTCCCTTACCACAACTTAAACCCCTTACATTCTTCTCAAAAATGCCTTATTCTTTCCTATGAACAGCAGCCTGGTTCTCTTTCCCGAATCCCTTCTTACATTCCCTTCTTTCTTTTCCAGACATATCACTGTAACATATATGACATCACAGGATTAGATTTTTCCAGACTTAGCTAGGTGCCAATAAAGCAACTAGTTGTGGCAAACCTTGTTTGCTCAATGCTTCTCACCCAAAGCAACTTTCTGGTCTTTCCCCAGCAAGCAAGGGAAGTGACAGCCTGTATTGGGATGCCAGCCCAGAACTGGGGCTGAGGGGCTGAAGACTGAGAAACACAGGGAAGGCTGTCCAGACATACAGCAAGCAAATTCAAGAGCTCTCTTTTTCCTTTCTCCCTGAAGTGTTCTGGTGTACAAACTGCTAACCACTAGATAATGATGTGGATGTTTCTACCATGAGATACATTTTTGTACCTTTGACATGTAAAGCCTGGTTTGCATTTTGTGAATGTGAAATATCTCAAGGGACTCTGGTTTTGACAGAAGGTTTTTTTCCTGCCATCTTACTCAAATGTTCATTTCTGTTCATTTTCCTGTACCATAATCTGGAACTGGTTCCTGTGACATTCTTTAAATTCAACTAAAGTACAGTGATATTATTGTCCCATCATTTGTTGAGTATTATGCTCTCATTTGACCTTACATGGCTATCTAAAAATTTGAGATCTCAAACATAGGTGAAAAGGCCAGGGAAGGAAGATGGCAATTTGACTGCTGGAGAAACAGCACAGTAGTTTCTTACACATACTTTAAAAATGGTGGTTGTAGCATCAGTTTCAACAGGATTTAATCTGATCAGAAAGAGAAGTTTGAAAGTATTTGTACTCAGGAACAATAGTGTTTCAATGGGTAGGGTATTCTTTCTTTCTTTCTTTCTTTCTTTCTCTCTCTCTCTCTCTCTCTCTCTCTCTCTCTCTTTCTTGGATTAGGATTATTATATTTGAACTCATGCCCCATTTTTAACAGATTGGACTAGGACAAACCCCTAGTGGTAGCACTGGTGGGTGCCCACTTGGAGCTGGAGGAGCTGCTAGGAAGCAGCTTGTGGAGAGCACTGCTTCTTTTTAAATGCCTTATGGAATTTTCTAGCACACAGTCTGGCTCTTTTTGTTATCTGCCAGCAGATCTCTGAATGCATGACCCATAGCAAAATCTACTTACAGGGTGAAAAACCTGAGTATCAGTTAGTGTTAAGCTGATTAGAAAAAAAAAAAAAAAACCCAAAACAGCAAGCTAGTGCTTGGGGAGAGACAATGAGGTTTTTTTCCTTTAAAAGACTCTAATCATGTTTCACTTCAGTCTTAGCATTAAATTAGAAGGTACAAGAGAAAGAATGAATATTTACAGAAAAAATAATGGAAAGATTCCTGGAATAATTCAAACACATTAGTTGTAATAATTAACCATTAAAGAAAAGTACTAGTAGCACCACAAATTAATAGCATTATAAATATTCATAATTCAAAACCTTTTAAAACAGTTTATTGTGCAGAATACTAATTTAAATCTAACCTCATTTTTAAAATCAGAATATTTAGTCAGGCTTTAAAATTAATATGCAAAATTTGTTAGAAACTGGATAAGCAGAATCAAATGGAATATATTTAGCCTTCTGGAAGTCTCTGTGGCAGTCCAGAGAGCATCACTGTGAGGGGAAGGTTTGCAGAAGTGGCCAGAAGCAGATGCTAGGCCAAATCTCTCCCCACCAAAAGCATGAGCACAATGGTGATCTAAAATTTCACCCCAGCTGAGGTTTTTCCAAGAGGCAGGCATGGATCTGAGATGAAAAGGGACCTAGTGCCTATGTGTGTGTGCCATTGTCACCCAGGCTTGGCTTTGTGTCTGAATTCAGAGTTTACTGTGTCCCAGCTAAAGCCTTGCCCCAGGGCTCTGGCACCTCACCTGACTCCCTAACACACAAGCAGCAGGGAGTGGGAATGTGGGAAGACAAGCATTTTGTGAGGGACATCTGGTTGTACCTGATGATGAGACCTGCTAAGGTCAAAGCCTGAAATCTACGTCCTTGCACAATGCAGACAGAGCAGCACCAAGAATAGAACTCATCTTCCTCTTTGGAATAACACCAGGTGAGCAGTGCCAGAACACCTCTGCTCCAGCAGTGTGATTTTCCCTTTCTCTTGTCTTAATGTCACCTGAGAAAGGCTCCACATGGGGGTCACCTACCCCTGTACTTGAAGAAAACTTGCTGTCTGGAAAGGGTCATGCCCTGCCATTTATCTTTTATATGTATAAGAATGATATTGTTTATCAATTGATCATATGGAGGTATTGATTGCAGATTGTTAGAATATCAGGAAGCCTTCATGGTTGTTATACAATTTATTCATTGTTAAGCTGCTCATAGATATTTAACTGTTTTAATAAATCCACAGGAAAACACAACCTGAAGATCCATGTAGCTCAGACAGAATTGTGAAGCAATTTGGCCACTCTTTTTCTCTAAAAGTTCAGGCACATGAATCTGCACAGTTACAGGTCTGGACAGCTCTGAAAATGTAGGTGTTAGATTAAAGTATTACAGGAATTACTGATCCCCCAATCCTGTGCCCCACTGGAGCTTTATTGCTCCATGGCAGCAGAAATGTTTCATGGCAGTTATTGCAGGGGATATAGAGGCAGTTCTGCTGCAGGCTGCTCAGAGAGATTTATTGCAGGTATATTGATGAGATGAAAACAGAGATCTCTTCTGCAGGAAAAGCCCTGCAGAGATCAGTCATGTGGGTCTCCAGGAGAATCCCCTCCTGGCAGCATGGGGGCTGGGAGGCTCCCACCTCTCTGCACACCTTTGTCTTGTCAGGCAGCTCTGTCTCAGGTTGTTGCCTCCCTCCCCTGAGAGCACAGCTGGTTCCAGCACCCTTCCCCTGGCCAAAGGCACACAGAAACAAGAATTTCTCTCCTTGATGCAGTGATTTTGTCTCACAGCCCCAGCTTTTTGGCTGGAAAAGGAGCCTCTGTGGTTATTGGAGGGGGAGTTTTGTGGAGACAGCCTGGCCAGAAGTGCTTTGTATGAACAAATCTTGGGCTATTGATCCTGACTCCACTGTGAACTTGATTTGGAGATTTGAAGGCATAAAACCCATTCTGGAACATTAATCTGATTTCCTGTATATCACAGGGTATGCAACTTTGTTCATTAGATAAATTCTGAACTAAATATTTTGATTTAGCTGGAAGCATGACAGGGAGGAGTTCCCTCTTGGCTAAACGAGTGTTTTCTAAGAAATTTGGGACTGGAATTTTGGTGCAGCATTTGCCTTTTACAGACAAAGCAAGTCCTATTATTCTGGTTTTGCCCTAAAAAACAAAGTATCTTGATTTTAAAACAGAGCCAAAGCCACTTTTTTTCTGACTATTAAGTTTTTACTGAAAAATTATGCTGATCCCAGATTAACTTCATGACTATAAATGGGTTTAGTCTAACAGTTGCAGCATATCAAATGCACCAACAGCTCCAAATCATAAAATAAAGGATTAGCCTTTAAAAAAATATATAAATTGATTTCTTGGTTACTTCTTTTTAAACCCAGAATGTCATTAACATCTACTGCACAAATAACACAGATAAATTGCTTCCTAATTTTTTTTTATTCTACAAAATGTCATGCTTTCGTCTAGTCTAAGATGGAAGGGAAAATATATTTGCCTCTTTTTACAATTTAAAGAATAAATGGTCACAACAAGAGCTGCTAAGTGTTCCCACTTGTAAAATAGGAACCTTCTAAGTGTCCCAGTCTGGGGTTCCTCCTCTGCCCCGAGATCACCCCAGAGGGACACGAAGGTGGTTCAAAACCTGGTTTTCCCCGAAGCCGCCGAAGAGAGACTGCCGGAGACGGTTTTCTCTTTTTCCAAGGACAGTTTATTGTTTCTTATCTCTGGGACACTTTGCCTGGCCAGCAGCGGTCTGCTCAGCCTGGCATCCATGGTGGAATCTGCCTGGTCAAGGCAGGGCTTATCTTATATAGTTAGTACTACGTATTACATGTTTACAAAATTTTACCAATACAATACAATTTTATTAAATGGTCCAGCCCTGATCCCAACCAATCCAAGAGGCCAATGTGTCACCCAATATGGATGACATGGAGAAGAAGGAGGAAAAGGTGTCCACCCCCCAAATTCTCCATCTTGGCCACGTGTCCCTTATCATAAACATTCAAGAAAACCTATTTATCTACGTTCTAACATTCTAATTTACACTCTACTCATCATTATTTTCTGTGTCTCTTCTCTCAATGTGGGCAGATTCTCCCAAGGAGCCAAATCCAGCCCCTGCAGCTCCTGGGCAGCACTCAGGGGTCTCTGAGGGGTCTGCCAGGGGGGTTTTTGTACCCCCAAAGGAGCCAGGGAAAAACCCTGGACTCCCACACTAAGAGCTATGACTCATCAATATTTCAGTGCTGGCTTTGTATTTTTGCAGGGTTATCTTAAAAATACTAAATAGCATATCCACAGGAAATATGTATATTCTTTAAATAAGAAATGGCTACTACAGAACTCTGATTTTAGATAACAAGTGCTAGAATTTGTCTCATCTGGGATAGGAGAGAGCACTTTTAATTATCTCCTTGTGTAGAAATGAGTACATCCATCTGCCTTATATGTCACAAATATTTCTTGCAATGTAGGCAACACTTCTGCACAAGGAATCTTTGCAGAGAAGAGAAAGCAGCTTTATAAGGGACTGCAAGTCCTGAAGGAGACAACAGGCACAGGAGCAGCTGCCAGTAAATCCTGCCTGATGCTAGTGTGTGTCATCTGCTCCCAGATCTCCAGGGTATATGTCTGGTCTTCAAACAGGATGTGTCAGAGAGTCATTTTCCTTTTATTTCTGCAGAATAACTGAAGCTACTACCTTAGGTAGAGCAAAAAGCATTTTTTTTTTTCATAATTCATGGAAACCTTTTAAATCTATAAACATGTCAAAATGAAAATTATACCCATGTCAGCATCACAAGGACACAGATCTTGGCTGTTTTGAGTGAGTGAGTTTTTCTGCACTGACCTTAAAATTTCCTTCTCCAGAAGAACACAGGGTGTGGCTCTGAGGGATCTGTTCTTCCAGCTTTAACATTTCCTATTCTCTGCATCTCCAGGATTGGGGAAGAAGGGCCAGAGATGGAACAGTTAAGAAAAAATTGCATAGTTGATTGTTCTTATCCTTCCTCCCTAGCAGCTGTCTTCTACAAAGCTGGTAAACATTATATCATGTAGCCCAGATAAAAGGGAGTCTCCTAGATCTGGCATCATGCAAAATAGGCTGGGTTTTTGCTTATTTTTGTTCCCAGTGAGCCTTCCAGCTCCCACAGGGTGTAAAATTCATTGAAACTGGTGGGTCTAGCTATTGCTCTGGCAACAACTCCAACTGTTCAAGGAAGCAGTAAAATGAGGGTTGTTTAGTAAGGCACAAACAGATGCTACACCACAAATGCCAAGGAGTGTGACATATAAATCCAGGGTATGGTAATCCCTGGAGTATTGCACTGGCATGAGAAAAGCAGGAAGAAAAGCTCAGTAATTACATAGTAGAAACAAGTAATACAGTGAAATTTGTGGACTAAATGCTATTTGCCAAACTATGAGCAAGGGTGTTCAAGCCAGAAACAGGAATTCCACAGGGGCACTTTGGCCACCTTCTTGTGAAGCTGGAGGGGAAATGCTCCACCTAATGTGACTTAAACATTTGCCTCTGCACTATCAGCAGAAGCAGAAACTAATTTGAGCAAATTTTACAAATATCTGTATCAGACAGTTATTTTCAAGTCCCACAGAGCTGTCATACTACAATCTTTCCTGTAATTTAACTACAGACACATACATGAAGAATAATTTGCAGTGCTGTCATAAGGAGCATTTTTCTGATGACTACTTGAAATATGTTTCATTCATATACCCAGAAAACAAAATGTTCATTAAAAATTTCTATCAAGAAATGGAATTATCTGCACATCAAGAGTTTGAAATTCTTCTCAAAATCAAGATAATATGCAAAATAGTAATAGGTTACTCTAAGAGGATACCCACATTTGGATATAGATCTAACTTTGCAATTCTACCATGTTTTCTTTTTCATTCTTCCTTTTTTTGTGTGTGTTTTTTAAAATTGAATTAGGAACCAATTTTTTAAAATCTGAAGGGTCCCAAAAGTCTCAATTCATATACACCATCCTGTAATATACAGCACCTCAAACCCCCTGGGAAGCAGACCTCTGCATTTAATGCAGTATGCTTTAAACATCTATGATGCTTTCCCAGATTCAGCCCCTCTCCAGTACCCTTCCTACTTGTCAGAAGATTCCAGTAATTCCAGACACTCATAAGAGAAAGGCTGAATGTCTTACACTAATACTTAGGTATACCAAATCTACACCAGAATTTAGACAACATTAATGTTCTTAAATCTCATTGTGGCTCACAAAGAATTGATATATTTATAACATAGTACATTTAAACTAATAAAAGATCTGGGTTTTTTTGTTTGGTTGGTTTTGGTTTTAGTTTTGGAGGTTTTTTTTACCTCTTTAAAGTTTTTTAATGGTTTGTTTTCTTGGGGAAAAAGGAAGGTACCCTCATATTACTAGTGTAAAGTGAAACTAGTTATTATTATCTAGTTTTTAGTTTACTCATATTCTCTGCATAATAGTTTATGTTGTCTTCTGGTTCATGCTGTGAAGTCAGCTGTGGAGGTGATTCATCTGACTCTAGACTTAGTGAGAGGCTGACTTCTTGTTTTGTTTGTTTTGTGAAAAGAGGGTATTCCCACAGATGATCTAATACTGCAGCTCAGCTCTTAGAGCACTTGTAGCACTTGTCAGCTGTCATGAGAAACATCTGAGGAGTATTAGCAGCCTCCTGACTCCAGTGAATTATTTTTCATGCTATTTCCATGACCTCATTTCCACGGAGACCCCTATTTCTCATTACGAGGGTTCTCCCCCCATTTTCATGCTGTTACATGGGAACTATAAAGTCCTTTCAGCCCATGCACTATTTAATGAGGGAGTTCTGGTTCTAAGATGACTAGTCAACAATGAAAGCTCTATCTGAAAAACCAGGAAGTGTAAGGAAAAAGTGAATAATTGCCCAAAAATCCATTTTAATTAGTTTTTGCTAAGAAAATTAAGGAAACCATTTTAGACAAGCAGTTAGAAATAGAAATTTAGAAGAAAGTGGGTTATTATTCCAAATGATTTCCAATATTTCCAAATGGAAAGTGGGTTTGTTATTTTAAGTAGAGGAACATCACCTTGGTTCATTCATCACCTTGGTGAGAGCTGAAGCCCATGCCTGTGTGAGGGGAGAGATATATGGCACCCAACTAACCCTCAGTGTCAGGAGCAGTGAATTGAGAGGATCCCTGCAATACAGCAATATTACACACCCTCATACATTGGATAAGACCAGCTTTGGCAGAGTGGTGAAAGAAAACCTTCATTTAATTATTTTTTTTTTTAAAGCAACACAACAAAGAACCAACAACACCCATCAAACAAACAAAAAAGGAAACATATTCCCTTATCAAAGAGAAAGTGCCAAAGGCATACTGGCACACATTAGGTATGAGAAGATAGCCAAGTGCATATTATTGAAGAATGCCTAAATAATGTTTACAGATGCTATGACTCAAGGTACATTCACTTAGTTTACCTAAGCCTCTTTCCAGAATTGTAAAATAATTTCTAGAATACAGACTGCCATTTCATGGGAAAATGTTGTAAATAAGGTGAGTCTTGATACAGTCAGTTGCTTCCTTAATGGAGTTGGAAGAAATGCTGGTGAAATGAGTAGATAACATAAAATTGGGAAAAGTTTTGTTGTTAATAGAGTATGATTGGGATATCATTTGAGGAAAAGTGAACTAGAATACTAGTTCAGAGTGAGAATGACTCAATAACTAAATAGCAATATAAAAGTAGTATTTGAACATCAGGATTAAACAGTATGAAGAGAGAATTTGTCAGTTAAGAGCAATGGTGAGGAGAAAGAATCTGTGAATGTCTGTTGACCAGAGATGTGTACAAGCACTGGTGGCATGTGACAATGGATGGGATAAATTAAATCACAGGGTATGGTGGGAAAATACTTCCAGTACAGACAGGGAATGATGAATAGAGCCATAGATTTCATAGTGAGATGTAATCTAAGTTCTGGTTACCATTGCCAAGGAAAGATTAATTAAGACAGAAACAAACAGAGGGAGGGACATGAACAATGTGAGCAGAAGAACAAGTGTATGCCCACACATTTATTTAGGCTGAACACTGACAGTGAGTTCACTGTGCAGAGCTCACAGGATGAACAGTGGCCAGGTTATGAGCTTGGTTTCATGTTTGGCCTCTGGACCACAGTTTTCTGAAACACCAGGGGACAGGAGCATTTCAGAAGACCTGCCATGTTCCAGCTCTTGGGATTTGACATGCTGCTCTAAAGCCCTATTAAAGTCATTTATTGTGGCAAAAAAGGAAAATAAAATACAGTAGTTCTTTCTTATGGGAAACTTATATCTCAAACTCTCAGCAAATTTTCTCTGAAACTTCCCAAAAAATATCAGCCTATTGCCATCACCAGCTATAAGCAGGCAAATATCAATAAAGGTAGATGGATTTAGATAAACATTATAAAGATGGATTTAGATAAACATTGTATTTGTTTACACTTAAAATATTATATATATGTATAAATATTGTGCAAATTATATATATATATATATACGTCTCAGCTATAAATAACAGCTCACTAGGATAGGAGCTGCTCCTACTCTAATATTTCTAAATATATAAAAGTAATCTTTACTAATTGCAATAATTGCAAGTCTTTTTCTCCAAGGATTTTGGTACAATGAAATTTTTTCAAAACCTGAAAATGGGATTGTGTTGTAAGAATACTTGGTAATATTTACAAAGAAATATTATATTCTTATTATGACAGAAACACTCAGAATCTGCACTGAAAGATTAATAAAAGTTAAAATTATATCAGATTAAAATCTCTGTTCATTCATTAATATTCAGACTTTCAAAACTGTCATTTACCATCTTGTGTCTTCATCCACCTCTATTTTACTCATTATCTTTCCTTCAGCACTGACATTTTCAACAATATCATACAGAGTATGGCTTTTTGTCCTAAGGAAGGAAATGGAAATCCATTCAACAGAGATGCTACTTTTACTTTATCTGCAGTGATATGTAGGGTATCAAACAGGGATCAATCCCTGTTTCATTGCCCTAGATGCTCTGTGAAAGCAGCAGAGCTCTCCTTCCCTGAGAGCTCTGCATGACACACAGGGTGAATAAACAGGAGAGGAAGGAGGGGAGGACAGTTAATCACAAAGGCATGCACTTACATTATTATTCTTATCATTCACTGCATTATTTTGGCATGCATCATCAACTCTCTTAATCTCTTTATATATTATTAGTGTTAATAGCTCTGTATTAGTAATTATTTTTGCTCCTGAAAGAACAAGGAAAGAATATGGAGATTCAGCTTCTGTCTCTGACATTTTAGTGCACTATTTAATGCACTTATTAAGGTATTTTCTCACACCATACACTGATTACTTTGTCTTATGTATTTCAGCTGAAAACAGCACCAAAAATGTGATAATATTATCAAAATAGTCAAATTACTCAGCAGACACGATTCCTGCAGCAGCCACATCTCCAGGATGCCTTCCTGCAGTATTTCCATGCACCAAGGTGCTGTTGAGCAGCTCTCATTCCTGTTCCTCAGCTAAGGTTCAGGTACACAACAGGGGCAGTGGGTGGACTGGCAGGTTTGCTCTGCTTTGGCACAGCAGAGTCATAAGAGCAATCAGAATTTAAAAATCATCTGCAAAGACAGAAAGAACTGGGAATATTTTTTTCCCCATACAGAAAAAGAAACCAAAAATCAACAGAAGGCACAACAAAATATAAAAGGCTGCTGCAAAGTCAAAAGGAATAATTTGTGCTCCACATCCATGATGAATAGGACAAAAAATAGAACTGCATTTCTACTCTATACTTATCTCCCTCTTGTTACTTCCCTCCCAACCATCAGGTCCGTGTGATCTCACCTGGGATTTGAGTCTTGCTTGATTTACCATAAGGTGGAAGGGGAACAAATTTACCCTCTTAGTGCACAGTCAAAGCTGTCACTGTGATAGGGAGGGTGAGAGCTGGAAAAGAAGTGAAATCTGTGCCGACCCTCAGGCTACAAACCGAATGTTGCATTACTGAGCATCAGCTGGGCCTCCAGGGTGACTGTATCAGATGAAACATAAACAACAGTATCCAACGTGACAGATCAGAAATTAAAAACTGAATCTGTCTGAGAAATTTACAGTGGTGGGTGGTTTTATCCTGGCTTTTTCTTCCAGACAAGAAAAGCCTTCCTTGCATGAATTTATTTTGAGGGTCTGAGCACAGTCCTGGGTTTTCATAAATGTAACAGGTATTCTTCTACTGTATTCTTAGGGTATGTGGATTATTTGGGCCTTTATTTTTATTTTTTTTTCTTTATTTTAATTCAAGTTGTATTTATGCTTCATTTGAAGGCAAGAAAATCCGATGCAATTTTTCATGGTTTGTGTACCTCATTGTCTAACACATTTTCTTGTACAATGGTCATTAACTATTACTTGAGTCTCCTCAAATGGTGCTTTAAGCAACTTGAGTGAGAGCTGTCTGTTTTCTCTCCTTTCATATATTTTTGAGAGATGCTTCCTGACTATTTGGCTTTGTATTTCAATGCTATACACAAATTATTTCTGCTAGTAAATACACACTGCCTTAAGATCAACACAGACAATTTATACTTACGGCTGACTGGCATAGGGTAGGTTCTGGCAGTCCTATGAGAATTATTTTGTAGCCTCTGGAACCTCAGTTCTCTGTCTGTCAAGACTGGTCTCACTTCAAGAAAGCTCCATCAGGAAAAAATACTGATCATTACCATTTTCCTCAAGCTTTGGGTGATTGTTTATATTTATTGAGTGCTTCCTGTGAAAGACTACAAGAAAATAAAAAGGAGACTGAAATATTGAACTTTTTCTTGTCAAACATATTAATTTGAAAATATCACATTATTGAGGATGTAAATACTGCAAGGAGTGCAGAGACTTTGGAGTGCCCTACAAGTGCTATTTGGTATCCCAGTTATTTCTCAATTTATTCATGTCATTCTAAGACTAATCTCCAGATTCAGAGAGCCAAATTCTGGCAGAGACATGAGGTTTTGTCTGTGTCTATGGCAGCAAGATGCCCTGCACAAAAGGAGCACATCAGTAGTAACCACGGGTGCAGATGATCCCTCCCCTCTCCATAAGCATGTGGTGGCAGGGGATGGAGGTTTGACCCCAGCCAGCAGCCAAGCACCCACACAGCTGCTTTTCCAATTACCACTCCCAGGGGGACATTGGAGAGCATAGGAATAGCAAAAGCAATTAAACTTTTGGGTCAGAACAAGCTGAACAGATGAAGGGGAAAAACAAAAGTGATGCAAAAGCAATGACTTATCACATCTCACAGAAACTACCCTGCCAGTCTCCAAGCAAAAGCCACCCTGGAAGCTGAAAACTTCCTTTCTCCTTCTACTACCCCAGATTTTATTGCTAAACATGAAGTTATATGGTACAAAATATAATTTTGACCAGTTCAGGTCAGCTGTCATTGCTGTGACCCCTCCCACCCTCTTGCTCACTTCCAGAAGACTTTCTGGAAGGACAGAGTGAAAATAGCAAGCATTGGCCTGGTGTCCAGCCGCCATTCAGCAAAAATTGATGTGTGATTAACAGCAGTTAAGGCACAAATCCAAAAAGCACCACAGAGTCTGCAGTTAAGAAATTAACTCATCCAAGTCAGACTCAGTATGGGGACAGGGGATAGTTGCTTTAAAGTAGCTCTTGCCTCACCTCAATAGCTCCACGAGGATAACAATTATCAGCTGGACAATCTTCTGAACCTAATTTGCTGAGAGACACCTTACATCTCAGTTTCATCTGAAAGACAGCCAGTTCATGCACTCTTAAACCAGTGTAAAATCTGAACCAGAGCTTTGTAAGTCTTTCAAAAGAGCGCAGCTCTTCTGAGCTGTAACACTAATGTAGAAAACATGGAGCTTGTTTCCAGCTACCAGCCAGCCTAGTGTCAGAAATTCACACCTCCTGACAGATGTGGTACAACAAGGCTCAACTTGGAGTTCTTGTGGCCACAGTTCATCACCAGGTATTAGCCCCCATGAAAATGGGCATCTGAGCTGGGAAAACAGACTGGTAATTAGAGTGTGATGTTAACTTTTCTGCTCTCCCTGAGATACAGGAATTGCCAACAATGAGCAGGTCTAACCACTGGAAACATTGTCCAAAAAAAAATTACAGATGAAAAAATTATATTCTTTCAGAAGTCTAGGTGAGAGAAAATAACTCCAGGATGTGTTATGATCTAGAAAATAAGGTTTTCATAGGTTTGCTTAGGTTTTTTGAGGGTTCGGGGTTTTTTGGCTTTTGGGGGGTTTTTGGTCTTGGTTTTTTTTGGGTTATGTTTTTGGTTTTGGTTTTTGTTGTTGTTGTTGTGGTTGGTTGGTTGGTTGGTTGGTTGGAGTTTTTAAATTATTTTTGTTTCTTATTTTTTTCTGGGTCAGGCAATTTGTTAGGGATTGCACAGACCCAGCTGCCTGTAAAAAAGGCAGCTTTGCTGTGTTATTACAGGGGCTCTTCAAGTGTTGGATGAGAGTGTTTATGCATATTCCTCTGCAAAACTGAAGAGTATCCAGAGCACATCCAGGAGCACAGCAAAAATTGCTTGCTCTATCATATGCATAATTTGGTTGGGCTTTGAAAACAAGGAACAAGAAGATGGTTATCCTTTCTGATACACTGCTTCAAAACAAAAGGCCTCTTTGAGAGTCAGGCTTTGTTTTAATCTCCCTAGAGAGGTTTCTGTGGGGAAGACAAACCAGCTACCCAAGCAGTATTGCTTACTGCAGCCACTTTCTGCTTTTCTGAGAGAATTACCTGGCTGTGTGAGCAGGGACAGAGACTCTGCAGTCATCTGCAAGGTGGGCTCCCAGGGCAGGGCAGTATAACCAAGGGAAATACTGCCAAGGGAAATACTACATACTATATATGTGCTGAATTGCACACAGTCATGTTGCCAGCAACCTGCCAGGTATTTCTTTTCTTTTTGTTTTTCCTGTGAGTATATATGAAGAGACCTGTCTGTTACAATATGGATTTTTTTATGAGAAATAATTAGGCACAGAGAGGGCCCAAGGGAAGCTGAGGAAGATACTCTAACCCAGGATGTCCCAGTGCAATTAGGATTTTTCAGAGACAGTGTATATGCTAATGAGCATCTTCTATGTTACCATTTCATTACTGCTGCCTTAAAACAGAAAAAATAATTTCTTCATGCATTTATATCTGGAAAGTAAAACGAAGAAAGCAAAACAAAACAGAACCCAAAACCAAACCAAACCAAACCAAACAAACAACAAACCCAAACAAACAAAACCCCAAAGCAAACAAGCAAAACCACAAACAAGTAGTGTGATCAATTCATTTCTTTGGGCAGGGCTAATCCTTTCTTAATCCCACTATTATTGAAGTATTTTGATCAGTTTAGAAATCTCACTAGTCCTCCAGAAAGGGGCAAGGATTGTACCACCACACCTCTTCCTATTACTCTACTGGGACAGACTTAATCACAGCAAAAGATACTTTTAGCCTCATTAGAGCATGAAAGTATCATAGCAAGAGACATGAGCTGATGCAAACAGCCAGGCTGGATACCTGTAATACATGTTTCATTGCTACAGCACACTCAGCTACCTAGAAAACATCAGGAGAAAAAAACCCAACATTATGTGGAAAAATAACTATGCATCTAATGAGGTCATTTCTTATTACCTTATATCAATAAACAAAGAAGGAAAACCATAAATAGAATGTTGTTATATATTAACTTCTTCTGAAACTAAATTATCTTTTAGCTATCCTTAAAATGGTTCAAAAATGTCCCTTAGCATTTTTACAGTGACATAAGTCACTTGGGACTGGATGGCAAACTCATTCCTACAGATAAAAAGACTGCTGTTGTCACTTTTTGGCAGCTTAGATTTAGATTGCAAGCCCTTAGGTGCAGTGACCTTCCTGATGTTTTGTGTCCACAGAGATCAGCCACCATAATTTTGTTTTGTTTCTCAAATATTGAAAAGGAACTAGGAATCTAATGGACTTCACTTTCTCCTAAATGGAGTAAGAAAAGAAAAACAAACAAACAAACAAAAAAAGCTACAAATTTGTTTACAGAAAGCACAAAACACTTAACATCATAAGTGAAGGGGAAAAGCCCTTTATGATTAGCTCACACAAATCCTGCATTCACATTGCAGATCATATTGGAAGAGCTGCCACCTGTCAGGCTGAAAAGGTAATAAAGTGCAGAGTTATTAAGGATGTCAAAAGAGTGTTTACAGCTACCAGCCATGTACTCTCATCTGCACAAAAGAAAGACTAGCAGCTCAGTTTTGATGAAACCAATACTGATAGGAAAACATCTTCCACTGCTCAGAGGAGACAAGAGAACAGGAGAGAGAGAGTTAAAATGAAGCCTCAAAAACCCCTTTCAACTGATACAGGCAATTAAGGCTTCACAGGATGATACCTTGGAAATGCTGGGGTTGAAATGCACCAGCCCTGTCCATGCCCTGCAGCAGAATGCATTGCAACAAACAAAAACATTAATGGCAATGCTGCTTTTATATATTCCCCTTACTGTTTTCCTGGTCAAAAACAATGGTGTGCATACCTCCCAGTACTTTCAGCATACAAAATGCTGTCGTGATGTTTTGCAGCCCAGCTCCTATGATGTCCAGAGCATTTTTGGGGGGTTGTTTCTGTATTACTAAGGCTGAAGGGAAGAGCCAGTAGTGGAGGATGTCTGGTTATTTGTGCTAATTAGAGGCTGGAAGCACCCTAGGCAAATTGTTTTCACTTGGCAAAATACCCCTTTCCTAACTTTTCTGTCCCTCTTCTGCTTTTTGTTCTTCATGCAACAAGGATAAGGAGAAGAAAACGTCCTGACACACAGCCAGCCAAATAATGTCATTAATCATATTAACCTTCAAAGTCAAACTGAACTGCTTTTATTTCCCCCTCAGCTTTTTCCCAGATTGCACCATTTCCTTTGAGGTCTGGGTCAGCACAACTCTCTAGCATCAGCTCTTTCTAAAGTGCACAGTCCTCCCCAGCTCCCAAGATATTGAGGCAATTCCCTTAGAAAGCTGGAGAAGGGAGGAGAGGAAATATCCTCAAGGGGAAGGAAGGACCCTTTTTCCCTGGGTGTCCTGATACTGAGGAATATTCTTCTGTACCAGAAACATGACTCTTCCTTTTACCATCAAAAAAATCCCATTCATCTGGGAGGGGAGCAGGGCTGCCAACTCCCTCCTGTGTGCTTCCAGTCAGCAGTCTGGGCTGGGAAAATGAAGCACTTTTATGAGTGGGTGCTGTGGCTGCCATCAGCTGTAATTGTGAAAAGTAGTGTATTCATTGCTTGTGTCTTGTGGCCAGGAAATGACTCACCTTTCTGTTTCATAACTCCAGTCTTCCAGACATCAGTTTTAAGATGTACCTAGTCAAATAACCAAAAATTATGCAGATCTCCCATCTCAGCTGCAGCCACCTGCAGAGCTGCTTACAGACATGTCTCCTGTTCTGTCTCATCATCCTTGGGAGTCCCCATGACTCCTTGCACCAGTCCTTCTGATGGATGGGGATAGATTTTCTTGGCTCCTTCCTTGTCACTCTCTCCTCCCTCCTTGCTTTCTTGTGGGGCACAGTGCTCCTCAGCTTCATTTCTCCTCCTGCAGTCAGCCTCTCTCTCCATTTCATCCAGTGGCACACTGGGGTGTCCCTTATCATATTCCTCATGAGAGAGTCCTGAGTTAGGCAAGGGGCACAGAAAACCTCCAGATCCCTGTGTGTAGCTCCCTCTCTCCCACCACATCTTTGCATTTTCGTCTGAACTTCCCCAGCCAATACCTCTAAATCCTACCTTCTGCTGGGCAGTATTTCATACAGAAACACTTCCATAAAATCTTTCTCATGAATAACAGATCCCATTAAATTATTTATATAGGCATTCCCAGCAGCTCTTCTCCTGTTTGGTCAAGATGTGAGACTAAACAGAGCATTGACGTGGTGTCTCAGTGTGCCTCTTATACTGCTTCTGTTTTAGTCTTGACAACTCACCAGTTTCAGTCTTGACAATAAACAAAGCACAACATAGTTGCTGTTGTTTGTTGCCATTTTCTCTGCTTTATTTATATTTCTAAAGAATATCACAAGAGTTTGATAGCCTCTTGGTGATTATCTAGGTAAGAACATTAGTAGATAATTAGGTGTTGTTTACAGATTATGAATATCCCCTTATAGACTTTCAACTCAATTAGGTTAAGACTCCAAATATATAGAATTAAATTCAAGCAATTTTATTTTACCAGCATGGTAAATAATAACTAGAGGTTTATCAGAAATCAGATACTACCTGCTGAGTTGGGGAAATGAAAGCAAGTGAAATTCTGATGCTTTTAGGAAGAGCATGGACTTTGTGTCAAGTCTTCATTCTTGAGACTGACTGTAATCAAACACATTTGAGTTCCACCTCACATTTCCTACAGATCCTTAAAACAGCTTAGTACATATATCCTTCATTTGAGCAGTCCTTTCCAAGGATGCTGGAAATATAAGGATGCTTATATGGGGCAAGGAAGAACTTTTATTTAATCACGTGATTATTTTTCTTTTCCATATATATTTCACATCTTTGAAATAAGCAAGTATATTCACCATCAGAATTTCCTAGAATGAATTATTCTGAAAGATGATTAGAGTTTGAAGGAAGTAACTATATTCCTATTTTGCTGACATCTGAAATAAAAGGCTGCAAAACCAAAACAAAAAAAAAAAAAACAAAAAGCATAATGTATCCAGGGCAATTTGTTTCTGTTTATGTCCAAATAACAGCAATATCTGACTACAGATAAATTGCTACAAACCTTGTTTTCACTTTTTCATGGAAGGAGGAAGCCTGCATACCTCTCCCAGTTCAATTTTACTGAGTTTATCATCCTGACATTATTATTTTTAATGGTCCTATTTTTTTCCCCAAATTTTTTTTTAACTGGCAAATGTTCATACTTTTTTTTAAATGGGTCTAGAAAAATAATACTTCTGTTCTATAAGTCTTTTCAAATTCACTAAGTTCACACCCTTTTCCAGAGCAAATACACAGAAAGCTTTCATGATATAAATAAAGAAGCAGTAAGAATACTGAGATGGGATAGGGGAGACAGCTCTTCAAGTAAGTATCAAACAGTTACCCTAGCAACCTTCCATCAGAAGCCTGGATTTTTTAATATTTCCAAAGATGTATGATTTTGGGAGGGAATATAGAAAATAAAGGGTCAGAAAATAGAAATTACAGTAAGTAATTTTTCATCTCATGCTATTGGTATTGTCAGTGTCTCATTCCTTTTCATCCTAAGCAGAACACTTTACCTGCCATGTGGCTCATTCCTCAGCTGGAGGAGTTAAAATCACAGCCATGGATGTGACTGGAACTGTGCTCAATGATCAGCTCACTGAATACTCCCACTCTGCCAGGGTCATTCAAAGACACAAAAGGCCCCAGGGACTTCAAATTGCACTTGAACAATAAAATATACACCAAATACTTAGGAACAACTCAGATCCTATTCTGAAAGTTAATGATTATGATTGGTAATAACTCCTACATTTATTTGTGTAAAAGTCTTTTTATTATGGTTTTCAATCACTTGTAATCTGACAGGTCATAATTTCTGAGGCTATGTTCTTGTGCTTAAATTGTCTGAAAAGGGTTTGTTGATAATTCTGAAAACTGTCTTAACACTGCTGTGATGATTTTCTTGTTTGGAAAAATCCAAGACTCAGAAGTTCCTTAAAGAACAAGGGTCCCTCAAATAATGCTTTTTTTCTCAAAGAGCAAAAGAGGTGAAGTGATGGATTTACATTTACACTAAATTAAAATACATCGACTTAATGCTAAGTCTAGATCTCTGACATATGCTGGATGCTGTGCAATATGAAGCATTTATGTTGAATCAGATTCTTTGCTTTTGATACACCCCTAAGTTGTCATGAACACTGCTGAAGTGCACCCAGCAAAAATAATTGTGTAAGAGTTCCTGGGTTTGAGAGACAAGGGGTCAGTCTCATTATCACAAGCTCAGAATTATACTTTAAAATAGTTCAGAACTCTTACTATTTAGGCCTTATAACATTGTCCTAGGAAGCACTCAGACTTTGTTGTCCCTGTTGTCAGGAAGGCCTGGCAAGGCTGCAAGGGGTCAGTAAGCCAGCCCAAAGCCAGTCCTTTCCTTTTCCACTTTTGGGTGACTGTATGTTGTTTAAGCCATCATCCTTGATCTCCTCTAGTTAGGTGCATGTGCATCTCATCAGTTCTTCTTAGCCCTTTATTCTGTTTTTCAGTCATTACCTTATACTCACACTTCCACAGTTTCCTTGCAGAGTGTCCCCTGCATGTTTGCCAGACACTGACAGGAGGTGTTTTCTTCCCAGAGCATCCTCCTTGTACCATTCAGTTAAATTACCTGAAAAATCTCTCAGTCAAGCAGCAGGAGATAACAAACTCCAAATGACCCGTGCAGTGTTTGCTGCCACGGCTATGCACAATTCTGGAAAAGTGATGGATGAAAAGGGAGAGCTGAATCAGGTGCAAAAGACACAACAGAGGCATAAAAATTAAACAGTCTTAAACAGTGGCATAAAAATTTTGCAAGCAGATTTGGGTGAACAGGCAGGTGCAATAAGAATGCCAGGCAATGCCCCTAATTATCTTCCTAGAAATTTCAATCTAAGTAGCCTTAAAAAAAAGCAAAAAAGAAAAATCACACTAAACCAGCAGCAAACTAAGTACTCTGAAGCTAAAGCATTTATATTACATAAAGTCCATAAGGGACAGCATGCATGAGATGTGTTTGAAATTCTGAGGTACCTATACTGTAATTGAAAAGCCATTAATAAGGTTTAACTAAAGAATAATTCTACAAAAGCTAGAAAAATGCCTTTGATTCCTGTTTCAGCAAATAACACCACTATGTGCATTTGGTGAGTCATCATTGCAAGCAGAACAGACTCTAAATGGAAATGCAGAGAAATCAGAGTGCACAATCCAGCACACTGAAAAAATGATTGGCACTAAAGAGCACTCAATAATCAAATAAAAACCAATCTTGTTATATAACTATTGCAGAATCACATACTTTCATTTCCATAAGAAAAAAACCAAGAAAAACAAACAAAAAAAAAACCCAAGAGGAGGCTAAATGTATTAGTGAAACAGTATCTGACAGATATCCCTGAAATTATTTGAATGGTCAGGTGGTGACTGCAGCAACCAGTACACACAGAGAAAAAAGTGTTTGTATCAATATTGACACTTGCTATTCTCCCTGATTACAAAATACACAGAAATGTAAAAATTCTTCCAACCTACTGACTTAGTGCCCTTTTAAACAACATCAACCTTGATGAATCTAACAGATCTTAACTGAAGCTTAGAAGCTGAAGTAAGAGATTTAGAACCACTGTCTACATGAAACAAACAAACTCCATTTTCCTTGTTAGGTGCTTGTAATGTTGCAAATTTAGATTGTTTGTATACAGCCTTCATCTTCATAAAAGCACATTTACAATATGGATAAATCATTTGTAAAACAACAACCACCAGCTGAACCTACCTTCTCTGCAGAAGTATCTCCAGTGATACTGTTGGAATGAAAGGCAGATTCACTGCACATCTTTATCATCTGCCTGCTGAGAAGCCTTTGGGCCTGCTCTCTGAAAACTCTTAATTACTCTTGGAAAAACCTTGTCTTGACTTGTGTGGGTGGCACAAGACTCTGCCTTGGAAAACATGACAATTCCTGGCCACATCTGCTGCATGACCAACACTCAGCTGCTTGAGGGGTCTTGCATACCTTATCTTCACTCTGAATCTGTCCATCTTCCATTTCCAACATCTGTATCTTTTTATTATACACTGTTGGGTGAAGTATTATCAAAATGTCATTCCCCATACAGATCAGCTTAACTGCCCATTTTCCCTGAACAGCAAAGGAACAGAAGTCTTTACCCAAGATTTTGTTTGAATTCATGGCATAGGTCAAGGCTTCATTCCCTCCAGTCTTCAAGGCTGAACAACTGGGCTACTGTGACTAATGATTCTGTTGCACCCAAATGTCTTCATTTTAAAGTGTTTGATGTCTTATCAAATGATTTTTGAAAGTCATTATATTCTACACTGATGTTAACATAACAAGTCATATGCTCAAAAATATACCAAGTTAGTTAATGCTAATTTGATTGCCATGACAATTTGTTCTGCTTATCCCCATTGTTTATTAAGAGCCATTTATACTGGCCAGTGCATTATTTTGTTTGATATAACTGAAGAATTTACATCTGCCTTGGCATCATAATTATTCTATGAAATTCACACACAATAACTGGGTTCCTTTCAAAGGCATTTTAAAATGAATATTTATCACTGAGAAGGTCCCCATAACAGGTGTCCCAATATTTTAGGCAGAAAGCATAGCTACCTAATTAAAGAATTTGTGAGCAATAAACATTTAAGAAACCAAATTAACTAAGACAATAAACAGGTTTCGATGGATAAACCTGGGTTTTTTAGAGATGTATTCTCAGGAAAAAACTCCCACTTCCTCCTAAATCATTTATGTTAGTACATCATAATATCATTTTATGAGAAAATCCAGGAGAAAGGAAATGCAGAAAAAATAGATGAAAGTTTTTCCCCTGAGATATTTCCATAATTATTTTATGGCAAAAAGCTGTACCAGAGTGAGGTGATGTGCTTTGGAGCTGCTCTTTGAATCTTTCAGCAGCAAGTGGCTTCCTCCCCAGCATGTGTTTTGAATGTTTTGCTGGATTACAGTCCACCTGCACAGAACTGTTCTGACCTTTTTACCCTTCCAATACTTCAAACATTTGACCTGCTTTCCTTCCTGCAGTTTTGCTTCCGAGAATACTCTTGAAATAATTATGTAAATATCATCTTAATGCATTCTCACTGCCATGTGCATTTTCAGCCCCCTTATGATGTTATCTTTTCACAATGCCAGAAAAACGTGAACCAGATGTGATGAACAGAAAATACAACAGCAGGGATTTCCCTCACAGCAATCATGATATGAAAATTCTTACAGGCTTGCCATGAAGTAATAGGGTTATTTTTAATGCAAGAATATATAACACAGGTAATAGAGTTTGAAATGTATTAAAGATCTATATGCATATTTACTGTGCTGAGTAATACTGGTCTACAAGAAAACGCTTCCAATAAAATCCAACACAAAATTTCCTTGTTATTCTGAAATTTGCCACTACCATTATGGATTTCTTTAATATTCATAGGTAGTTGATTTTCTGCATTCATTTATTATATAAGTACAGTATAAAGGTGAATAGCACAAGCTGAGCTGCAGACTGTTGGCATCCCACATAATTGCATATTGACATTCATTAGTCAGTTGACTCTTAAAATTGTGCTAACAGACTAAACACTAGTTCTATATTTGATTGCTCAAGACCTTTGGCTTAGACCTCCTGGGTGAAAGCACAACCAATTCTTTCAGTCAAAGTGTCTCTTGCTTGTGACAAACTGTTTATGTGTGTTGGACTCCTTCCTAAATAGCATCATCTCTTTGCAATCCCACTCCATAGTCAAAAGTGAGAATAGTTCTGGCTCCCTTCTATTACTCTTCAGCAAAGAAGCTTGTTTCTATCAATCTTCTTTATTATTTGACTTGCTTAATATACTGAGCAGTGTGAGGAGCCAGACTGAAACTGAGGCCCTTAACCTATCCTGAAGTTCACAGGCTGAAGCAGGGCTCTGCAGACAGTCCTTTGCCATGTATTCAAGTATTTTGGCCTGTAACACTAATGGCACGTGAGCTGCCCCTTTTCTTCTTCTGCATCAAATCCACTTCAGCCATAAAGTGCAGTAAAAATATGAATGACAGCTGTAGAGTGACTACAGTTCCTACTGAAGTCACATTATATGGAATATGTCCTGTGATTTGACCTGGTGAATTATAAGTGAGGCAGTGCTGGTGGCACCTATCCTTCCATGTAGGTCTCCTCAGTAACTCATCATTTGTAAAGAGGTCTTTATCATGATTGCCTCACAGACTTTGGGGTATTTTAGAAATGGCATGAATACTGTGACTACAAAGAAAACAAAAAGGGGTAAAAACCTATAAATAGATTGCCAGCAAAAGTCATAGATTACTCAATACATTAAATTCTTAAAGATATAATGTTAAAGAATTATTTTATAGATTTTTGCAGGGATATTGAGAGCTTCTGCTTAGTGGCTTCAGTCTACATTTTTCTCCTTTCACTTTTTAATTATGTTTATACTGGGCCTGAGCCTAACCCCATAAAACCTGCCACAGACTTGGATGGTTATTCTATCTTTTGACAAAATGTTGGGGTTGGCCACGAGCTCCCACGCATCTGCCATTTGACCTCCATGAATTATAGCTGGATTAGGCATGCCATGTTTTATTAGCTTAATGGTAGCTGCCTTAGAGAAATCTGCACTCTAGTGCACAGATTTCTTTTGTTGTTCATGACTCAAACTCTGCTGAAACTTATCAGGATTGCTTTCAGCACCAATACTAAACTTTAAACAAAACTCATTAAAAGACCCTGAGATGGACAAGTCAGTCTGCAGTAAAGTATCCTCAGACCACAGTTTTCATATCTTCAATAAGATGAAATTTTCTAAGGCTGAAAAACAGTTCTTAACACATCTTAGAAATCTGTCATAACCATATGGATTTGTAACATGTACATTTCTAATCGTAGTTCAGGTTATATGACTATAATAGAGTCTAAACACATTTCTGAATTGGGGTTGAACATGTCTGATTTAGATGGAGGTAATGTTTATTGGCAATCTTTCCTTATGATAGAAAGAAAAACATCACTGCTGTGAACTATGAGTCAGTGACTAAACAATGCTGAGTTTTGATAGGAATTTGACATGGCAAAATTCAGATAGATGATGCAGGGGTGTAGTCTTGCAGTACAAATGGAAAAGGAAGACAAGCATGGGAAAATGTCAAATTCTGATTCTCTGAAATTTAATTCCCACTGAATTAAATAGGACCAGAAATTCATCCTATGTATTAATGTGTATGCTTATGGGAGGTGGGGAGAGGAAGGTGTATTAATTTTACAATTCAAGCTTACAGTAGCTGGGCAAATCAAAACTCAGAATCCTTGGTTCCGTTTCTTTAAGCAAAAACCTTCTGATACAGTCTCTGCTAACACTGCTACACAATATTATTTCCATGGTATCCCTATCTGATTCAAACTGAAGAGATTTACAGGTACAGATTATAATAATAACTACAAGGTTTAAAAAAAATATTTGTCGTAGAAACAGGTAGTAGTTTAGAATCTAATTATAAGGACTGTTGGATAACATATTTTGTGAATGTTTTTCAGTTATCTTCACAAAACACCTCTGAAACCAAATCCACATTCCAACAAGTCTGGCTTGATTTCAAGCCTTAAGACAACATTTTTAGCTCCTCTCTTGTGTCCCTTTTCTCCAACTCCTAACATCACAGATAAATAATCTTATAAAGGAACCTTAAGTAGAAAGTGAAAGTGGGCAAAGACGAGCCTGTGGAGCACAGAGAAGAGTTTGGTCTATGCAGAAAGGAAATGAAGCATTTCTGAAGCTGGTCTGGTTCTCCCAGGCCTTTCATATTGCCAGCTCTGGGACATCACCTGTGGCAGCCTCCACAGCCCTCACCTTGTGCTGCTCAACAATCAAGATGTGTTTGCTGGACCACTTGAGCTGGAAATATATTTTTGCCTTGCAAGCAAACAAGCTGTGTTTTCCTTCTTCCAAGCTTTTGCCTTCTTCCTTTTGAAATACATAGCATTTTAATTTTGAATACAAGTGAAATTTAACATAGAAAAGAAATTGTGCTCAAGGATGAAGAGAGATGTCCACCACTCTATTAAATTTTTTGCACTTTTCCTGCAGAAGTTGTTTCTGTCAACTCATTTTCATTTCAGCTGAGCAAAACGGGAAGTAAAAAGCAGGTTGACACAGATGGTTGTCAGCCAAGTGATGACTGCAGCTGAGAATGACTGTACAAAAATATACAGCTTGCTAAACTGTGTATTGTTTGGCTTCCATGTGTGTATCAAATGTCAAAGGAAATAAAATTTGGAGAATATATTTAGAACTCTTTTTTTAAAACTTGTTAAATTATTGTTGCAAAATGGAGGAGTGGTCATCCGTAAAGGAACAGAATATAAGAAAACAGAAAATTGAATTAATCCTGCACCCAAAACATATGAAAACAGAACACAGAATAGCCTCTTAAGTACAAAGCTAAACCCCTAAATAAATGGTCTAGTTTGAGAGTTATTTGGGTCTTTTAAAGTGCTGAGTACCCCCAGTCCTATTGAGCTTGTCCAGGAAGGGGTATTTGAAAGTCAGACCAAGTTAAAGGTTTGGATGAAGGTTTTTGAATCCTACTTTTAGAGTTCTATTTTAAAAGGATCTCTTTTAAAAGGATCACACAATTTACCACATTGTATTTTAATAGACCAAGCAAACCTATCAAGGAGAAAAATTTTAAATAAGTTTAATAGTCTTCCTAGAGTTTGTTAGAGTGCTGCCAACTTCAGGGTGGAGACAGGCTTTGTCCACACAGGAAAGCAGCAGGATTTTAAATACAATTGATCTTATTTCAACTTAGATCTATCTTGAACCAAGGCTAAGCCTAATGTAGGCACACTCAAATCGATTGTAATGTTGCCTGTGTCATTAGCTAATTTAAATGTACATGCATTAGCAGATTGCATCAGTTCAACTAGATTGATCTTTAAATTGCCTTGTCTAAAGCTGTGCCATTTCTAGGGAGCCAAGGTTCTCGTTTGGAAGAGAGGGCTGCCAAAACAACTTACCCTTCTACCTGTCAGCTCTGCAGAGTACTACCCAAATCAGTCAGTAAATATCTAAGTTATCAGTATCACCACTGATCAACTAGCACTAATCAACACTCCAACTAATACTCATAAAACTGTGCAAGAGTATTATCAGGAGAAAAGACACTGAGTTATGCACATCACTACTGCAGTTCTACTGAGATTAGTTAAATTTTACCAGGCGTAACTTTGGAACATAGTAAACATAAATATTGGTAGCATATGTTCTGTAGTCAGAACTTAGATAACTAAGTCAGTGATGAGTTTTGAATACTTGAATTTTTCTGCTCTTGAACTGCTGCCTCTGTGGGCTCCAAAGACTGACAACCAAGCATAAATTAATTTTAAATTGTGTGTCCTTTCCTTACCAGCTTTCAGAGCAATGTAATCTCATTTTCATTCTAGCAGGGCAAAAATCAGGTACAGAAAATAAGTGTGAGATAATGAATTTCTCTTACTTTCCTTGATCATTAATAAATGAGGTTATTTACCTCCTTGACTCCTGGAATTAGTTGTGACACAACACCTTTATACAATCAGTTTGTTCTGAAAACCTGATAATAGGAACCCATCTGCTTAGAGACATAAAGGAGAATTCATTATATGCCCAGTAATTACTTTCAATGCAACATAAAGAGATTGCACGCACAGCTTCTTAGAGTTAAACATGCTGTCAAAAAGAACACCTTGATGTGTGGGAATAAGAGGAGTTCAAAAATGTGATAGCTAATAATAAAATGTAAGGATTTTAATACAAAAAAATTCTATGATGCCTTATTGTCCTTGTCCCTAACTGCAGAGAAACAAACATCTTTGTGCAGGATTTCAAAAAAGCTGTTCCCAAGTGCCTCCACCGTAGGAGGAGGCACTCTATCTACCTATATTGTGACCATGACTTGTATAAAATGTGCATTTTCCTATAAAAGAGGAAAGGACAAAATGTCAGGTTTGATGCCTAATTGTTGGCTTTCCTCAAAGCTGGCAAAGCCTCCAAGTGCCACATCAGGATTTTGTATACATGAATATGAAATTTAAGGCCACATGAAGAATACTATTGCTGGGCTCCCAAGCATAATTTTTCTGTTTCTTTACCAGGAGAATGAGACCAAAGCCTTGAAGGATGAAGTGAAATGACTTGGGTTAAGTGGTGAAAAGCAGGTGACTGGAGCTTAATCTGTGAGAAGATGGAAAAAGAGAAAATAACAATCCTTTGATCTTCCTGACATACTATCCAGATGGTCCTCACTAATTATATTTCCCCTTGTGGTTTTAGTTGCCAAACATGTACAAATATTTACAGTGGACAAAAGTACATCTCTGTTTAAATGTCACTTTTAATTGTGTTTTATCTCTGGAATAGTACAAGTCCAGCACTTTTCTAATTCATATTTTCACTTTATGAGCTGAAGTCCTCCAGTTTTCTTTTCCCACTTCCATTCCATTTCTTATATCTTTCATTCTAATGAAACATGGCATGCTAAGAGACCATTATTCTTAGAAATCAGGAGGGATTTTAAACTGCCTAAATATTCCTTTCAGCCAGGAATAAAGTTGCAAAGACAATTAGCATGCTTGAGGTTAAAAATACAGTTAAGTGCTTTGTCAGATCAGGCTTTAAATACAATCTTATGCCAATAAATTTGAGATTCTCTTCTTTGACTTGGCTCTCTGCATCTAAGACTTTCATGCTCAGTAAAAACAAAAGCATTCTAAATAGAGCATTGCAGGGATTTGCTGAAGAATTCTGTAGCAGCCAGATTTTCTAAAAGATAATATCTTCTAAACATTTTAAAATATCACTTTCCCAGAGGATTTACCTCTTAAGCACATGTTGAATATAACTAGTCAGCCTTGACAGAACTCTCAGCCTAATGATATTTTTCCTTGTTTTTTAATCATACAATAAAAGCTCTCATACTTCATGCAATTAAATATCCAATGACACTTTCAAAATAATAATGTTAATGATAGAATCTTGACAAAACTACAAGTATAATCCTGTCTCCACTGAGATCAATGGCAATGTATTCCTTGAAGCCAGGATTTTGCTCATATCTAAGGTCATTACATTCTGCCTGTATAAATTCCTCTTACATTTACAATTTTTATTGTCAAAGGGATGATCAAACCTGCACTAGGGTTGGTAGAAAGCCAACTCCTGTGTAAATTTGCCATGAGCAAATATATCACTTTTCTCCAGTGCTTCTCTAAGGACTGCATATTTTCTACCCAGCCTTTTGTGATCATGACCAGGTCTAGGAGAAGCACACTGCCAAGTTTCCCTTGAAATGGTGAGGGAAAAAACACTCCCAAGACAGTACATCTGTGGCAGGGGTGAGATGGAGGAAGGAACAGCTAAGAGAAGGATTTGCTGTCATGGTTTTAGCTTCCACTGGATTTACAGCCATGTCCTAGCAGGTCTCCTGGGACAGGTGACCACCCTGGTCACAAGGAGCCCAGGACTATAAGGATAATAAGACTCTGGAACATAGAAGCTGTGGATGCTCCATCATTAGAAGTGTTAAGGACAGGATGAATGATGCTTTGAGCAACCTGATCAGGTGAAAGTTGATGTCCCTTCCAACCTAAATCATTCTGTTCTCCTGTGCATCTATGATTTCTCAAAGGTTCCTAAAATCCAGCAGATTCCTTCTGTGCTGATTCTGTGTGCTGCTCCCATCCCTGTCCCCATCACACCACTTCTGCCCTTGCTGTCTCCTTCACCTGGTCAACAATTCATCCCCAAATTTTCCCTCCCTGATGGACAAGTCATGCAGAAGAGGTGCAGATGCCATTATGCTTTGGGAGAGGAGATGTGTTACAGGCAGCTAGAAAAGTGCAGATCCAGTCTGTGCCAGAGGGGCTGCCTTACCCTGGAGTTTACAAGATTCTTGGATGCTTTCTGAAATTCAGCTGTATTTTTGCTTAGCATTAAATGTGGTATAAATGGTTATTTATAGCTAGTAACACTGAACTCAGTAATGTTTTCAAACCCTTTAAAGAAATTCAGAAAGACATGGTTGAAAACAACTTTCTAGATTAATTGCTGCATTTTAATGTTGTTTGTTTTAAAATAAGCCTGTGAGTTTGTACACTCTCTTTTGCTGTAATATGTTCTGCAATTAAGTACAATTGAAGAAATCTTATTAATAGATGAATGAGCTTCTATTATTAGCTGATATCAACTGTCTAGTCTGTTAATCAGAAAGAATGATGGATGGTCACACGGGGGTGTTGAAGATATTGGGTATGCAAGCTGTACTGTCATCTACTATGATTGAGTTTTATCTTACATATTTCAGCATTAAAATTAGCTTTGGTAGTTTCCCTATGTCAGATAAAAAGCCTTGAAATATCACCTCTCTCTCTAGGAGGGCTTTTTTGCTTCTCTGTCACAGACAGTAAATAGAGTCTATCCAAACATTGTTTTACAATTCTGCAGTTTGAATCACAATAGTTGACAAAATCTGATAGATTGGCAAGTGTCCTGCTGTTGATCAAGGGCTGCTAAAATAAAAATAGAAACCAAGGCAGTACCTAGCAGCTAGATTTGGCCATGTTTGTTTGAAGGATGTCATAAGTATTAGATGTTTCACTCTCATTAAACCTCTGGTGCAATCTTTCTTCCTCTGTGATGAGTGTCACTGTGAATGAAAGAAGAGGAGAAGGACATCAAAGCTAGAAATAATTCTGAGTATTTATTACTTGTTTGATATTTCCAACTAAGAGAAAAATTCCAGTCTAAAAAATGTTAATGATGCAGTAGAAGGAAAAATCCTTGGAGGATTTTTGACATTCACTGTCTGGGGAATTTAACCTCACAATTTAGCCAGAAAGAACCAATAATCTAAATCCATCTATGCCATTCTTAATATTTACCTCCTGTACTGACAGAGATAAGATGAAACCATATACAGCTTTTGTCTTTAAAAAAGGAAATAAATAGAGAAGTTTCCAAAGCTAAAAGGGAAAAATCCAGGGATATTTTAATAGTTTAGGAGCAGAGCCAAGTTCATACCAATATGACTGTGAGTTCCCTGTTCCCTTTCAAAACCAACCAGGTCAATTTATGAACTAAGAAACAAATCTCAACATAATTTTAAGAAATTATTTTGAGAATAGCATAGCAGTTATATTTGAAAGAATTTATGCATCTAATTTTTCAGGTCAAAAATATGTGTATCTGCTGTTTTGAAGAAATATGATTCCAGAATACAGTCTGTCTCCCAGAGGCAATAAAGGAAAGCCTTTCTTATAACTGGGTTGGATGAGTTTTTACACTTTTCAACAAACAAATCAGATCCACTGGGAATAAAGATCAGTGGATATGGTGTTTTATTCTAAGCTCATATATCCTTGACAGATAATCAAAAGTAAGTTGACATTTCAAACCCAAAGTGTCTGCAAATGAAGAAACTGCCCTATGAGGACTTTTTCAAATTCCCACCAAGAGAGCTTACCTTTGGAGAAAAAACAGCCTTTCAGCCTGTAAGATGCCATGAGGTCTCTCTTCACAGTTCCACCAGCCCCTTTGTGTGTGCAATTTTAATGTCTCAAGCCATTCTCCCCACTCAGGACCAGACCCATCAAATACTCTTAGATAAAATGATTGTTGTCTTCAGCTGTGACAGGAGGCTATAATGTCATCACAGAATTAGATTTGATTTTGTCTCATGTCAGTGCATAACCTGGCACGTCAACATGAGTTCATTCAGCTTAGTTTGTTCTTCACTGGTTTAGAATGGGTATTAGCAGGAAGTCAATATGTGTTTTCCTATTCATGTCTCTAAAGTCTTCAGTTCTGGGGCTCTGGTTCTGCCAGTGTTGACATACACAGCCCCTCTAAAATTTTTGATCAGTTTCTAAAACCTTTTTAGATTCTGGAATTTAGAAATCTGGAATTTTGGGCTTTGGCCCTGAAACTGTAATTAGCTTTTCATTCCTTGGAAAATGTCTCATATCATCATGTACCAGGAGCAATCCAAGAAAATCACTCTTGCACTTTATTTTGTAGTAACGCAGTTATCAAAGAAGGCAATTTTACATAAGTCCTTGAAATTCTCTATAATCCTTCAAAAACAATTTCCAAACGCATTCACAATACAAAAGTGTGACATAAAATACTTTGAGCCTGATACTGCCCAGACTATAGACCTCTGCCTTAAACTCAAGGGTTAGGTCCACTTGCATTGGATTTTCTTTCATAATTTTTCCAACCTACAAAAAGAGAATATTGATGACAGAACTACCATCATCATCATGTGAGGTTTAATTTTCAAAGGGATCAGTGCTTTTTCACCTCTATATAGACAAACACATGAAGAGTTTTTTTCAGGTACATATTCTGTGATCAGTGTAGGAATAATTTTGCTGTTATTCAGTTTATAAACCTACCTGATGATTTTATGAAGTTAAATAAGGGGTAATTTTAAACACCAAGCAATTTCAAGCTAACCCTGTGAGATATCCAGAGTTTAGAGAACTGTATCATACACCATCAGCAGTTTTGGCAGCTGTTTTGGCTTTTGGGGGGATGAAGGGAAGTACAGAAAGGTCAAAGACTAAATCACAGGGTTGCAGAGGGAGGTCAGTGAGGTCAGAAGGATTTGCTGCTTTCACAAAAGACACTGCAATCAGTAATCTGCTGTCATGCTGCATGTACTGCTCTTTAAGCACATTTGACATTGATGCATGGGAAGCAATCTGAGCAGAGAGCTAAAAAGGCAGTTACTTCAAACACATGAATAGTGCACTGGAGTGATGATGTGAAAATAGATTTAAGACCAAAATAAACATCAAATCAAAAAATGAGAAAACACTGATTACCACTATAGATGGCGAGCCACTTATACAAATTATGCTAGAGCAAACTCACTTCAATTATAAAATTAGTATCATTAGTCTCACCACAATTTGAATGAGAAGTTGTAAAATCAAGGAGCTGCAGACATTGTCTGACTAGCATCAGACTCTGCCTACCTGAATGAGCATCCACCCATTTCATTTGATTCATTAATCTAAAGACACTGTCTCCTGCATGCCACATCAACCCTAACAAAATTAAATATTTGGTTAGCAATGATCTTTTAATAAGTAAATCAGGAAGGATATGAGAGCTCAGATTTGGAGCCAACCCATAGAAGTAAAAAATACTGTGGGTTTATATGGCTGATTTTCAAATGGACAATGTTAGATGAGTCACAAGGGCTCAGGCTTCCCCCAGCCCAGAGCTAATTGCAGGTCTGCCATTAGGGTTTAATTGAATGTCAGTGATGGGGCAGGAGGAGTCAATGCCCCAGGAGTGGCACACTGAGTACCCCAACCTGGCTCATTCCTCGAGTCCCTACCCAGATATGTTTGTGTCCTAATGCAGCTGCTTCTTTCTCACACCACAGACATAAATACCCACCTGAGCTGAACTCATCCTCCCAGATGAGCCCATTATTTAAAATGAGTTTATTCAACACCCTCCTCTTTTTTGTACCTCCATGAAGTATGAAATATTTCCACAGACATTTGCTCAGGCTCCCCTGTTGACACATTGCTCCACCATGTGTCACACCAATATCTTGCTGTGTTGATATGACTGTTGTCAGAAGTATGACATGGCATATACAGCTGACAGATGAAAGTTGATCTGAAGAGATGTAGATTTACATCCTTTGAGAGAGGAGTTTGAGAGCATTTCCCTCTCATTTATTAAAATGAAAAAAAAAAAAAAAAATAAAACCCTTTAAGAATGTACACAGTATTCTGTGCTTGTATATGAAAATACTACCTGGGTTTTTTCCACAGAGTATTTATGGGTGGGTTTTTTTTCCCTTGTGAGAAGAGTGAATGTATCTGAAACCAACCCAGAGGACAGGCTCAGACTGCTTGAGATGCCCAAGGGTGAGGACCTGGGAAAAGCCCTGGGGAGCTGCCCCTGGCATGTTTCCCACAAGGAGTGTGAAGGATGAAGGTCTGACTCCACAGGAGTCACTGCTTTTGTTGGGGCTAAGGTTTTCTCTCTGATTTCTGCAACCAAAATTTATCTAGGGTTTTTTTTAAACTTTTTTCTCTTTTTTTGGTTGCAGCAAATCTCTGAACTTTCCAAGTCCCCAGAGGTATACTCTATATACATTAGATATATATATATGTAGTATAGTTACACACAATGTATATATACACTATATATAATATATACTGTATATATACACTATATATATATACACACTATATATACTATAAGTATACTTTAAATACTATATATATTATATGTATAGCATATATAGCATATATATACACTATATATGTACTATATACTATATACCATATATACTACAGAGTAGGCTTCAAGTTTTAAAGTCAGCCAAACCAGATCTCTATTTTACATTGGCAGAAGCAGAACCTTGTTTTTCAAGTCACTTTCCTGGCTTAATGGTTTCAGTCAAAAGTGACACATCTCACTCTTTTGGTCACACAAGCATATTTTTTTTAAAAACCTCAAAATTGCAGCAAAGATTTGGGAGGGGGGATGGTCACTCTCATTGTTGCCTCAGCAAAAAGGATATTTGTAATGACTCTGTCCTTAAGAGTAATTGAATTAAAGTAATTTCACTCATCCCTATTCCCTGTCTCGTGAGCCCTATCAGATGAGACATTTGACACTGAGAAATGCACTTTGCCTGTTACTCAGCAGAGCTCAAAATGCCTAACAATGCCAGACTGTGTGGGTGAAATCTGAAGCTGAATGTTTCAAGGGACCATTATTACTAATGGGCTTTTTTATTAGAAATCAAATAAAAATTGTAGGAATTTAAAGTGCAAGGAGGTACTGAAGTTTGTGAGTAACATTAAAGAATAATATTACAGTTTTATGAGATACTTTTGTCAGTTACAGCTCATCACAGAATAGGCACTGAGAATTTTCAAAAACATCCAAGCATCTCAGAAAAACAGTGTAGCCTTCCCAAATACGGCTTTAGCAGTCTAATTTAAAGTATCTGGTTAAAATACACTGACCCCCATGATGCATTTTTGCTGTTAAGTGGCAGGATGAAACGTCAAAGGCTGGGAACAGAATCCAGCGAGTCTGAGGCACCTCTTGAAAATATTTGTCTGTCAATATCTACATTAGCCCTCTGCTAAAGGATCCCATCTCAGGGTATAGCTTCACCCTGGAACACACTGCATGAGCACACACCAGAAGCCAGCTCTCCTGAAGGGAGGCTGAGGCTGAGGCTGGCACCTGGATGTGCACTGTTCACTTCTGAGTGCCTGAAGTTTCACATACATTATGTACCTGTAGTCCCAAATCACTAAATAGGTTTTAAAATTTCATAACAAAAGGCAGAGATGCTTCACTGCAGTGCAAAACACAGAGCTGAAAGGCTGTTACAGCTTCACACTGCTGCCACTCATGGAACTGTTAAGAACTAAATTATACAGAAACCACTCTAAACCTGCCTAGTACAGAGGAGTAAAATAATACACTCTTCAGTACAGCCACTTGCATATTTCAGCAATACCAAGAAAAACAAATTCTTTCCTGTCATTTGTGAAAATCTGTAGTGAACCCGGGCAGAAATTCACATTAAACAGCAGGAGTATGTTTACCAGTACACTGTCATTGTTGCTTGGACAATATATGCAAAAAATATTTCCCAAGGATTTACAAGCTGTATGTCAACCTGCTGCCTATTTTTCTTTGAAGACAGGATGGAAAGCTCTACTGTATTATTACAATTTCTCCTTCATAAGTGCAGGGATAATTATTGGAACCAAGCTTACATTTTCACAGCCACTCTGTAAATGCACATCTTCTTGTCATTGTGAATATATATGACATGTATCAGGTTGTATTTATATTCTTCTTTCCGAAATTTAACATACCTACAAAATCCACCCCACTGCGAGGATGTGAGGAACTTGTGAAAGTAAATTAATCAGACCAATCCTGGCTGCTTACAGACCCATGAACCATGCTGGTACTGGGAGAAAATCCAGTAAGGAAAGGAGTAATGTGATCTTCTGCAATGTACTCTTATTCTCAAGGGAAGGAACATTTGCCTCATCTCTTAATTGGGAATATCCAATACATAATCTAGGTATCTTTAGACCTGTGATTGCTTCAATAGTCTTAGCAACCCTAGAGCCCCTAAAATCAGTATGTTCTTTATTTACCTAATCTTTGATTGGGGGTAGTATATAGTTTTTTTGATAAAACCTTGAATGTGCACACAGTCAATCTCATTTAATTTCTCAATCAATCCTTTCACATTATTCTGCTTATGACATATAACTTTGGAAAGAAATTAGAAACTGTACCATGCTTAGGCATTTTTAGATGCAAAAATAGCAATATGATGTCTAATAACAGGAACATTATGTGATCGCTAGGTGTAACCAAACAATTTCACTATTGAGAAAATGTCATATTGATCACAAGGCTTTATTTTAGCATTTTGCACTGGGAAGTGAATCTAACAATTCAGTGTAAATTTTTTTTTTTAATGGAGGAAAACAGCTACTGATTAAATAGCTGAAAACGTAAAAGGCAATATGGATTTGTCACTTCTAACATTTGCATTCCCATATAAGCAACAACTCTATTACTAAGTTAATTATCCATAAAAAATTCTTGTCTTGGGAAAGTGAAAGCTAAAGTATTCCTGAATGCATTTATCCTGCAAATATTTCAGATGTTCAGGTTTGTTTGCTTGTTTGCTTCCTCAGGTGGTGCTGCATTCACCTTCAGTAACCTGGGAACTGAGGAGGGAAAATCTGACACAGGCTACAATAATAATTGTTGAAGAGTGATGACATGCATCAGTTGGGCTGCTTGGAATGGTTCTGGGCAGCTGATGCTCTGCTGTAGGATAGCTCTGCTGTAGGATAGCTCTGGCTGTAGGATAGCTCTGCTGTAGGATAGCTCTGGCTGTAGGATAGCTCTGGCTGTAGGATAGCTCTGCTGTAGGATAGCTCTGGCTGTAGGATAGCTCTGCTGTAGGATAGCTCTGGCTGTCCTGATGGACAGGGCACAGGAGCAGCTGCAGCACAGGAGCCACAGTGTCTCAGCAGCAGGGAGTAACTAGGAAAGGTCTGCCTGCAGCAGCCAGTGTTTAAGGGACTGTGTTGTGCATGCTAGATTTAACAATTTCTGCAACCTGAGAGTGGTTTTGACTTCCACAGATCCCATGGAAGAGTTATATGGCATCATTACATCTGGTCACTACAAAAAGTGTTTTCATTAGTTGTCTCAAGAGACATCATAGTTCTTCAGAAAACAGTGAATTGTTGCTGCTCATTACCTTTTTCCTGCCATGTCATATTCCCTTTGTAGCTGCCTTTTCCCAACCCCTTCTTCTAGGACTTCCCCAATTCATGTATGGACAGGGCCTGGTTTTCATTTTCGTTTGCTCAACAAATACAATTTCTCTTATATATGCAGACATTTTTCTGTCATTTCACTGATCAGTGCAGTATATGTGCACTTCATTGCATGCTATTATCTTTCTGTTACTCTCTGAATCATCATCACATTTGATGTATATTGAGACTGTGATGACACTTTTTTATTAACAGCAAGCTTCATCATCTCACTGTTCATCCCTTCTATGGAAAACAGGGAAATATGTGGAGAGAATACTCCTTCCATTTACAAGACTGGCTGTTTGATTTCAAGCCAATCTCCTAATATAACTGCTCGCCCACACTGAAATTTTTGGCAGTATAACCAGCATAGAAATCAAATGTGAAGATCTGTTATCATTATGTTTCTTGTAGCTATTCACTAGACAGCTAGGAGGCTTTTTGCTTCTTCAAGGAAGGACTCCAGAAAGTCAAGGTCCTTTGGTTAACTTCTTACAAGTGTAGAGACCATGTATTTCCAGCCATATTGAGTGAGAGCAGAAGATGCTCATCAGTAACTAGAATATTTGATATCACCATTATATTCCCTGAAGTCAGCTGTCAAGTCTAAGTCAGTCATTTAGATGACCTGTATGATCAGGAGGAGAATGATTTCTTCAGAAGATAATTCATTTCACCCTTGGATAGATGTCATGAATGATCCCCTGGGAGGACAGTCCTTATCCACCTTCACTGAAATAAAGGGATCCAGAAAATTTGTTTGGAAAACCAAACTGTAGACAAGAAGTACAGTGATTCCACCATATATGCTTGTAGTGGAAGAAATATCACTGGAGATAGCTATAACAGCATCACCTTAAAAGCATAATTTAGAGGAGAAGGAAATTGTGTTATGAGCAGCAGCTGTAATACAGGTGAGTGCTGCTCTGTGACCTCACACATCTTCCCCAGTGCCCTCCTAACTGCTCTCCCCCATCACCCTCTCTTTGTCTTTTTCCCTGACTGACCTGCAGCCCACACCACATCCCATGGCACAGTGCACACATATTGACTGGTGGGTCAATATGAGCTGTCAGGTGAGTGGCACAGTGGACAGAAAGCAGTGCTTGATCCTAAACTGATGTCTTTCCTCATTAGAATTTGTTCCTTTTTCTCTACTCCACTGTACAATTTTGTGTATATATATAAAAATAGTAGGAACCCCTTGTTCCCATTCAGATGCAACCAAGGTTACCTAATGGATTTCAAGGTTACAACACAGTTGCATAAGCCTTATTTCACTGGGAAGTCAAGCAAAAAAAAGTATGTCTCAAGTGTAATAAACAATATATTTCCAGCATTATCTGTCATGTATTCTCCTTCCATCCTTTTCCTATGGTGCCCCCTTTTCAGGAAGCCAAGATGGGTGACTGGCTAAAAAGCCTGTACAGAGTCTATGAAATACATCCTTAAACTGACAAACAGAGTCAAGTTTGATCTTGAGTTTTTCTGATGGAGACTGAATTATTAAAAGGCTATTGTCTGCTTTAGAGTGACATTCTGTCTGAACATATTGTACTTTGCAGAGTTCATGAAGAAAATCAAATTTAATATAACTTAAATAAAAATAGCCTCAGCTTTGAAGCTGCTAACCCTGTTCATTTGATAATATTTTATCCATACTCCATTTTACTGCTTTCTCTACATAATTAGTCAGTCAATTCCCCAGGCTTTTTTTGTGGTCATTTCATGCTTCAGCAGGGAAGAGAAAAGATCTAATATATACTTTAAAAAAAAAAAAAAAAAAAAAAAAAAGCCAATGGCAGATGCTGTTGCAGTTAATGTAAATTACATTTTATAAAAACAATTAGTTTTCAAATAGAAGCGGTCTTGAAGTGTTTTTTTTTCTCTTTACAACTTTTTAAAAGCACTTCAAAACACAATTAGCCAGCATTATTCTCATAACTGCAAAGTATATTTTAATAAGCCCTTCTTATTCATATATGTGTAATGAAATCAAGTGTTACTTGGAAGATAAGTTGATCTCTCTCACTTGGGAAATTTTTTATATATGAGGAGTTTTTTGTTTGTTTTCTTAGAGTGTCTGACATAGTATTTTCACATACATATAAATAGATTTCTCTAAAGGAGAAAAGAACAGGAGGAAAATATTAATCTGTAGAATTTTCTTCCCATTATGTAATAGACGGTTTTCATTCCTTTTCAAATATTTAGCATTTACTTTATTTTTTGCTTTACATTTTAAAGATTATGCAATTTGGATTTCCTCTTCAGAAAAGAAATTATTGTTGCATTGTGTCTATGTGTGTGTATATGTGTGCATGCTCTGTGACTAATGGGGGGATTTTGTTACATATTAAAAATCAGGCTTAGACTATTTTTTGTTCTGACATAAGATGCGTGCATGAGCAATGAAATTCAGATTAGGAGAATGTTTTCCTGAATCTCAGAATGTCATGTTTGCACCGTTTCTAGTGTTTTTTTCTAAAATCCTCCATGGATAGTGGGATTTCATTTCTCCAATACATATGTGCTGTATTGATATAGTGGTGTTCTGTCTGTCTTAAACACAAGGGAAAACCCCTTGCCTGGCTGACTTTACCTGCTGCTTCACTACTGTTGTGCCATCCCAGGGCTTCTGCACAGTTCCAGTGCTGGCAAAGAGCTTTTGTCACTCTCCTCATTGTCATCTGCTCCTGCACTCAGCATCTGCAAACTGAAGGCAGCATGACTAATGTCTTCTGCAAAAGGGAGGAGAAATGAAGGTTCAGAGATTCCTGGGGATATACCATTATCACAAGGACATTTTTGAAAGCCCTCACCACTGGGCTAGATGCTTGACCTCAAAACTACTAATCCATCTTACAGTGCCAGTGCAGAAAAAAAGTTTCAAATGTCCTCTCCAGGATCACGAGGAATTATTAAATCATATGTATGATGGTTTTGAAAGCAAAACCAGTGAAAGACTCCAAGTCAGAAATACAATTTAATAGGAAAAAAAAAAAAAAAAAAAAAAAAGAAAAATAAAATATATGCAATAGTACAAAAGAAAAACCACTGACAGAGTCAGAATACAACCTGACACCCCGCTAGTTAGGGTGGTGGTAGCAGTCCAGATGAAGTACTCTTGTTGAAGTAGTGATCTGTAGAAAGGCCTGGTAGCTCTTGTCCTCTGGACACCAGTGGATAAGGGCAGCTTTGGTGTTCCAAATGTCAGTTTTTATCTAGGTTGGAAATGTTTGGCTCCTGCCCCTGGGCAGAGCATCTCACAATGGGATGATGTAACTTTATCAGTCATGCTGTGGGACTCAGTGGCCCATTAACAGAAGATATGTTCCTGGAGGGATGATGGGTCATGGGAAAGATAAAGAACACTGCCCCATCTGGTTGTTAACAGATGGTCCATTAGCAGAGGATATCTTCCACAGAGATAAGGATCACTGCCCCACCTGGTCTCAGCAGATGGTAATAGAATACATACTTTTGGGCACATCTTTACATTGTAATCTTGGACTACATGTCAATATCGCCACCCTCACGTGTGAGTCACTGGAACATGTTGCCCAGAGCAGTGGTGCCCCATCTCTGGAAGCATTCAAGGCCAGGTTGGATGAAGCAATCTGGTCTCTTGGCAGCTTCCATGTCCATGGCAGGGTTTTTGGAACCTGATGATCTTTAGATCTCTTCCAACACAAACCATTCTGAGTCTACAGTTCCATGACTGTTACAAGGGATTGACCAGAATTTAGTCTCACAGTAGTGAGGAGAAGCAGACATAGGTTCAGCCTTCAGAACTGGTGGCAATTCAGGACTTAAATGAACAGAAAGGAAGAAGTAAAACCTTAAAGCAGTGAAAAAACCAAGGCAGACAAGTGGGAAGACCAGATGCTGCCATGGACACCCAGCCTCTGGAAAGCTCGAGCCTCCAGTTCTGTAGATAACAGCACTAGCAGCTTGCAGAGGAGAACTGCTCATCCAAACTCTGTTCACCAAAATCCCAGTGTTTTTTTTAAAAGAAAAGGGTACTGTCTGTTGTGAAATTCTCTCAGCTTTATTTATTTTTAAGTGCATGCTAAGTATCATTGTACCTGAGGAGTTGCCATTTCTGAGTTTCCTGCCTGGTCCCATCTGGCAAAATATTGACCACAGAGGGTGACTGTCCCAGATCAGGTTCCATGTATGTATTTGAACATTCTCAGCCCTCCACCAGAAACTGTCGTAGCTCCCAGCCCACCTTCCAATCCTTTCCTTTGAACTCAATCCTGTGACTACTTCAGCCTTTGCACACATTAGGAAATTCACATTAGGAAACCTTATCTTGAAAACATGTTGGGGAAAGAATACTAAATTTGATAAAGCCCAGATACAGCTATTATCCATCTCTTAGTTTTGCCATTTTTGGACACCACAGCTTTCATGTCATTTTATTAATTGCCTTTAAAAGCATTCCACCTTCACATATATGACATATTTTACAGCAGCCTTTTCAAGAGCTAAGCACAGGATTTCCATACAATTTCAATTTGCCTTTATGGACACAGCAGCTGGCTGAAAGCCATTAGGAAATAAATAGGTTGCATCACATCTTCAGTAAGTCAGAAATATGAGATATTCTCAGCCTTTCATGTTGAGAACTTTGTGCATGTCTGCAGGGATAAAAGCAAAGAGAATCTGAGCTCCAAGTGCCCCATGGGGGTGTCAGCATTCCAGCACAGAGCAGCCGTGCCACCCACGCTCCCTGCACACCCCAGGATGAAAGGGAGGGCAGTGGGAGCCCAAACCCAGCCTGTCCTCTGGGACTCACAGAATATTGACACACCATTCAAACCAATAACCCTCGGCAAGACACTGCTGCAGTGCACTGAGGGATGTGATGGCAAGCAGCACAAGGCAACACAAAAAACATTTATCATCTTTATGGTGTCTCAGTGCTCCTAAGAATGACAGCTTGAAATTAGAGAGAGCAGGGCACAGAGAGAGAGATGAAGGACTGGAAAAATCCCACAACTTTACTTGTGCTGCTGTGTCTCCAGTGATGCAGGCACATTGGAAATTAAAATTGGTTCCTGAGAACCCCTTCTCTTGCTCCAGCCAGGTTACTGTCCCACTACTAAACCTCTCAAGCTTCCTGAAGGATAATTAGATTTACATTTTTAAATCATGTCTTTGAAAGCTTTAAGGCAAAAAAGAACACGTATTTTTAACAAAATACTTCAAAGTACAAGAGTTTGAAATTATAATTTCAAATTATTTCACTGTTGTCTTGATTTTCCTTTACCCTTAAGAATCCTTCTAACATCTTCTTATTCATGATACCACTGAGCTAGAACTTTAGTTAAAAAATAGCTTTACCCAGTGGAAATATATTTTCTAAAAATTTCCATAGACAAGCTTGACATAGTGAAAAACTTCAGGACTTACAAACCTTCAGGAAAAGACTTCAATGATTTTTAAGATTTTGTATTTTTAGTAAAAAACCATACCACTTGAAACATTGCCTCAGTCTTTAAAATTCCCCAGGGAAAGTTACACTAGGACTGAAAAGTATGGTAACTCCATGAGGAGACACATCATAGGTTTAAATGACTGTATGAAATATTTATTTATTTTAATTTTTAGATGTTCTGATAAATCTCATTAAAAGCTACACAAAACACAAAACACACACTGCACATAATGTCACAGTAAATATTTAAAAATTATCTCCATTCATCCTATTAGATGACATCTCTTATTTAAGCAGCCATTCCAGAGCAAGTCTTCTGCCAAGGTACAGCAGAGAAAAGGAGCCTTCTGCAGTCCCTCCCTCAGCATGCTCCCCTTTTCCCACACTCACCAGCCTGGCCCTCCAAGGTCTGCAGCCCTTGGCACACACTCAACAAACCCCTCACGTGCCCTTGGCTGCTGCCAGGACCCTAAAACACCAATTTGCTGCTCCTCTGGGAGACCCTCTCCATTTCTCTGGCAGGTGGAGTGCCATGCACATGTGCAGCCATGATCTGAGGCTGGCTGCTCAGCAAGCTCCACCTTGACAGAGAACTTCACCACTTGTTCTTTGATTCCCCCAAAGCACCAGTGTTTTAGTTAAACAGTTAATTTCTTTCTCTCTTTTTTCAGTGAAAGTTTTCACCCATCAAAAGAATATTTTTCTGCAATCCTGAAAACTTTCTTTTAGTTACTTTGAGGTTCATTACAGTACTCTGGGCTGAAAGCAGTTTGAAACTGAGCCAGAAAAATGGCTTCATATTCCTTTACAGTCTTTTCCTCTCCACTACTATTCTCCCAAAAGGTCTGCTGCCTGAGACTGGTGGCACTGCTGTATCAAAAACTGCCTGGTAATGGTGTTGGAATTATTTGCTTGAAATATATGAACCATAAGTGATGGAAACTGAATCCTGAGAACAGCCAGATCCTGATACCATCACTGCTTGGATTTGACCACAGCACATGCTCTGCAATGTACTGAGTGCAGTGACTGAAGACCAAGCACGTGATGCAGAGGCTGTTCCTGCAGTTTGGAAGTACTGACCAATTTACCATAGAGCAGATGGCATCCGTACTCTACCAGTGTCAGCAGCTTCAGGAGAAAGGGGTCATGTGCTCCTCAGCATTTTATTGAAGGGAACATCTTGTTTTCTGGGCACTAACACTCAATGCTGTAGCAGCTGAAGAAATACAAGAAATAGCCATGGGCCAGGTACAGTCACAAAAAGAATAATCTCCTTCCTATCATCACTAAAAAGAGATCATTAAGACATTCTTAATTTTTTTGGCAAAGGCAAAAGGTTGAGTCCTCTGACATTATATATCATTGGTACTGACCGATTTATTTACAGCACCTTAAGAGAAAGAATTTGGCCAGGTCAATAAAATGTATGTCTGTCAGAGATGTGAATTGGGAATTCATGGAGCACTGCTGCCAGGGAAGGTAGAGAGTGTGGGAAGTGCTTGGCTGGCCAGCCTTTGATTTCCACACACAGTGAGCTCTGCCATCAACATGCCCTAACAATAAATAATTGTGTTTGTCAATACACACGAGTAGAACCTAAAAGAAGTCTGAAGTCTGAGGTCATTAAATGTTATTGTGTTCCAGAGCACAGCAGAGTGTAAATGCTTCTGTATCTATATTTCTGTCTACAGTCAATAAATCAGAATCTGTCATACCTGCATTATCCAAGCCATCTGCTTTACCACATTAAAAAAAAAAAAATAAATTAGTAGGTGGGAAAAAATTATGATAGCTTCTTTTTTTTCCCTTGTTCCTGTTGCTAGAGAAACCAATTCTATAAAGTATTTTCTGATGTCTGAAAAGGAAGCTGTCATGTTCTCCTTCCCCCACAAAAAGCCTGAAATGGTCTTATTTTATGATAGTCCAGTAGCTGGTAGAAGAAGGGAAGAAGAAATCAAAAGCACTGATTTTTCCACCTCTTCAACTGACTTGTTGACTGACCTTGGGCAAATTGTTAGGGGCTTCTGAGAGTATAAGCTATGTTAGGGATTCATAACAAGTGGAGAGCATAACACTGGAAGCAATGATGCCCTTCAGAGATTGACTGGAGTTGAACAGCAGAGAATTTTTGTGATTTTAAAGTGCCTCTGCTGTCATTAGCTGCAGAGCTGGCTGTTGCTATCTTTAGTAGGGTCATCCCCATTAAAATATTTGGTGTAAACAAAATCAAATTAATGAGTGTTGAAGTAAAGCAAATAAATAAATAAACAAGAACAAAACAAAACACCATAAAAAAACCTCAAAACAAACCCACACATTTTTTTCTTCCTCCCTAGCCTGTGAAAGTGACAGATAAGATTATTTATTCTCTTTGTCTGTTTTTACACTGACAAATAGGGCTAATAGGTGTACTAATGTTGCAGTGCTAGCAGAAGAGTTAGTTGCTGTTGGCAAGTCCTTGGAGCTCCATACACAAATTTGTATAATTGCAAAATAACTGATATATTATTATTATTATTCAGTTTTTTGTCTAACTCCTCCATTAGTTTGTAATGATTTTGTTCAAGATGACAGAGTATACTGCTCAAATAACCTGTAAAAGTGGTCACACAAACCCAATACATATTTCCAACAACTGACTGCTGTAGCTTTTAAAACTCACTATTCCTATGTTTCTGCCACTATTTATCCCTCCTCCTATAACTGCAAAGATAATTTTAAAAATTATTAATTAAGTATTATCTGATCTTGCCATTAATCTGAGATATGGTTCCCAAAGGAAATGATATCAATTCAGTGAAACCCTCTTTTTCCTGTCTTCTTTACTCCTTTTAAGACCAAATATAAAGAAAACAAACAAAAAACACCAGAAGAGACATTAGCCAAAAATACCAGTTTCATCCTATCCCTGTACAGCAATTCACTCACTTATTTCAGGACCATGTGAAGGAAAGATTCATATTTAAATTTGTTCTGTGTTTTGGGAGACAAGATTAGAAACTACATCACATTAACTTCACAACCTAAATAGGCACCATATACAGAACTGATTTTAGCTGGTTAATGTCCATGTGAAACTCAATAGCTTTTCACCATGCAAGTCTTCAGGTTTTTTTAATTCTAACAATCCTTCAGAAGCTCATGATTTTCTTCAGGAAGCTGGGTTAGATGGGATTTTTGTTCCCAGTCTAGATAGATCTTGGTCATACAATATTCTGGCAGAATTTCTAGCTGGACAGAGTGAAAGACGATTAATTTGATAATTCTGTTACAATCTTACTGTAACCCTAACAAAACAGTGACCAAAGAAAACAACACACCCCTGCTAATATAGCAACACACAGTGTTTTACTGCATTTTATTTCAGTTCCTATTTCCTTTTTCATTTTTTTGTTTCATCTTAAGAAACATTTCAGGCACTTTGTGCAAGATGTGACATTTAGGGATCTGTGAGCATGAAAATGTGAAAGCTGAGATCTGATTTCTACTAACATGAGTGGCTGCAAGGTCAGTTTATAGGATTGTCATAGAGCAGAAGGGGAGTTTTTATATTCCATAAATGGGTGAAGGTGCAGCAAACAGGCAAGGAATTTTATTCCCTGGGCCTTTACTTATTCACAGTAAAATTAAATGACACATTTAAGAGCATTCAGAATTCTCTGTGTGTGTTCACACATGGACATGCCAAGTGAATATGTGCACATACCTGCAGTTTCTAACTGAAACCCAGAGCCAAAGTGAGAGAGATGGAAACATTTCTGAAAGGTATTTTGCAGGTGTTTTCTTACACTTTAAGAATAAATCTACACTAATTATACACCTTCTAAGTCATTTGCTATCTGAAAAATACTGATTTTTAATACATAGATTTTTAAATACTTAAAATATTTAACATATACTATCCCACACTTTCAAGTTCAGTAACATATTCTAAGAATCAAGACTGACTTCCATAATAGAATATATTGCTTTGGGAATCAAGTAGAAAAAATATCCTTGGTTCTCCCTGAATATGCTTTGCACCACAACTTAAGATCCTAAGGCAAAGTCTTCTTTCAATTACCCTGACACAACCTTATTGGAGTCTATGGATATAAAACAGCCTAAAGGGCTGCAGAATTTGCCCCTTAATGTCTAGAAAAGCCTCATTTATTAAGATTCCTCATTTTCACCAATATTGTCAACACAATAAGTGAAGTCAATGTAAAATTGTTCCATATTCTCATTACATAAAATGAAACTTTCTCTTAACCTTTTACCCTATTATATACTGAGGGAAATAGGTTCAATATTGTTTGAAATTGGTGTTAATCAGAATGAAATTCAGGCTTTGTAGTTTGGATTCAATTTTGACCCAACCTCCTAATAAGAGAAGCACTACACATTTTGCTGCATATATTTAACCAAGCTAATGCACTTATAAAGCTATACTGTCTATTTGCAAATCCACTGTTGCTTTCTGACACACTCTAGCTTGTGACTTCATAAATTAAGCTGAAGTTTTTAATTTTCATTACATTTTCTACTACACCTTACATCTGGAGGTGGCTGAGTGCTGGCATTACATTGAGCATCCCTGATAAACTTAACCTGTTTTTCCTGTTAACTCGTCCCCTAACAAGAGATACTTCCAAAATCTATCTTTTTTTCACAACTAATCACTGAATAATCCACACGATATTAATTTCAGATGCTGCGTTGTTAATTACATTGTGTTCATCTGCCAGCACTGCCTGATTTACTGGTATTAATTTATTACCACTATTCATTATAAGATTCCCCTGGGGTATCTTTTGGTTTTATTCAGTGCTGAGGACCATACCCTTTTCCTAAAGACAGTGAAATTAATAAAAGTGGACCTTTTATTTCCTGTGGAGCTGAGAAAATCTTTTCCCTTTTTACACAGGACCTGCACACACGTGTGGCTCAGTGCAGGAACAATGGGTTTTAAATCACTCCCTGGTGCTCAGGACAGGCAGGCTCAATTGCTCTGCTCACCACAACCTGCTGTGATCGTGGGCAAGACCCTTATCCCACCATTCCTCCATTTGTCATCTACTAGACAGGTTTTATGGCTATCCAAGGTTGGGAAGTGCTCGATAATCTTATAATTGCAGCCCCCTCTAAATTCTTAAGATGGAAGAAGATCAAGAGAATCCTTGACAGAGAGCTCAAAAAAAATAGAAAGTACAGGAGCAGCTCTGTATGGAAAGGCAATGGCTGCTTCCCACTCTATCATCTGTTGAACACATGTGAATTCCACTGTGAGGGGTGACTTAGGGATAGCTCTGTATTCTCTTTGGCATAAGTGTCAAAAGAAGACAAAACATACCTGGTGCTACACACAGCAGTGACTCATTTGCATGGATGCCCCCAAATGCCCATCATCCCAGTAGCCTTTCAACTACAAGGTGGAGACAGAGCGAGTCTCAAAAAAACTCACATGTAAAGGAAAAATGAGCAAGTGAGTCATCTCTTCTGTTTTGACTTACTAGATGAAGTTAAACCAGTCTCTATGAAGATTTGTGGAGCTTTACTTAACTCCTTTTTGTTTCAAAATAGTCAAGTTTTCTACTTGTAGCTAAAAATATATGAGTGTTTTCCACAAGTGGAAGTGGCATTGCTTTTTAACACATTTTAAATATGGATTTATTGTTTCACTCCTGTGAGTTCATCTAGAAAGTTCTTTTTTTGCGTTAAAGAAACATTGTCATACAACACATACAAAGGGTGTTTTCCTGGATCTGGAAAAGAATAAGCATGTCATTTGAATCTCTTTGCAAGATCTACTTTCCATTTTTAAAAATACTTAACTATTCAGAACCAGCTCCACTTTTCATCTTCAGTGAGGGAGACTCCACAACCATTCTCACAGAAGCAGCTCAGTCCCAGCTCCACCAGCCTTGTACAGCATGTTTTTAGGGCAGGTTAGAGTAGAAACCATGGGCACTTCAGCATAGCACAGACACCAGGAAGCATCCACAGGTCTCTCAGTCTCAGTGCTTCCAGCAGAATTCTGGCTTCCCACTGCAAGGGATGCTGCAGGTCAGATGTCTCAGGAGATCCTGTTTCAGCTGATTTCCCTCCTGCTGGGACCTCAATGGACTGTGTATCCCAAGCTGCAGTAATTAACACTGCAGAGCAGACTACTGCTATTTTCTATGTCCCTAAATGCAAATGTCTATGTCTGGTACAGAGGAAAGAGAAATATCTGCAGCAAGAAGGAGGAAAGGAATCTGCTTCTTGTTCTTTGAATCCAGATTTCTCTTCCTTCACTGATAAAGGAAGCAGTTTGCAAATGTTGAAACCACTTGCAAAGTTCTACTTATTGGAAAACTATTAGATGGTAAACCTTTCATTAGCTGTTTTTCTTATTAAATTATGCTAAATAAGAATGTCTGTTGAAGTTGTGAACAGATTCACGGAGATATACAATGTGTGAAACTCTCAATTGTTTCTATAGGATAAGCTTAAGCAAGTCGTTTTGCTCTACACCGTGCAAAGAATCCTTTTGGGTATTGAGTTTTAGTGTGACAAGTCCAAGTCTCATCTAACTTCACATCTCTTTGACCAGTAAGTACATTCAAATAGTTTTTCCAGCAGGAAGAAGCAAAAATGTATTTTTCCAGGGAAGGATATTTTCCTTCATGTCTCAGTCTGATTTTAATAGTATTTTTAATGCTAATAACAAAGGATATATTTTGGCACATGGCAGCTGCAGGGCCTGATTGGCAGTTAATGAAAGATAAGGAGGATTCATTGCATGGAAAATATTATTATTGAACAACTGAAGCAATGCTTGTTACACCTTGGCCTTCCAGTCCTAATGTGAGCCAAATGTGACATCTCAATCCAAAAAGCATGTAGCATTTTACAGATGTCTAAGGAAATAAATTGTCACATATATCAATTTTCTTGTGACATTTGCTCTTAATAGCAATTGATCTGAAACCAAATGCATGTTACAACAATTAAGCTGACAGAAACAATGTAAAAGACTGGAGCTTTCAGAGATTTCCATTCTTCCAATGTGGAACAAAAAACCCAGAGTAGTGCAATAAAGCAAATTCCAGCTTTCCAAACCTGCATACTGGGCACCTGCAGTTTGCTTGGCAACGTTGGAGGATCAGAGCTTTAACACATACATGAAGGAAGGCTCTATCTCTATTTTGATGAATACCTATCCCATAACTTAAGGTAAGGAGAATCCTACTAACATAATTACTGTTTAATGTGAATGAACACAAGGAAGGAAAGGTGAATGCAGCAGCACACACCATCATTCTGATCAGCTGCTTGTCAGTGTAATTTGATGGGTTTCTGTGTTTTTAGGCATTTTGGACTACTTTACTTTACTATGTTATTGCAAATTCTCCCAGCTCAGCTTCCTCCAGCTTTTGGCCTCAGTTCTGTAAACATTCCATTCTCATGCCTAAATTTCTACATGTGAGGAACCCCTACAGAAGCCACCATAACTATTCAGGTGCATAGTTATACTGCAGGGGAAAAAAGGGGAGGCTCAGGGTCTTGGAATGAAAAATGCCATGAATAAATGAAATATGAGCTTGTAAGAGAAGCAGTCATGCCTACCATGATTGCAGCTGAGCAACTGCTATTCTGCTCATGTATAATGGATGCTGCACTGTGAAAACACATGGTGCCCTGTCTCTTGCCATCTCACTCAGCCTCTTTTTTTCCCCTGAGAAATTTTAAGATGACATCAGAAAACATGAAAATATATCCAATAGCATATCATTTAAATATGGTTTTAAAGAATGTCGTCATAAGCCAGGGACTATTTAGACAATCTTTTTTTTTTTTTTTTTTTTTTTATGTTTCCCCTCCAAGATGTTGCCCAGACATGTCAGGCTGTACACTTGGAATGCCTGCAAACTGCCACATGGAGAAGTTAATGTATTTGCCCTATGGACATCTCACATAAGCAAAGTCAGAAATTATTTTTCTTTAAAAAAAAAAAAAAAACATCATTTAGTAGCAGCTTCAGTGTTTTAGTGACCATTTTCTCTTTGAGCTCAATTATGTAATTTCACCTTTAAAGCAGAAATCTGTGAGAAGTGTGTTTGTGGCATTGGCCAGAAGAACTGGACCCAGTGACCCTAAATGGAGCTTGTGGAACAACAAATTAACATTCTCAAAGCACCAGGGGATCCTTATTGTGCAGCTTTATGAGATGTGAAAACACTGATTCTAGTCTTCTATAAGAACTAACTTTGCCATTTATATCACCTAGATATGTCAGTGGGATTTTCTGACATTGGTCTGAAGGAGACCAGGATTTCACCTTGCATCTCCTTTGTGGGGAACATTGCAATGAGAGAGATTGCCTTCAGATGGAAAAGGGAAGGCTGTCAGTAAAAGATTTGTTTGAATAGTCACATATAAAGGTTTCTTGCAAGTGCATTTGGAAATTTGTTTCTTTAAAACAGTTTTAAATGCTGGAAAATGCAAAGGTCATAAAAATGACTAGAATATACTCATAATTCTTTCCCTTCCCAGCCAACTGCAAAACAATAAAAATGTTTTCATTGTTCTGAAAAGAGATATGTGTTTTCCAAGACTTCCTAATGGTATTCATTTTCCACTGCTGGCTTCTGAAATACTAGGTCAAACCTATTAACTTCTGTGAGGTTTGTGTGGCATAGAGATGGTTTTAGGGAATGCAAAATCAGTACTTCAGACTGATAGTATTTTTAGAACAGAGCACATAACTCTACAGTTACATGTAAAGAAGCTGTTCTGAAATAATTTGTCATGGTAAAAAAGTAAAGCTGGAAAGATTTCATCAAAAAACTAATGCTTCTTAGAGAAGCAAATTATAAGTCAGTCAGTGATGAAAAGAACAAGGAAAATGTCTCTCTAAGGGCTGACACCAGCTTTTTCCAACTGATTTTAAAGAAAAGCTTTCTTCATTTCTATTGTGCTTGAAACTGGCACAACATCGGCTTTTATTTCAAAAGGACTATTTATCTGCTTTCACAATAAATGATAGTTTTTATTCCTTTCTAGATGTTACACATGTAACACATTCATTTTCATAAATTACAAAAAAAATCCCAAGAGGAAAAGCTTTGCTAGGGAAGTGTTGTACTGAAAGCTTGAGTATGCACACATGCAAGTATGTGTGCATGCACTTAGGGTTCTTTTGTCACACAAGACATATTATCTAATATTACACCCATTTTTCTATAGCTTAAGTAAGACAAAATGATATAGTAAGAAAAAATCATGAAAAAATCATGACTTGAAATTTATTTCCCCTGAGACAAAAAAAAAAAGATAGAAAATAGTTGCTTAACAGAATTGTTCTATCCTGACTATAGAATCTTGCTTCCATGCCAGATTCCATCAAAATTAATTCATTATAGCACAGGCATAAGGGTCCCACAGAAATTCAGATGTAAGATCAGTGTTGTAATCCTCCCTTCAGCTCTTCAGGATAACTAAATGTTTATCAATTCCACTTGTACTCAATATTACAGTACTTTAGCACAAGGAAAAGTATTTATGACACCAAAATTGATGGTTTGCTGTTGTTGAGAGGATTTTTATTTATTTAGGTGCAAGTATTAGCTGTATTAAAACTGGTCACAGTCTATTACAAGGGATAAAAGCCAGAATGGAAAGGCCATGCACCAGATGGCATTTTACTCCATGTTCATGAGGGGATGACTTGATTCACATTTGATTAGGTCTCTAGAGATTCAATATTCCCCAATTTGTCATCTATTAAGTGTTTTATTTGTCACCATAGAGAATGAAATCAACCTTTCCTCCCCTGTCCTAACTACTGCTAGACATACTCATGTATAGCATGGTTAGAAAATAAGAAGAAATGGCAGCAGTAGTGGAGAAGGTCAATTTTATTGACCAAGTTTCCTATATAGGTGATTTTTGTGCATGTTGTTATCATCCCAAGTCAGTAGTTCCACCTTTCTCAGGACTAAGCTAGGCTTTATTTACAACTTCAGTCATTCAAAAATAGAAATGCAAGCTGTTAAACAAGTTTCTCACAAAAAAGAGGGTTGCTTTCAAAAAACTTTCTGGTTTGTGACTCACCTTTCCATATATTCCTCATTGGCATTCCCTCCCAACCTCATAAAAAGCAAAGGAGCTCATTACCACAACACTTTCTCCAAAAGGGGAGTGCACTGAGGCCCAGTAGTGAGCACAGTCATGCTCCATTTAAATACAGGGAATTCATTGCTCTTGTGGCATTCATGAGCACAGGTGATGCAGCTAAACCCCAGTGCTGTGCAGTGCAGGCATCACTGCACAACCTGCACAACCTGCTGGCAAGTGCACAGGAATTCTCACCTCTCAACAGGCATCCTATACCCAGAGACACTGGGAAGAGTCCTGTTGGTAAGTATGACCCTACTGACAGACAGATTGTTTTTCAACTCATTGAAATTATTTTATTTATACATCTATTCTAAAATACTACATATTAAAATTATTCTAACAGTTAGTCTAAGTCTAATGGCTCCTTCAACAAAGGATAGCTAGGACAAATTCCTTTTCACCTGGATCTTTTCAGTATTTTTTTCTCTTATAGGATAATGGATATGCACTTGGTAATTCAAAGCCTGCTGGAGCTGCTACTGCTCTTGCAAAAGTGTGAGAAAAGCATGAAAAACCTCACCTCAAAAGCCAGTGCATGTTCCCTAATAATACATCCAGCAGGCTGTTGCTTATCTTCCCAATGCTGGTAAGAGGCAGATCCTGTAACCCACAGTCACACCAGACCCCAGCAAATACTGCCAGATTGTGCAGGGGGTTTGCTGGGCTGCAGCCTGTCTAGAGAGAGCAGTTACTTCAGCTTCAATCTAACTCTTCCATCCCTTAAGGTCAAATTTTAAAAAGTTGAGCTATCTGTGCATCAAGTAGATTTGATCTAACAATATCAAATCCATAGAAGACTAAATACTAAAAGAGCAAACAGCACAATTTGTCAGCCTGATATAAGGCCTTTTTTTACTTTTTTTTCCAAGACAATTTGTGAAGTATATTTTAGGGAAGGTAATGTGGGGGAAAGGGAATTTTATGTTGCTGTGGCAACTCAAGTGAAAAAAAAGAGATTCGTGCTGCAACACCTATGTTCAGCAGAGCTTAGTTTTAAAATACCATTGATTTCCTCTGTGAAGGAAAGCAATCAGCCAATTTTACAGATGACTTCTGCTTCCCATCCCCATGATGTTAAAAGTTCAAACTGAAACAAAATCTTCTCCAGCACAAATACCTGTGGTATAGCAGAGAAACCCGTGTGCCTCTGACCAATGCACTGTTTGGGTATGTTACACTCACTCCAAACATTTAGCTCTTTAGCTCTTGGTCCAACCAGTAGTCTATCAAAAAATCTGGGAAATCCCACAACTGTATGTATGATCCTTTTTAGTCCCTATGGCTGAACTTCAGCCCACCAAACACCTCCTCCCACAAGTAAATTGCAACTAAGTCATTATTAAACCCAGAAACTGAGGAAAAGCCAGTTCTTTCTCCAGAGAATTGTGTTGGTAAGGAGACTGCAATACAAACAGCTATAACTGGAGAAGCATGGAAAACATCCAGTTAATTACACAAGGGATTAATTAAAGAATTCAAGAGGAAGAGATGATGTCCCACTGAACAGTACAGAAAAAAATTAGGGTTTAATGGAAAGAAAATCTGAAACTGAAAGTGGAAAAGGCTGATGCCAGGCGGAGCAGGATGCAAGCATGGGGATTAAAATGGGAAGTCAGAAATTGAATTTTCAAATTAATTAAAAGAGAAATTTATATTACAGATCGCCTAGACAATATGTAGACAGGTTTTTTAATTTGTTGAAAAAAACTGAGAAGTTACTAAAAGGATTTGGTGATGTGAGAGGTAAAAAGGTTAGGGCAGGAGATACAGAGATCTTTGTCAGCAGCTCTTTCACAGATTGAAAATAAGATAACTAGAAAGTAAGCAGGATACATGGAAAGGACCACAGTAATTCAAGGAGAGGTAGTAAAGATGGAGACTTGCCTGCTTTGATAATTTCTTGTTTATAACACCAGACTCTGCAGGCATGCTTGGTATCTGGGCTGGAGACTCATCCTCCAGGCACTGAGGAGAGCAGCTGCAGAGAGGCATGAGCAGGAGATGCAGCACTCCAGCCCCCAAAAGTGGGAGCTCCTCTGGACAAATCAAGCCTACTTGGCAAAGCCCTGGCCATGTTTTGGTATATTTAAAACATTCAGAAGCATAATTGCATATTTAACAGATGCTGTAAAAGATACCTAGTGTAAAATATGTGGAGCCCTAAAACTGAGAATCACAATAACAAAAATCAGGCATGCATAGTCTGTGGCTTGGAACAAATGTGTCATGGAGAGAAATTCATTCTTTCACTTTCCAAGACTGCCTCAGAGTTCAGGCTTGATTTTTGCTTTGTTTTTTTTTCCCCTTTCTTCTTTGTTTTTTTTTTTTTCTTCTTCTTCTTTGCTTTTTTTTTTCCTTTTCTGAGAACTGAGAATGTTGTTCAGTGTAAAGAGCAGGCAGCAGGCAGGCCTTGTTCTGCACTGACACTTGAACATGCCATTCCTGAAGCACAAACTGCTTCTAGAGAGGAAACATTCTCACAGCTCCCTCACTCTTGCTTTCTCCTCAAATCCCACACATTTCATGGCATTTGCATTTTTCTTCTCTCTCTTAAAAACTTGCTCGTAATACTCCATTACATGTAGCTTTATTTCAAAATTGGTATTCATTTAAAGTTACTTACCTGAGAAAAAAAATTGTATTTATTACAGGGAAACCCCTTTTCTCATGGAATTTCCTTTTCTTTCTTGGCTAGAATGGGTCATTACCCAAATAATGTGGCCTTTTCTGATGAAAATAATCTGTTTTTCACTGAACAACAAGCCATTTCCAGTCAGCATAGTTATTGTTTGAATTTCTTCTACTGTTTTGATGATGTTGTTGGTTGCACTTAATTATATCCCTGTGGAAACAAAGAGATAACATCCTCCTTTTTCAATATATCTCTCTCACACACGTGCTAGGAACCAGCTTCCTAATTACCAAGTAAGGCTACTGCTAATGACAACATAATCAAAATGTAGGAATTCATATTTCAAATGCATGAAAAAACACCATCTGCATGAATCTTTTAAGTGAGACATTAAAATCCTGACTCCGTCTGTTCTGTGGACATTAAAAATGTGTAAAAATGAGGATTTTCCCTGGTGTCTTTGGTGAAAATCTCTCTTTTACCCACAACTGCTCAGTCTGTTGCATTCAAATTATTCATAATACTACCTCTAATTTTTCTTTCTTTAATTTCATGTGATTACATCTCCTGACATTCCTTCTCAGCACTTAACCCCTTCCAGTACAGATTATTATGAAACTCATTTAATTATGGTTGAGTTAAGCTTGGTATATTCCATTATCTTTATTCAGTTTGGTTTTTGGTTTTTTTGTTTGTTTTTCTTCTTTGTGTCCCAATCACATTCAAAATAATGTATTTTTGGTAAAAAGATGCTCAGAGCTTAATGAAATAGTTTCTGTCTTGTCACATAGGGAAAGGAACTTTCACTTCTCCCTCACATTTTCAAATAGCCTAAAGGTATTTCTCATCCCTTTTATTGCCACATCACATAATATATAAATGAGAGGTAAAGTGATGTCTCATTTGCTATCCAGTGTCACCTCTAGGTCTCTCTGTTACCTCCAGTTCTTTCCAAGGCAGCACTTTGGGCTTTCCCTTCATCTGAATTTTGCTACCTGAACTGCCTCCCTCTTTGTCTATGTAGTCATATTTTAAGTTAAATACTTGATCTTTTTTTACCTCTTGATATTTTCCCCTGAGACCTTTATTTTTAGTAGTGCTCCCTGGTTGTATTTTAACTTCTTGCTCTCTCACTAACATTTCTATTTTTCACAAAGTGGTATAATCTGCAAATTACATTAATAAATTTATAAGACTGGTCCTAATAGCCTGTGCATCTGCCCTTATTCCCTGCTGGCTATTTGTGCTATTGCCTAATGCTTTAGTGAGCATTCAGCCCATATGAACATATCTCAGTGAAGATGGCTTTGAGGCAGATGTTCTTCTGTATATTCAGAATCTGCTTCTACATACTGAATTCAGCTGAAATGTTTCAAGTGGCACTGATTGTTTCTGAGTCAAAAGAAACAGCACAGCTTCTAAATTATCACATTTGGGCTGTATGCCTGGGCAGTAAAGCTCTGAGCAGAACAATCAACAGGAAGAGGCAGGTCATAGAATCAGAGCATTATAGAATTAACCAGATTGGAAGGGACCATAAAAATCATCTAGTTCCACTCCCTGCCATGGACAGGGACATCTTCTACCACAAAGAAGCCTTTGGCCAAGCAGCATCTCTGACATGAGAGCTCTAGGTTACCCTGGAAATTAAAGAGATTCAATGAAAGTTTATTTTATTAATATAAATGCCTAAAGGAGTAACACTCCAGCTACCAAAACTCTAACAGCCCCTTTCAATGTCACTATTTGAATGGAGCTACATTTGTGTCTCAGAACTTTTCCCAGTCCCTTTAGATTACACATTGATTTGAATAATCACCAACAATTTTACACAATACACTCTTAAGAAAATTCTGTACCCAGTGGTGAACACTTCATAATGAAGAGGAAAAAAACAAATTGGGATTTATCTGCTTATATACAAAAACTATCCTTTTTCATGCCATAGTCTGCCTTCTCAGCAGCATACCAATGCTTCTGATTTGCTGTGTTGTGATTCAATTACATTCATAATTATATATCCAAGAAAAGACAGTCTAAAATTAGGTAATTAATATGACACCATTTTCTTTTTAATAAATATATATTTTTTCATAGCAACAACTCATTATTCTCACAACAACAGGTTTTGTCATCCTGTAAATTAGAACATTTCTTAGTTGTTTGGAATTGACAGTGGGAGAATAGCAGTACTGAGCTGCTAAGGAACTTCCTGCAGGCTGTAATTCCAGTCACAAAAGAGGAGAGCTGAAAACAGCAAGGAAAAACCAGCTACTTCTGTACATGGACTCACAGAGCCAGGAGGCACAAAACCACTTCCAGAAAAAGAAGGTTTTCTATGCTTTTTGCCACTTAGGAATACCTCCTACCTCCTTCAGGGAAAAAATTATTGGTCTCAGAATATGGAGATACTTAATGACAAAAATAATACCTCCCTGAAGTTCAAAGAATCAATTCTGGCAGGGATGAAATGGCAATACTGGTCAATAAGTGCTGCTGTTGGAAGTTGGTAACATTTTTTAGATCCACTAACTAGGATGCAATTTTGCAGGGCACAATCTATTTTAAATAAGGAGCAAGCCTGTGCTTGTGAACAGGTATTGATCTCACAATCTGTAAGCCCAGCTCCCCCACATGTGGCAGAAAGCTCTGGCTCATCTGGGATCTGCAACTTTGACTTGTGTCTCAGATTTGCACCACTGAGAGAACAGCAGAGACCAACAGATTTGCCAGCCCTACCAAAAAACTGATTTGGGATGAACACAGCCCACGAGGTCCACTGCTCTCAACAGCAGTTCTGGGTGATCTATTTGCCTTGAAAGATAAGAGACAAAGAGCAAAAGAGAATATCATTATGTCTGTTTAGTTAAAGGACAGATCCCTTAGACAAACATGTCAAAAGGTCACTCAGAAGGGGGGGAAAAAAAAAGAATGAAAAAAAAACCTGAACTTGTTCAGATGTAAGCCTAACCCTGTATCTAAATATTACTTAAGGCAAATAAGAACCCAGGGTCATTTGAGAAACTTATGTCAAACCAAAATTTATGATCTGTATAGAAATTCACAGGTAATGCTTGTGGTAAAATTTATTCCACTCATCAAAAGATGCCACTTAAAAACTAGAAAAGATATTGTATTGAGAAGCAGTGGTGAGAAACCAATGAGAGCTGCTTTCCCACAGATTTGTGTCAGGTAGTTGAGGACAAGCCTCAACTGCAGCTTCTCCTGATGCAGTGGCAATCATAATCCACCCAGCAGAGACCAGCTTCTCTGGTGCCTTGTAAAAGCTCATGTTGCAGCTTTTCTCTCTAGCACAATGACAGGTGTTCTTTACTCTCTCCAGCCACATATCTTCCAGTAATTCCTAAGGTCTTCAGCCTTACATCTCCTTTTGCTAGGTGGGAATCATAGTCATATTAAACTAGCTATATACAATTGTTTCAACCAGGTTACAAGCAGCACTCAGCACAGGCATTCAAACTGTGGTTTTTCTAAGGTAAGTGACAGGTGTTAGAGGGGGTTGGGGTTTTTGAAGGGACTAAAAGCTGTTTTCAGAACTTCTTTCCTTTCCCCAACCACAGAAGAAATGGCAGATAAAAAGAGGAGGTGGGGAAGGGAAATGGAATCATGCTTGCTTCCATTCTATAAATTACTCTTTCCCTCCTGTCCCACCAGCACTGTCAGAAATCTAAAGTAATATATTCCTGTATATCTGTACATTGTGAGGCTGGTTTTCTGTAGAGAAGGAATGTAGCTAATTAACAGATTTTAGAGTTAGGTTTTTAAATGCTAAGGCTTTCACATCAGGCTTCCTTCATTGCCATCCTGTATGGCAAAGATCACTGCATCAGCAGGGGCCTCAGTCCCAGCCATGGGGGATTTCCAGCTAACAGAGGATGAAGCAGCTACTTCTCAAACAACCCTATGAAAAGTATGTGCCAAAAGCATGTGCCATAAATGAGGTATGCTTTTGACTCTTCTGTCCCCAAGTCATATTCTGCAAGTCTGGTATTGTTGTTTTTTTAAGTCAATCCACTGTTGATCACCTACCAAAAGAAAGTATTTCTCACTCTTCTTGAACTTCCAAGCTATAGACTTGAGCCACAGGTTTATGTCAGCACCATCATTCACTAAACTGCAGGAACTCAGATTTAGCTGAGAATCAAGACTTAACCCATTGCTCTACCAAGGACTTAGATCAGATCTGATCCCTGATCTACATCTTGCAATCACATAATTGTTCTTGTTCAAACAAGGGAGGGCCTGGGAATGTGCAGATGAAAGCAGGAGTGAGGGGAATTACTCCATTCAGCAATGCCATGGCAAGCTGGCTGAATCCACATTTAATCACTCCTCACTGGAATGAAATCCTGTTAAACCAACAATAAAACTCTTACTCGTGTTGGTTTCACTTAAGATGAGAGCTAAGTGACATTCAGAACAATAGATATCATTATGCTGAATTCTAATTTCACCCCAATTTTTGCCTTTCTAACTCTAGTATAGCATTACCAATCTCTCAGCTCCTGTGATTGAACTTCTGTTGTACACAGAGCAGAGTAATCCCTGGAACATATCTGATTCCAAAGGAGTGAAATAAGAAGAGCAGTTAATAGATTTTCTTACTAGCACACTTTTGAAATGATTAGCAGGAGTTTCCATTTTCCTTTGTCACTTGTCTATAGAAGAAAAAAAAAAAGAACATATGAAAAAGTATCTGAAGGCTACAATTTTCCAAGCTGGATTTACAGGCTAAAACAAAACTGAGATGTCTTGGTGGTATTCAGTGACTATTAGTTGGTTCAAAATGAGGACAGCTATTCCACACAAAAAGGTATGTTCTCATTTTGGGTTGTATCAATCAATTTGATTAATTCAGGATAAAGCAGAAAGGTAACTTGGAAGTTAAGCTGGAATAGCAACTGACAGGGAGCCTGAGGGTGAAGTCACACTGTCCAAATTAAAACCCACACTGCAAGAATAGCACTGCTATTCTATCCTGTGCTTGGTACATAGCTCTTCTCTTGAATTTTGGAGGAAAATGGAGATATATCTACTGCAGCCAGCCTTTTGTCCAAGATAGAATCATATTAAAGACTTCATAACTGTTGCTACAGTATAATCTTTGCTTGTATGTTGAAAATCCTTTTTTCACCTTAATCCAGTATATACTACATTGACTTATTGCAATAGAGATTGAATTGTAACATGCTTGTTTTAAAATTTTATTGCTAAGCAATTGTGTGAGGAGGCTTGGAGAGAGGGGGGAAGTGATGCAGACAGTGAGCACATATATGTTTTCTTTCCATACCTGTGCCTAGCTGGCTGGGAAGCTGCAGCATCACTGGAGTGGCAGGGCAGCACAAGGGAGAGGTCAGACACCCTTCTGCTTCAGCTGAGTGCCCTGCTGGGCTCTGCATCTCCTAAAGGAAGGCCACACTCCCACCTGGTTAGAACAGCCTCCTACAGTCCTCAGAAGCTTTTCATCAGTGGGCTGAGAACCCTGTAACGCTTACCAGTCCTCCAGGTTGAAGTCACGTACAAAAACAAGGGTTGGTGATCCTGAAACATTCTCCAGCAGCTTATAAAATAAGTTGTCCACCTCTTCTTCCTGGTTGAGTGGATGATAACAGACTCCCAGTAGGATGTCGGCCTTGTTGGCCTTCCCCTTAATTCATACCTATAAGCATGCATCTTCATTGTCATTAGTTTCAACATTGATGGCACCAAAAGCCTCCCTAATATAAAGGGACCCTCCACCACTTCTCCCTTTCCTGTCTCTTCTGAAGAGCTCTTAGCCATCCAGTAGTGCTCCAGTGTGAGTCATCCCACCACATTTCTATGATGGTGACTACATCACAGCTTTGCTGTGGCACCATGGCCTCCAGCTCTTCTTGTTTATTACCTGTACTGCATGCATTGGTTACAGGCACCTCAGCTGGGCTACTGATTTCACCCCTAACTCAGGATTACTATCCTTGGGGCTGCTTACAGATAGCCCAGCTGCATCCTCTTGCCCCTTCAAACCTAGTTTAAAGCCCTTTTGATGAGTTCCACCAGTTCAGGAGCTAAAATCCTTCTGCCCACTCCCATTGTGTATGATGGTAGCAAACCCAGTGAATATCTCATATTTTGAAGATTGATTGCCAACAAGATGGTTAAAAGAATACTCTTAAATGCATGGTCATTATGTGCTGCTGATCAGTTTTGTCAAGAGCTGGGAGAAACAGGCAAACATTTTATCAATTTGTAACAATCAGAAGCTAAACAGGAGTTCCCTGAATGGAGCTGGTAGAAATATGGATTTTTATATGCAACTTTATGGCTCATAAAACTGCAAGAAATAAGAAGAAAAAGAAAATTTTGCTAAAATGATGTTAACTTCAAATTTTCCAAGAACTATTCAAAAACATCTCACAAAAAAATAGGTATGTTTTCTTGAGTAAATATGGGCATTTAATGCCTAGGTTAAGAGATGCTATCAAATAGTCAGTCTTCATAGATTAGATGTCTTTGATGTCATCCCTGGAGCAGGCATCTACATTTGATCAGATTAGTCACTCTGTTTACCATGTTAACCAGATTTCCCCTAACAAAGAGTCAAATAATTAGCTCAGATGTAGACATCAAGATGATTAAAGTTTGCGAGACAGATATTCTCTTTTTTTTGTTATTTTCAAGCTTGAACTGCCAAACTTTTAATTTTTTTCCCTACTGTACCAGTAGTCCATCAAAGAGGACTAACTCACATGCATTCTCACTGCTGCATTCCTAGTTCAGCTTTATACTCATCTACCCATTCAAGAGAGTGAATGGGAAAGATTACACAGCAACTCCAAATGCCAAGGTCAAACATCCCTTCAGTCCAAAAGAAATTCCTATTAATGCTTTGAGAAGGACCATAAAGAGAACATGAAATGCAAAGCATGCAGTTAAGAGAGCACAATTACAAAATTTACCCTTCTTTGGATTTTTTTTGTTCTAAAAACAGACTACTTCTGATCCATCTGCTTATCTCCAATTATTGAAACTAAAATCTACATTCATGCTCCACAATAAGGGCAAGGAGATGCTCGTACAGTTTAAGACACAAAGTCAGTAACAGCAGAAGAAAGAATGGGAAAGAAACCAGTCTATGCAAATAAGTAGGAATACTGTAATGGCAGATAATTAGAGAATTAAAATTCATCATTTGGATCAGCTGATTTTACTAAATACTTCAAGGGTGTCACAATTTTAAATTACTTATTATAAAATCTTCATCAGTCTTACATTGTCACTTTGGAGCAGGGGGAATAATTTACAAACAGTTTGTGGAGCATCTAACACCTGGGAGCAATTATCAAGAGGCTTTTAACTTTTGGTCCTACTGCAGTGCCAACATTAAATAATGATAGCTCAAAGCATGACATTTTGTGTGTTGATTCTGACAGAGCCCATGGAGAACTCCAGGATACAGGAATGGCCCCTGCACACAGGTCTTCCCTTCCACTCACCAGTTTGGTTCTTTGGATGAGTCTATTAAACATGTGATGGACCATTGAGTTCTCAGTAATTTAACATCTCTGCTCAGCAAGGCTACTCACAGAGGCTGATGCACTTCATATATTTTAAAGACAGATTAGGTATTTTCTTTTTATTTTTGCTGGGGGACTTGATCAAACCACAGGGCTCCCTGTTCACTTTTAAATTTTGTTCTTGCTTCAAATGCTCCTCTGCAGTATTGCCCCTGAGTATTCCATCCACTCCCATATCCAGGGAGAAATTATTCTGGCTGATATTTTACTTTCCTGAGTAGTTTTACTGGCTGGGTCATTTGTTTCTCTTAGCACATTCTTACACAGTTTGACAGCTGCACGATCAAGATATACACATGATAAATGGAAGTCACCCCATCAGAAACCAAGCACTTTAATACACTAGACAAATGGTTAAATTTAAATCAAAATAAGTGGGTCTGGGATACTTTCAAATCCACTTGAAAGCTGTTCAGACTAATTGCAAGCAGAAAAAGTTAGCTGAAAATAAAATTGCTTGGACTGAAATTTAGCTCCTAGATATTGGCTAAACAAAAAACAAAAAATTACTTTTTTATTCCTGATAGAGTTAGAATTTGCTTGACTATTTTTCTTTTTGCTTTACAGTGTCTGAAACTGAATGGCTGCACATTATAAAAATAATTTCTGGAGCAATAGCTTTATAGCTTTCAAATGTTGCCAGTGTCATAAACAGTGACATTTCTAAGCTTCTGAAGGAAAACCTCAAGAACAGAAAACTGAATTTCTCAGACTAGTCTTATTCAGACAGATCTGAAGCCAGAGCCAAATTCAGAATTATATCCTCAGTAAATTCAGGCCACTGTTTCTCAATAGCTACAGCCTACTTAATTAGGACTTTCAAATGAGGATGAAGCCAGAAATGAGTCTCCATTAAATGGCTCAGACCAGTAATGTGTTTAAAGTTAAGAATGTGTGGTGTATATCTGCCTTAGCCTTATTACCAGTAGCTTGAAAATAAGCCAATTATCATTTTAAATAACTTACAGTCTCATCCACCTCTTGTCAGATTCTAAGATGCAAAGGGAGGGAGAGAAAGGGGGGTTGGGAACAGAGAGCAATAGAGTGACTGTTCCCTTTGATTCAGAAAAGAAAGCTGTAAGAGGCATCTTTCATCTAAGAGATGAAGCAGGAGGAACTTTCACCTAAGCATAGCCAAAGGTTTGGGTGAGAGCTTTCCCATCTATTGCTGCCAGCAAAGCCACAGGGAGATAAACTCTTCTCTGAAGTGGAAAAGGAAACATGTGAGAGAAAATGCCCTGTATCTGTCCTCACATATGCACAAACCCTCTCCATTTCATGGCTGAATGTGGCTTCTTCCCAGAGCTGTTTTTTATCATTGCTTTAGAGAAACTGTAAACCAGAAAGCTGCCATTCTGACCATGTCCACTGAATAGCTAAAATAGCTATTATATATATTATAATAGCTCCACACTATGTTACAGTGAATATTTCTTTAAAGACATGAATCTGATCCATCTTCTTTCCTTGTCAACTTTGCTTTCTCTCACCCTCCCCACAGGTATATTTCTGAACACCACATCTTAGGCAGCTGAGAGTTTGTCTCACTTCTGTAAACACCAAGTCTATCTGGAACAGTCTGTGGGGAGTCCTGCTTCAAAAACCACCACCACTTATCACCTGGACATGAGAAAACACTGATTTAACTGTTTCTGTGCATGTGCTGCCCCTACACACAATTCCCAGCTGGTAGGAGGGGAGATAAAGGGAGGGAAGAAATGCTGAAGTACATGAAAAACACATGTGGCAACACGCCTGCCACACACCTCAGGTACAGAGAGGAACTGGTTTTGTTTGGGGAAGAAAAATTTAGGAGAAACCAAACCACTGTACACATACCAACCTATAAATCCAGGCAAAGAATTTTTCACAGTTCCAGAAACACATGTAAATAAATGCAGCTGTACAGTAAAATCATATCCACACCAGGAGGGAAAAAGTTTGGAAAACCAAAATATGTAATTCTATCTTTACAGTACAGTACCTGCTCTATTACTAGAATTTATAACAAGGTAGAAATTTGTATCTTTTACTCACCCAGAAACAGCAGTTTTGCATCTGGGAAAAGGAAGGGTGATGGCTGCTTTTGTTTTACCTACATTCAGATTATTCTGTGAGTTTTTACATCATGTTAGTGATGCTCATTTCCCACCTTTGCCCAGCTCCTTTCAGACCACAGAATTTGAGAGCATTCTAAAATAACCATCTCAAATGAAACTTCCAGGACTCTGTCTATGCTCTAACATTCCATCCAGCAAAACAAGAAAATTATTTTTAAAAAGAAAAAGAGGATTTTAAAAAAATCCTAAACCCAGAGGTTTCATGTAACATGGTTGCTTTCTTTCATGGAAAATAATCTGATTCCTTAAGCCCACTGCATCTGTGAAACTCATTGACTGTGACTACTGCCTTCATATGAAGCAAAATTTGAGTTTTATGAGCTTTAGCTTGTGTGAAGCCCAGCAATAACGTCATCAGAGCCCTGTGGGTATGGCAGGCAGGGCTGACAACAACATGCTGTAGAGTTTGTGGGACCAGCTCCAGCAGGGCTTCATCTGGAGCATTGCTGAGCCTCAGCATGATCCAAAATACTTGAGCTGCCAACCACTGGTAAATTTATTGACTGTCAGGCAAAAAAAAACCCACAGAAAATTCAGCCATTTATATTATTATACTTATAGATGTCCATTCTTATGGCAAAATATAGTAGTAGAAAAAAAATATCTTTCCTCCTCTCTTGAGAGATATTTCCAGATTATTAGAATAGCTTGACTACTCTTACTTGATAATTTTCATGGAGTGTACATGAAGCCATACAGTATCTCATATATGAAAACACAGCATGGATTTATGGATTTTTGCATTGGAGTTCTACTTCAAAAACTCCCCTTTGCCTCCACACAAAAATACAGGGAAAAGAAATAAATTCTGCTGTGCTTTTACTACCTCAAGCACAAGAGATAACTAGTTAATGTATAATTACAGAACCCTACCAGGAAAAATGATGATCCTCTGAGAGCCTGATTTTAATTATGCTTCAGCCAATGACTGTTTTCAGCACTGACCTCAAGTGGAGAAGGCACCTGACTTGCAGAATGCAATACCCACACAGATTTTAAGACCAAGATGGGACCTGCAGTGTAGTTAAAGTTCTACTCTTTATGCTTCCAATTAATTCACAGTTGTGAACACTAACCTGAGGGGACATCAGATAGGTTCATTCTAAATGGCATTTGGATTTTTTCACTCTCTCCATGAATGAAATTCCAGCAATAAAAGTGATTATTGCCTTAAAACTTTTGTGGAGAGAATGCATTGCTTGGCACATCAAATTGTAAAATCTCTAATTATATGTCTCAATAAAGAGCCAAATGCTGCTGAAGAATACACCACTAAACACAGCCTCCTCTTTGAAAGGTGTAAATATAAACAACAGACTTCTGCCACAGCTGCACACATTGATTGTAAGTGACACATTCATTTTGATGTGCACTGGGTTTTGGTTTTTTTCTCTAAATCCGTTCACCCAGAGGGCCCAACTCTCCAGTGATTGACACCACCATGATTTAACCAGCTTCAAGAGCTCAGGTCTCCTTAACCACATGTGAGAGCACAACCTGAACAATGAAGCAGGTAGGGCTTTCCACAGAGAACCCATCTCTTCCTCACTATACAGCAGAAGTTCCAGCAGATCTCTTTCTACCACACTCCAAAAAATCTTGATCTGCTTCTGATGTACATTTTCATCTTGGTCAGGAAGCTGTCTGGTTTGCCAAGGTCAATGAGGTCAATCAAAGCCATTGCTTTTTTGTGCGCTGTTAGCAGGAAATCAGAACCTTTAGCTTTAAAAAAACATATTCAAGGAAGAATACACTTCATAGATCAACAAATTCACACTCTTCCTTTCACTGTTTATAGATGAGGCAAACCTGAGGCAAGTTTTAGGCTCACAGAATTATTTCCCAGAATAACTTCAGTTAAAAGATTTCAATGAATCTTATATTCAGGAAGATGGCAAAAAACACCTCCTATCTAGGGACCAGTCAAAAAATTATATCTACAAGGCTAATTTTCTTCAGGGTTGAGCTTCATCGAGCCAAATTTTCTCTTTTCTTCTTGGCACTGTAAGAACTGAATTTTCTAGAGTTATTGGTTTTTTATTCCTTTATGTGTTACCCTTCTTGTTGCTAAATTTTCTAGACATGACATTTAAAAATGCCTTTCAGAACCCCTTATGTAGCCCTGGGCCTTTTGTCCATTTTCTTGCTTTTCCTCTCCTCGTTCAGCTTTTCATGCTGTTTCAAATTGTGACATTGAGCTTCTCTGGGAAGCCTCCTAATCATACTCATATTGTGCAAAAAAAAAGTTATCTGTGAGGAAAACAGGCATTGGGTTTGCATGGCCAGGTCTTGGTAGCAGGGTGGCCACAGGGGTGGCTTCCATGAGAAGCTGCCAGAAGGTTCTCCCATGTCCAGCAGAGCCAATGCCAGCTGGTTCCAACATGGATGTGTCAGTGGCCAAGGCTGGACCAGCCAGGAATGATGGCAACACCTCTGGAATAGCACACATAAGAAGGAAAGAAGAGTTATTGCACAGAGGTAATTGTAGAATAGTTTGTAAGGTTAGTGCAGAAGGCAATTTTCCTCAATGAATTACAGCTGTGCTGATTGCTGGGAGTGGAGACAGCCTTGCCTGCCCAATGAGGATGGGGGATATAAAAGAGTGGGCTAGCTGGTTGAGAGTTAGTTGGAGCTTGGGAACCGAGGTCTGTGGTAGTTTAGGATGGCTGTGCTGTGAGGAGGATGGGATGTGGTTGTGTAAGAGACAGACATGCAGAAGGATGGAGGAAATGTCTCAGTGCTGTGTGGAGCTGCCTGTGAGGAAAGGAGTCAGTGCTGTGTGAAGTTGCCTGAGAGAAGACACAACAAGTTTTTAATAAAGGACTGATGATGGTGTCAGTCAGTCTATCTCAACATAATTACTACAGGTAGTTGCACTCACAGAAGAGAGGAGTGAGAATGTGAGAGGGACAGCTCTGCAGAAACCAAGGTTAATGGAGAAGTAGAGGCAGGAGATGCTCCAGACACCAGAGCAGAGATTCCTCTGCAGCCTGAGGTGAGGACTATGGTGGAGCAGCTGTGGCCCACTGAGGGCATGGGGGGTGCAGAGATCCCCTGCAGCCCATGGAGGAGACTCCTGCTGGAGCAGCCTGAGAGGTGGCTGTGAGCCTGTGAGAAGCCTTTGCTGGAGTAGGGTCCTGGCAGGACCCACAGAGCCCTGGAAAGAGGATCCCAAACAGAAGCAGGTTTCCTGACAGCACTTGTGACCCTTTGGGAGACCCACACTGGAGCAGCCTGCTCTTGAAGGAATGCACCCATAGGAAAAGACCCATGCTGAAGCACTTGGTGAAGAACTGAAGCCCATGGGAAGGGCCCATGTTGGAGAAGTTAACAAAGAACTGTTTTTCATGGGAGGGACCCCATGGTGGAGCAGAAGAAAGATTCTTCTTCCTGAGCAGTGGCAGAAACAAGTTGTGCTGAGCTGACTAAGACCTCTATTCCCCATCTCCCTGTACTGCTGGGGGGAGGAGATAGAGCTGAGGAGGGAAAGGTGTCAGGAAGATGTTTTTAAAGATTTTTTCCTTCTCATTATCCCTCTTTGATTTTGTTAGTGATAAATTCAATTAATATCCCCATGTTGAGTCTGTCTTGACTGTGATGGATTTTATGTCAGTGATGTCTCTGTCCTGACTTCAACTCATGAGCCTTTATATTTCTTCTCCCCCGTCCAATGTGGTGGGCCCTGAGCATCCAGCCAGGGTCAAGCCCCTCTCAGACAGGAATAGCTGTACAAATCCCGCAAGTTTTTCACAGAATCTGGATGAAAATTTGGTCCCATGACTCTCTTGACTGTGGTCATAACTGCAGTCTCCTGAAACTCAAATAGCAAATGCATACTGACTGATGATCTCTTTCCTACAGTATGATCTTGAGTAATGCATAGTTCTCAGATCCAAAGAATATTATGTATAGATCTTATTGATTAGGATTTTAAAAATCACAGATGCCAAAATACTGACTCTTGAATTTTAAGATATTTAGGCATACTTTTCAAGCTTGTACCTAGAATTTTTAATCTGTTTTGATGTGAAAAGTTAGAACTACAGCAATTGTAAAATTGCTTCAAAATTTGCCCTTGTCTATTTTCTTTATAACAGTTACATTCTGTATTCTGAATTGTAAAATTCAAAGAGAAATATATTGCTTAAGTAGACAAATGCATATATTTTCATCTCTCAGCCTTCAGACATGGAGCTCTTGATTTGAGTCATACAGACATAAAGAAGTAATAAATCTATGCCTAGAAATTATATGTCTCTTCACTTGCTTATATTAATGTTCTAAGATGTTTTTTCAGATAAACTTCTGCATTTTATATGTGTTATGCCACTGGATTTGGTGCACTTCATGGAGGATCACTTAGGCTCACTGCAAGTTTTATTAGCAGTTAAGGTAATGCTGCAGATGCAGATCTCATGAAAGATATAAGTGGTAACAGTGGAACATGAATTTCTTCACCTAACACAAGAGAGAAGAGAAACAGTACTAGGGTCTGCACCAGAATATGGTCAGAAATGTTCATCTTTGAAAACAAAAATGTGATTTGGTTTCCATACCCATCTGTTTTGGCTCATTTAAGGATATCTCCTGAGGTTGCTCTTCAGAAGTCTTTATTAATTTCCAAGAAATTGCAACAGAGTAAATGCTGTGAAATATACTAAGTGAATACACGCAAGTGAAACTGACTCCAATGTCATTTACTAAAAGATTCAGGACTCTGCAAACTCATTTCTTGTGAAGCCACTAATATGTTGTACAACAGCTATGCTTTGATTGAAAAAATGGAACTGAAACTGATGCCTAACAAGCAAAACCTCAGAACTTAACCAGGACCTGTATGAGGAAGCATGCCACTGCAGAGAAAAAGAATCATCAGCCATTTCCAAACTTGGCATAACTCAATTCATTAGTCCTGCTTTGACCTTATACTTTCTCATTCCCATTCACTGCAGCAAATTTGAGCATTTATCTTTTCAGAAAAAAAAAAAAATTACATGCATTTCAAGACTTCCATGTCTCCAACAAGAAAGGCTCAGTTACCATAAGCAGAGATTGTCAAATGGTCTCTATACCATTTATATACCAGATTCTCTGCAATTACCATGGTAAAGGAGGAAAGTTAAATAACTTAGAATTGAAAAGTTCAATATGCTATCATCAAATTCTGTAGACAGCCGACACCCTATGACACAGGACTATGCTAAATTTGTCAGCAAATAAGTTGCTGCCTTTGTCTGAAAATATTAAAAAGTAAATAATGCAACAGATTATTTATATTTAAAAGAGCAAAATCAGATGCTAAGTCTCAAATATGATTGGCTCAGCTGCCTTGTGTTAAGGACCTGAAAATCTTTTGTTTCCTTTTAAGGCAAACACCATTTGAATGCACATAAGTAGTTAAACTGCCTAACAAGATTTATGATCAAAGCAAACGTGAAGTAATTGCTGCTGGTTTGTACAGCAAAGTGCCTCATGCAAGTAAAGGCAACACTATCAATAGAAACTAATTTGGTTCAAAGTGTAAGGAAACAGACCTTATGGAGGGGGGGAATAAAAAATGTATACATTCATGTTATTGGATCACAGTTATTTTTAAACTTCCACTATTAAGTGACAGCACCAGCAGAAATGAGCTTTCCTGAGCACTGTGCTATGCCTAAATGTGATCTGTGTAATCAGGGTTTAGATTCTCTTGAACTTTCCACAGTCCTATAGATGAGTCCTTAGTAGAGGGCCTGGGGAGGGGTGAGGTTGGGGGCCAGACATGAATAATCAAAAACAAAACAGGGAAGTTTGCCCCAGAAGTTAATTTCTAAACTAAAACAAGTCACCTAACTCACCTTAAGTGGCATCACCATTTCTACAAGTTTCCACTGTTTTGATGAAAACATCTATCTGTTCAAGAAGAAGGAATGGCAGGGATTGAATCACCTCATAGTCATGGCCCTTGCATGTCTAGAATAACAGCTTCAATGTGATTGCCATTTTAGTTTTTGAAATGCTCTAAATAAAGCAAATAATTTCACAATAATGAGAGTGAGATTAGTTTTCAAAAGGTTCATTGTATTTAATGGATCACTGTATTGTACCTTGAGAGATTCACAGCACAGCAACCCCCTTTCTGTACTGGAGAGATAACGATTGGATGGGTGGAGTGTTTGATGGATGTGAAATTGGTTGTATGGCAGCACCCAGAAGGGAGTAGTCAATGGAAAATATCCAGATGCAGCTCAGTGACAAGTGTTACCCCTCAGGGGTCCATATGGGACCAGCACTGTTTAATATCTTCATTGATGACACACCAGGACAGTGCACCCTCAGAAATTTTGCTGATGGCACCAAGCTGAGTGGTGCCACTGACATTCCTGAAGGATAAGACATCATCCAGAGGCACTTGGACAGGCAGGACTATGAGAACCTCATGAGGTTCAACAAGGCCAAGTGCAAAGTGCTGCACCTTTGAACACTTCAGTAAATGTATCAGGAAGGTTATAAACATTTTGCAAGGAAATACAAATGAAAGAACTTGTTGTCCATAAAACTTTGAAATATTATCTGTACTCCAGGCATCACCTGGGTTTAAACACCAAAGTGTTATAATCTTCATTATCTACATCACAGCATTCACATCTATCTGACTTCAGACACAAAAAAGGAAAAAATTATTTCCTTGACCAAAATTCTTGCCCTCCAACAAACTCCATACAAAGAGTGGTAATATTGAACATTAGTCCATCTACAGGATGAGGGTGAAAGAAATTTTGATTCATCATCACTGACCACTGGACATTCAGAGCTTGGCTACTAAAAAGATGGCTCCTCATTACTGACCATGTACTTTTTGGTTCTCTGATATTCTATGCACCAGGAATGATGACCACTGAAATGTTGACAGTTCTTGAAATACTAAACATGCACAAAAAGAAGCATAACAGATTTTAAAATCCCTGTTTCATTCCCAAAGAGAACAGTCATGTTAGCTTTGCTGCAGTGAAAAGTTCACTTGCTAGCAACTGATAGCCATTCTATACACATCCACTGAAATTTATTACTAAATTTCACAGCAGTAATTCACCATTTAAAAAGAAGTCTATCTTGAGAACTTAATTCCATCTATGCATTTTCTAACTGTGACAGCTGGGAATAACTCCAAACCACACTTCAATCCCTGAGAAACCACTTCTGGACACCAACTCCCTCCTCTCCAACCTGCCATACCATTCCTGAACGAGCTTGTAGCACAACTAAACAAAGGCCAGCTACAGCCCCATCTAACTGATGCTCAAATTCTAAACTTGGAACAGTCTGAAATCATGCCAGAACACAGAATGGAGCCTTTTTAGCAGCACAGATGATCCCCTATCCACAGAGGGAACACAGAAGATGGTTTCTCATCTGGAGCATATCTGCAGCATTTGACTCTGAGTTACATGGTCTTATGGAGATTATGAGACATTTGCTAAAAGAGATGACAGGAGCAAAAGGTAATTTGCTAAAATGTTTTGAGTCTTTCTGGAATGTATCCATCAAAACCTGATGGGAAAACCTCCCTTTCATCTGGCATCTATTACTTTGGTGTACCATATGATGGGTTTTCTTTAGTGCCTATTATATGGACAATTTAAATGCTAATAGTGTAAATGCCCATAATCCATAATGATACACAGAGATATCCTTCACACATACAGCCATGGTCTTTTGCATAGGGTAAGGTGAAGTGCTTCAAGGGCAAGGCATGTAGTTGAAGATGAGCTTCAGCACAAAAGAAATGTGAAAGGTTCTCATCTGAGAGCAATTTATTTCATCTACAGGTCAGATAAATCATTCTGTGTAATGTGTATCTCTCTTCATAGATTATACAAAAAGAACATCATTAGCTCTGGCCACCATTTACAACATTTATATACTTGCAATTCAGTAATTTGGGATTTCTCACCAATACTGAACACTGGGGTGATGCCATGCTCAAACAAGTGTTGTATCAAGCTGTCAAGGAAACTGTAGATCTTTCTGGTGGGTGAGACAATTGCAGTAACTCAGCAATGTACAATATATAGAACAGAACCTCAGTGCCTGTGGAAATCCATCTAAAACAAAATGCTGGAACATGTCTTCAACCACTAATGACACCATAAACATACAAAACTTTATTCCTCTGCCCTTTTTACCTACCCAGAATATTTGGAATCACACTTATCTTTATAGTTGTTATTGTAAGGATTCTCCAGGTTGCAGATAACCTGGAAAAAAAAAAACCACCTAAAGTTTCAGGATAATCATTTAATATTTGATTTTTTGCCATAGAAGAATTATCTGTAGCAGAGGCACACTACTCCAGATCTGTTTCATTAGTTAGGTTTACAGCAGAATTGACAGTTTCATGTTCCTGTGGTGGTGACTGTACTGCTCACCATTCTCTGGATCACTGGCAAGAAGTAATCCTTGTTCCCAGAGAGAAGTTCTGCCTCTGTAAATGTGGAAGCAATCCTTGAGTTTCTACTCTGTAGCACTCACAAAAATTACTAAACAGACCTCTATAAAAGCCAGTGGTCCTCAGAAAGCAACCAATTTTTTGTAAGAATGAATTTAGTAACTGTGCTCTACAAGGAGGGCAAAGACCATTTCAGGACAAGATCCATAGCTGTGGATTTCTAAGAAACTATGAACATTCACAATCCCCAGTGCCTTGCAAGCACAAGGCAAATTTCTTTGACTTTGCCCTCACTAACAGTAATGCATAACATTCATGTTAAAAAACCACCAGAGATCTTACAAGTACTTCTCTGCCCCACCCAAGGAGTAGATGAGTGTGTGGCAGATGTTAGTCTTGTTCTTAAAATGCTGCTGGGAATCACTCACATACTATAGTAATGAGTATGGTAGTAGTCATACTCAGAATAATAAAGCTACACCAATTCCAATACATGTTTTCCACAGAAAAGGGCTTTCTATTTCTTATGTCTTGATGGGAGAGGAGCAGTTAAGAAAGGTTCTCAAAGCTCATTGTGTTTAGGCAGCAGCAAGTGAAGTAGAAAGAGTAAGCTTCTTACAGAGAGGCCAAGACCTGCATCATCCCATAATGCTTTCTCTTAAGATATATGAAGCACAAAGGAAAATAAAATATTCCTTGTTTTTCAAGGAGCCACAGATCCATGCCTACTCCCCAGATATCCTTCTCTACCATAAAAGAATGAATTTTGGGTGAAATTATATAATGAGAATGCTACCAGGTTTTTCATATCTTCCACTTTCAGACCACAAGAAATGGCCCAGGTTTAGACAGCAGAAAAAAAAAAATATAAGGTTAAGCTGAGGAACAGCACATAGAAACCTGGATAAAGACTATTTTCAAGGGCATGTAGTGACAGGACAAGGCTTCAAACTGAGAGAGAGTATTTCTAGATTAGATATTGGGAAGAAATTCTTCACTGTGAGGCACTGGAACTCTTTTGCTCAGAGAGGCTGTGGCTGCCCCATCTCTGGCAGTGTCCAAGGCCAGGCTGGATGGACCTCTGAGTAACCTGGTCCAGTGGAAGGTGTCTCTGTCCACAACAGGTGGGGTGGAAATAGATGATCTTCAAGGTTCCCTTCAGTTAAAACCAGTCTATTTTTCTATGATGAAATTATGCCATTTATAGGCTACAGTACTACATGTTAGGAGGAAAAAAAAGAAAAGAAACAAAGTTTTAAGGCTTCTCGGAATTCATTTGAAAAAAGTAACAATGAACTCCCCAGTTCTGGAAGGAAAAAGACAGCACTGATAGTGCTCTGAAGAGGGAGTGGGACCAGATAATCTCCAGAGATTGCTTCCAACCTGAGTGATTCCACAATTTTGCATAACAAACTATAAGACAGTCCTAACTAAAGTGAAGATTATGTTCTTGGTGCAAGGGACCTCAGGAAAACCCCACAGAAACCTGTTACTTTATTGTTGACATGCTACCTTTTTTTTTTTTTCTTTTTCTTTCCTTTTTTTTTTTTTTTTTTATGAGAACCTAAATTTCCCCAAATTTGTAACGGCCTGGATATTTATTTGAGTTGTCAGGTCACTGTACACCTTTCTACAGTGTGCACATGTGGTTTTGTTTAAATATTAAGATACTCCAAGTTGTTTTAACATCCTTGAATTCTGCATATTTAAATGTCCAGTTTTTCCCCATGACTTGAAGCAATGCCCTGAAATACAGTGTAATATAATGCAACGCAATATAAGACTTTGTTTTCTTCCCATCATGGTAGGAAACCCAAATACCATTGCTCCTGAGCCCAAAGACAACCAGACAGTCTTTCCACCAAAACCAACATAACTCAAAAAGCAGGTTCCCTGTCATGTAAAAGCTTTATTAAACTGACCTGATACACTATCATGTGTTACGAATTTGATTGCATTTTTGTAGAATTTTTAGAAGCATCTTCTGATTTTAGGGTTCTGTGCTTTTCCTCTCCACTCAATACTTGTGTAAAAATGTGCTAGCAAAGTGTTACTTTTAACATTGCCATAATGGAACATTTTTTATTTCATCACTAAGCTACTATGTTGAGGAAAGGTGCTAAAGTCCTGTGAAAAATGTATGCAATAGCTTAAGAAAAAAATCTGACATCCAAACTTGTAGTGGCAGCTTCTGGTGTGTAGATAAGAGTTCACTTTGTCTTTGCCTCAAGGGCTCAGAAATATTTATCCCTGGACCTGCTACCCTTAATGTTAAAATTTGGACAAAACAACTGGAATGGTCTATAATTGCTCTTAGATCATTGCATTTTCTCAGCTTTCTGCTCCAAACTACATTCTATCCTCTTCTTGAAAGGGTTTCAGCAGAGCTATCATATGCACATAAAAAAAAAAAAAAAAAAAAGCATTATCAGTAATGATAGACTCTTCCCTATTCAGAGGATTGATTTAAGGTATAGCTAATTTCAGATTTTTGCCTTCTCTTCCTTGCTTGTTCCTAGTAATGAGACTATTTCCAAACAAACCAGGTTGCAAACATTATTTTAAAAAGTAGTTATCCATGTTTTCTAAGAGTTAATGGAAATAAACTCAAATTCCACATGGTGACTGTTTTTCAGACACAAAGGTTATTGATCTGCAGCAACCCAAGGCTCTGGAACAGTGTGTGCTCATGGCTGCACTGCAGAATGACAAACCAGTCATCTTCAGTTGAGGTTTCTAAGTCTCGAATCCTAAGCAGCACCAAATCTGTGAATTTTTTATGTAACCAGCACTTGCCACAGATTCAAAAATCAGCTGTAAAACAGCACTACTCCTGTTGTGCAGACTATTTATGCTGGTGTGTCTCAGCTAACAGACCTGTTAGAGAATCCAGCAATAAATAAACATGGTAATAAGCTGAGATCTCTGTAAATGTTTCTAAACCAGCACAGTGAGAGCTGTCTCTATGAAGTCTGTCATCTTATACACATCACTCCAGACTGATCAAAGAAAAACATTTTGGCCTGTAAATTTCAAAGTACTGCAAAATGTTTAAAACTGAGATAATGTTTAGCACTTTGCAAAGAGTGTTACACAAGATGGTAATGCTTCGAGTCCTTTCACATTACAATGTACAGAACTTTTTAGAAATGTGAATTTGACACCAGCCATAATTTAGGTGTTTCCTTCTATTTCATATAACCAGCAGAGTAGTTATGTATCTGGAAGAGGGTTAGTTTGAAAAGATTCCAATTATTTGCAAAGGGGGTTTTTTTTGTTAATTTTTATTCACATCCCTCTGATATGACGCCTCTGGTTATTTGCTGTGATTTCTGAAAGGTACATTCACTGTTATGTTTTCCCATTTCTTTGACATAGTCTTTACATTCAATTGGCTTTTAATTTCTTTGAAGTAGACTGGTGGGAGGTTTTATTCTCTAATACATGAAGATTCTTGGGTGTCCCTCAGGTATTCCAGATTTGCTTTAATCAACTGTTACAGAACACAAGGCTTTTTATCTGCAAACAACACAATTATTTTTTCAGAGCACTTTATCTCCTTTTTGATCCTAGGAGTAAAAAGATTATTTTCTACTCTGTAGGTGGAGGTCTCCATGACTGTGCCAATCTTGAGAATTTTTAGAGGACCTAACACAGCAGAGGGAGAAGCTCATAAACAGCACTGAGATGCCAGGCTGTGAGACACAGACACAATCTCTCTGTTCCACCACCAACCTGGGCATTTATATATGAACATACAGCTACATATATGCATGTATGTGTGAATACATGCACATTAGCATGTAGTTTGCTTCCATGCTCTGGTGACAATTTCAGTACAGGTACATCCAATTGTGAAGCACCAATCTTCCAGCAATTAGCTACACAAGTGCATGTCTTAGCTGATGTGTGGTCATTTGCAGTGGAACTTCTGGCATTTAGCCATCTCTCTCCCAATCCACTAAAGAATAGAGAGGCTGTGACATCAAAAAAAAGTTATTTTTTGATCTGAAGAACAGAGACAGCCTTCATGTCACCCATCACCAGTGACATCTGCTGATCACTCAGAAGCACAATAACAGAAGGGAGACTTGCAACTAAACATTCTGTGCAATTGCCATCCTCATCCACATCACTGCAAGCAAATCTGTGCTTTCGTCTCTATTTAATTCCTCTTTGCTCTCATGTAAATTTATTCCAGAAGCAGCTCCAATGTATTTTCCACCAAATGACACTGTAAGACTGCCAGATTTCTTCCTGCTGTCACAGTGCCTAATATAGATCTCCAGCCCTGCCATTAATGTCTAAGAGAGCTCTAGAGAAGGAGGCCAGCATTACAGAGAGCCATTCATTTATGATTACAATTATGGCTTTACCAGGATTTCCTAAAAACCTCTGTTCTGGGGGTGGGCAACACAATAGGAAATCTAAACAAGTACATGACCTGTTTCTAGATACTTTTCTGAGCTGAAATTGCATATTTTCTACCAAATATTTTACTATGGCTAAGGAGTATCTAATGTAGTTCAGAATGTAATATAAATGTGCTACATTTTCCACAGTTGGATTCTGCGTTAAAAAAAAAAAAAAACATTGGACCACACTTCCCTGCCCAAACAGCACAGGGGAGGAGCAGTAGGAGGTGGTAGGATGTGCCTTGGCTGGCTGCTTTGTGCTGGCCATTTGATGCACAGTCATTTGCCCTACAGCCCAGGATTGGACTCTGTTATTAGGGATGGGTTTGAAATGCTCATTTGTCCCAAGAGACTGGAATGGAGCATTTCAGTCAATAATGCAGCCTCAGCCCTGTGTGACCCTGGAAACAGCCCCAGTTCAGCAACTGGCTAAGCTGAATGGATGAGGGCAACACAAGTGGTTCCAATGTACAAATGCATACAAGCAGAGGGGGTATTTTATATATGTATGTAACTTTTGTTCTCCCTATAACACTTTGATCTGTACTTTTCACTGAAACTATGCAAGGTGGGGCTTTTTGCCACATCTCTGAAGCCAAGCCTGTACTGTATTTTGTATTGCCACTAACTAGGCCTTTTCTGGTGTTACAAGGCATTTTGAATCTTTGTCAGACATTTACTTCATTAGAGGCAACTGTTACAGTGAATAGGGGTTAATTCTGGTAGCAATGGCCACTGGAATTTTTACCAGAATTTGAATATAAATTTTTGTCACCACCAGCCTGCATCTTTAACTACAATGGTTGGATTGATGGGACTTTTAACTCTAAATCATATCTTTACATAGGCCATTTGAATACAAATGAAAAAGTGTTTGAACTTCTCTTCAAATCAACACAGCTCAACTGAAAATTTTAAAAGAGTATTGCTTATTTTGTCTCAATTTGCATTTTCATTCTATCACATTTGCACCATACATGCAATAAGACAAGAAGCTGTCACTTACACTTTCCCAAAAAGGACTAATTATTTCCCAGAATGTATTTAATTATTTAAACACGCAATAGTTCCTCTTTTCCTCAGAGAAATTTAGGAGCACAAATTCTGCAAATGAGTCGCCTTCAATGCCTGTCTCCTTTTTAGCTGCAGGTGATGGAAGAACTCCAGTATTGATGACTCAGCTCTGCTGCATCAGCCCTTCCTGCTGAGGGCATGATGGTGTCACAGAAAAGGACCTTGTCGTTTTTCCTGTTGCATACACAGCCGTGGTTCGCACGGTTTTTGCCATCATATCGCGGCAAGTCAGCGTGACATCACCTCAGCACTCACTTATCAGACAACCTGTCAATAGCTTAAAGGAAACATTTCTGTCTGCCAATCCACTATCTGAACCAAACTGTGGCAGGCTGGTGGTGGATCGTGCATATCTACAGAAGAAAGTAATTGAAATGATCCATGGGTCAATACCCAGACATCTGTAATTCGAAATTGAAGTGGCTTGTGCAGCACATGTTTTATAGATCAGCCTTTTTTTTCACCTTTGCATGATAAGATTATCATCAAGATGCAGCAGCAGTGTTGACATAGTTAAGGATATCCCTGGAGCTTTTTATTTCAGATTGAAAGTAACTTTTAAAGTTATTAATATTTCAGGTGGAAGATAGAAGGACCACATTTTGAAGATAACACAATGTCAGTGCTAATGTTAAGCCCCATTCTTGTCTAGTGCCATACCACTAAGTCAGACAGTCTGTGAAAGTCTGTGTGCAGGAAAATGTTAGGAGAAATGTGAAGAAAACTCTCTCATAAAACTGTAAGTACAGAGTGAACAAAAGATGGGACCTGCAAGTTTAGACGGGTGAATTCAACAACTGGACTCCAGTGAAGATTACTCTCTCTTCCTAAATACAGAAATTCTTCTTCTGCAGTTACAAGAAATAACAAAAGAACCCTTTATCTCTATTCATTTTGTTTATAACTCCACTAGGAAGCAACAGCTCTGTAAATAATATTCATACATTAAGAAAAGCTTCTGGGTTTTTTTTTCCCTGACTGCATTGTCTCATTTTTAAGACAAGAAGCCAAGAGGGGTTCAGTTGCCTATGTTACACATATTTCCAAGTATGTACATACATTTGTTTCATACTTTTGGAGAATTCCAGAAAAGCTTACATTTTGGCCATAAACCTGCAAGTAAATCCCAGCATTTTCTCTGTCCAAACTGCTGTCACTGAAATTCTTGCAGACACGAACCTAATTTAAAAGTAAGTCTTTTGGTTTTTTTAGTCAAGACAGAGATGACTTTTTCGTTGTTCAACAATTCACCGAGTTTCTCGGGTGGATTTGCAGCCCAAGATATATCCCACAGAACAGGTCTAATAGCATTTGCACAGCTTACTGGGAAAGGACCACTGGAGACAGAAAATCATTAGACAAGTATCCCAGGCACTAAGCCACAGCTTGGTACTTTGTTTGAGACTTATAAATCACATAAAGCCAACCAAGAAAGTCCATCTTGTTTGCAATTCACACACACACACACACACACACACACACACACACACGGCCAGGATGCCATTGGGAAATGAATGACAATCCCTTCTACAGCATTCTGTACTTCTCCCCCACTTTCACTGGTGATCCTCCTCTGCTCCCAAGGAAAAGAATAGGAAAGAAAAAGCTCAATTCACTGTTCTCATGACAACCACTCTGGCTCTCCTTCCCCCTTTCCACAGACCAGACATGAACCTGGAGGCAGACACATTGATCTGGTTATATGGAGGTGGACATGTTGCTCACAAAGATGTGCCCAACATCACAGTGAACTACGTGATGTAAAGGCAATAATGTGAAATTATCCCTGTTTCTTCCAGTCACTAGGGTTAGCAAATAGTGCCTTGGCATTTGGGAACAGCTAAAAAGAATGAATATAAATGTTTGCATGGAAAGGATGCTTTTCACTGTACGGAGCTACAGTCTGTAGACCTCTCCTGCTACATCCACAGATTTCAATTTCTATACTCTTCTACTCCATTTCTAAACCAATTCTGGCTTCTTGCTTGTAGAAGCATGAGAACTTGCATGCCAAGAGCATTTTCCCATAAGACACACAGTTAGGTACAACCCATTTTGTACCAACAAAACTTTTTCCTCCAGTCTCTCTAAGTTACTCTTGAATTTGTTGCAATTTCTGTGATTTGGTGGTCATGCCATCAATTATTCCCCACTCTGTACTGTGACTTAATTTTGTCCTCCTACTTAGAGCTTTTGAGGACTTTACCTAACTTCATTACAGTGATTTGAGCCATCTCTCCTATTTTCCAGACTAAACTGATAATTTAATCTAAGAAGTTTACACATTTTAAATTTGTGAATTGTTTAATCATTGATGTTACTAATGAGCTTCTTTTTAGAATAACTTAGCCCAGAGAAAACTCTGGCAAGATCTCTAGGCATTGATCAGTATTTGTGATAGGACTTTGATAACTCTGCAGAGTAAGGCTTTTCCAGACTACACTGTCTCTTCAAGATCAAATTTCATAAAATTACATACAAACAAATTCAATCTAGATAGTATCAACAGTCTTCTTGAAGGCATGAACCAAACAGACCTATCACAGAATGAAACCAGATTCAACAGACAGGTGCAGAACAGTATCCTGAACATGTTAAAAAACAGGTCTACACAATAACATCCAATTACCTTGTCAAAATAGTAATCTTCACATTTCCTTGGTTCCCTGTCTCCTTCATAACACTCTAATGCTAACAATAAATGGGACTGGTCAGAAGTGTCCTCCAACTCCTTCCCACTCTTGTTCTGAGCTCTCTGTCTCTTCTTTCTCTCACTGTGCATGACAGGCTACTTGGGTACCTTTACCTGATTTCATAAGTTACAAATTATCTGTAATGGCAACCAACAGAATAACACCAAAAGGCCTCATTGCTCTTATCAGGACTGAAGGGAAGCTTTTTTTTTTTTTTTTTTCTGATTCATTCAGTTTTAGTGTCTGCCTAAGCCTGGATCTTACACTGAATGGATCATTAATCCACCTAATGCTGCACAGGGGATCTGCTGTTTCCCAGCTGTCTTTAGCTATGCCCATTTCTCCACTCTGTTCTTACAAATAAATGAACCACACTAAGCAAGACAAGAACTGGCACTACAAGCCCTGTATCAATATATTGAGATGAGAATAGATTCGAAGATGAAACTAAATCAAGTATGGACAAGTACAACAGAATTTTCTTATGCTAAATCCAAAACAGTGAGAAACTTTGAGGATAATATGGCAGAAGACCTAACCTGGTTTACCACAGGGCAACGTGCTAATTACAGTACTGATTAACATGAACCCCTTATTATATATTATGTTTGCTTTGAAACATGGACAAATATAGACCCCACATACAGGCACACAAGCACATACACATAAAGGTCTCCTAAAGCCATTCTGAAAACTGAAAAATCAGAGGTAAAAAGTGATGATAAATACATGGAGAGAAGTTAGCCCAAATATATACATAAGGTATTTGCTGTACTCTGAGGGAAAAAAACTTTCCCAAATCAGTTTTGAAAGCCAAGTCTAAACAATATGAAAGCCTCCAGCAAAGGTGCATTCATCCAAAATCAATCAAATCAAAACACACACAGTTTAAAAAAAGTAAGTGAAGAATTTGGCTATCCCAAGATTACCTTATTGTGTGGTTCTTTAAAGAAAATTCATTATTTAATCCATCAACAGAACACTTAGGATTTCATTGCTTCCCAGTCTCCCCGCACATTTCTTTGTTACAAGGTAAATTCCTTCTCAAAACAAAATTTCCAAGGTACAAAGCAACCTCAAAATTCAATTTCCAAATGAGTCAGTTCAGATAGAAACAGACTAAGTTAGAAACAAACAATCCAACACAGGGAAAAAAAATGGCGTTAGAACTCAAAACTCTCCTGCTGCTGAAAAACGTTTTTTTCCAAAGGAATAAACAGTCTCAGCTCAAAGAAACCATTAATTCATAGACCTATTTAATGCTCTCCAGTGTCATAAGATTAATCAGTCTCTCTGCACACTTATTCCAAAACCAGTTCTACAAGTTTGAATATCTTCCAAAACAGTTCCTTACTTGAACTGTACTTGCAATAAACATTTCCCTTTCCAGGGTGCACTTCTAGCAGATTATTAGGAAATAATCACTGATGTCATTCCAGCAGCTTTGCCATAATGGAAGCCAAATGGGTCTGGTACAAACTCATCAATTCATGAGTGGGAAGCCCTAGGTGATTCAGAAGCAGGTCCCTCCAATGCATGTGAGGTAAACTGCTGTGGCTCCAATTCCTGCATGGAATAGGCATGGACACACTGCTGCCAGGCTAGCAAAGCTTTACCTACTTGGCAGGTAGGAGCTGCTGTCCGTGCAGATTAAAACCAGCTCACAAGCTAGAAAATATGTCATGTCTCCTAAGACTTTAATTGTTCCCTGATCAGTTCCCTGATCTTGGAACTACCTCCAGGTGAATATTAAAAAAGGGCAAATATGTTAAGCCACTTTTCTTTTTGCTTCCTTTGGGAAGCATTTTGATGTAGCAGAAGAATTTCATCCCAGCCATATTCTCAGGCATAACAGTTTTGCACACCTTGTAAGATTCAAATAAGCTAAAATTGCTGTCTATTACAGTTAATATCAATATACCTTTTCTAATATACATAATAGAGACACACCAAAAAATGGAGGTTCAACAGTTAAAGCCTGAGTAACCTAGCTAGCCAGTAGGCAAATTGTTTATGATTCTGCACATTTGTAAACACCTTTATGCTTTGATGAGGTGATGCAAAATGGTAGCCAGTATATGCTTGTCAGGAGGAATCATATCAGATTAAATTAATTCATTTCCTTAAGACCAAAAATAGATTTGTGCTCTCTTCCTCTTCTCACTGTAATTCATTCCCACTCAGTAACATGATGAGAATCAAATGAATACTTAAGTGAATCTGCAGAGGAAATGGAAAGCAAGGAGACTACATTCTCCATGAAATCTGTGCAGTAGGAGTCAGGCCTATGGGGGTGGATTGTTATGAAGGGCTGGCACAGTAAGGAATGTAATGGGTCAGAGTGGACAGACTCCTCTTTGCTGACCACACAGCCCATTGTTATTTGCTTACATACACACAAAGGCTTTTCCTATGACAGCATGTGCAGGGCCCACAGCTCCACACAGCTGGGATAATCCCAGGACACCTGCTGCAAGCACCAGTTCTTGCATTCTGCACTGCACAGAATCATCCAGCTCTGCCACAGCAAGGAACATGGACTGCTTGGCTCAGGAGGAAGTTTTTCCAAACCAGATGGTTCTCTGGTCTAAAAATACCTCAAATTGCCAACAAAACACTTCAAGGAATTCCATCATGGTATTTCTTGTCATTTCATTATAATTTCATGTAAACTCCTTCTCTTGAGTCATTTTGAATATTTGTGTACCAAAAGAACATTCAGTGAGCAATACTCCAGTGAGCAAATAACTGCAAATCTTGAACTTGAATACTCATATTTAATAGTTTGCAAAGAAAAGAAATGTTATTATCCTTGCTAGGATATAAGTATCCTTCAGGAATGTTTCAATACTGTGAAGTTTTCAGTCTCAGGAAAATGAAAATGGGTTTATTTTCCTAATTTGTTTCCTTTAAGTGCATGCAGGCTTATCATGGAATAAACAGCCCTCAGGTCTGGATTTCAAAGTCCGGGTCCATGTCTTGATTTTAAGGTTCTGTTTCCAAAACCTAAATTTTTGGGTGATGTTTAAATAAAATATAGGGTTCTATTTCTTTCTCTAATGACAGAATTATTCAAGTAAGAAAGAATGCTTTATAAAACTGGATTTTTGTTAAACTATATTTTAAGTAGCTCTAAACTATCCTGAATGTATATCTGGCTGGTTTGTGTTGGTAAATCTACCTATTTGTTGTTATCAATCTCTGACATACTGCCACTTGCTGAGGGAGAGAATAATACTGCACAAACAGCAGTAAGCAAGAAGAAATGCATTGTCAGAGAATGCAGAACAGCTGAATACACGAGATGAAAAAGGAAATTGAATTTTCATATTATCAAAACATGAAACTCTCATCAGCACTCAGAGGACACATCCACCTGATAAGGAAAACTGTTCCCAAGTCAGCGTACAGGAAAGACAATTCAGATTGTCTTCATCATCCTGCAGCAAAACACTGCAAGATAATTGGGAAAGAAAACCCTGCAAAACTACAGCCAGCTACTACTATGAAGAGGTTATGCATTTCCATGTTTAATACAACATTTCCAAAAATCTTTAACAATTTCTAAGATACCACACTCTAAGTAAAATGTAACAACAGAGAAAATCATAATATACAGATGTCCCTTGAAAATTTTAAGTAGTTTTTCTTCATTTGCCTTGAAGACAGTATTGACTAAGTCTTCCTGAACACCCTTTAAAACACAACAGCACAGCTAAATAAAATGAGGCCATGGTTACATGGCACAGAAAACCCAGCTTAAGGGTTTGCATGCATGTGACATGAAAAGTTCCAACTCTGCAAGACAAAACTGTAGGCTGGAGCAGACTGGGAGTCACCTGGTCCAAGTCCTTGCTCCAAGCAGAGCCAGCTACAAGAGCTGATCCAGTCCCCCATCCACCCTTCACTGGACTCACTCCAGTGTACCAGTGCCCATTGCACTGGTACAGCCAAAAAGGGACACTGCTCTACCAGGGTGGTCCCAAAAATGTTGAACAGAGGGAAAAAAATCACTTGACCTGGCTAAGCTCCTGCAGTCCATGGTGGGGCTGCTCACCTCCTTTCACAAAGTGAACTTGTCCAGTTCCAATGAACTTGAATCCACCAGGACCATCAAATCATTCTTTGCAAAGCTGCTCTCAGCTAAACAATCCCCAGCAAGTACTAGTGCATGGGATTGCTCCATCCCAGACACAGGATATTCCACTTGTCTTTGTGGAACTTCATCCAGATCCTCTCAGACCAGCCTGACAAGATGTCTCTGAATGGCAACTCCACTCTCCAGTGTAGCAGTGTTAAGTTTTCTTATGATGAAAAGGAGGCTTACTATTTTTAGTACACAAGGCAGAATAACACACCAAAATAATGAGAAGCAAAGAAATGTAAGTTTTCATATAAGTGCTACAGCCATCAAGCTATCAGCTATTCCAGCTGGATTTGTTATGATCAGCTATCCATTGCAGAAAAAAAATAAACTACAATTTTAAAGGAGACCAATGTATTTCCAGGAAACCATGGATTTCTGCCAAGTGCATACTGGACAAAACATCATACACAACTGATGATATTTTATTCTTCAATGATTATTTACTTGCAAAGTCCTGGAAACCACAATATCCTGGAAATACCTCTTCTACTGTATGCTACAGCCATAGAACTCTGTGTGCCACAGGGTTTCAGTCTTTATGGTGAAGGAGTTAAACCTGAAGATTTGTCTCTAATGTTACATAGGCTCTCTTAGCACAGTCTTTGTTCTGTAAAACTGAATGGGTCTAAAGTCAGAATTCCCATGCAAGTCTTCTCATTTGTTTAAAGTACTTTTTTTCTCTCCAGTAAGCACAGAAAAAGTTTGAAGCTTAATTTATATGCTGTTTTGTTAACAACACACAAAATTCTTTGTTTATGCCAGCATCATCCAACGTTGCTTTCTGTGACATAATTTGACACACTGGCAAATTCTTTGGAATATAGTTTCTTCTTCTATTTTTCCTTTATTGTGTCATGTATAAATCTATTTCAATAGGTTTTCTCATTTATTGATTTTTTTTTCATTTTCAATAGAGCACATTGCTAATATTTTTCTACTTGCTGTTTTTCCTTTGGACTCAATGGATAGCATTTTTATTCAGCTTTGCAGGTAATTTCATTGTGTGTTTTTGGCTTAAAAATTAAAAGAGAGAGACAGAGAGAAATCTCTCATCTCTTTTTTAGCTGGCATACCCAAGAAACTGAAGTCTTCCAGACTGCCAGTAGCACTAACATCATAGAAGTATTTCACATTAATTAATAATTCATCATATTCCGCCTTAAGAGAGTTCAAAAATTCACCAAGTCACAGTTCAATAAGCTTGTTCCCAAAGCTTCTGGGAAGATTAAAATGCTTATCATAATTATATGAATATAATGTGTAAAAAGGCTGCATGAAGTTGCACAGAATGTTAAATGTGCTAACCTCTTTACACTAAGACATTAACATCTGTATGTTCATACACTGACGTATTGCTTCGTGTCAAATGATGCAGATTTTGTAAAATCTCAGACTTCACCCCAAGTCTTGCAGCAGGGTCTTGTGGATTTTCTGTAAGTACCACTCTAAAAAATGTCACATTCTGTTTCTGGAATCAGAGTGGGTAGCTCATTGCAGAGTAAGAGTAATGACAATCTATTTGCATTTCACATGCATTTTCCTAACATACACATTTGAACAATTTGCTTTGACCTATTTTTCTGTTTTTCTAACAGAGGGGTATGCTGCTGCTCACACTCTCTTCAGGCAGGTGAGGGAGAGTTTTGGAATTGCCACTGCTAAGGGAGACCATGCTACAAATCCCAAGGCTTGCAATTGCACGAGTTTTATCAGAACAAAACCCACCATCTTTGACCCTCCATGCACGCCTTCCCTTCCCCTTCCAGGCTGTCTGGGGCTTTCTCCAGCAGCAGGGCTGCAGACAGAGCTGGCTCTGTGGCAGGGATGACCTCATCCCACACCACACAGCTGCAGAGGCAAGCTGTGTGCCCCCCGTTCCAAACAACAGCTTTCTGGGGAATTTATTTGTTCACACATGAACAGTAAATCAGCGTTCAGCATTTCTAAGTTGCAGAGGGGTTTTGCTTTGTGGGAAATGCCTAAGTGTAAGGTTTGTGTTTCACTGTTAGGAATGAGATATAAAATTCATAATCCATCTAACAAAGAGATGTCAGAAACAGCTTAGAGAATCCTGGAATATAAACAGCTCTGCCTGCAGAGACAGATATTCCACACAGCAGATCATGTACTAGACCTACACATCACAGTTAAAGGGCCAAACTTCAGTTCACATAAATAAATTATTTAACTAAAATGACTAAATAAGCCATTATATATTAAAAGCCTTCTGAGCTGTTATTTGCTCTGTCTCTTTGCTACCCTAAGCCTATCACTAGATCAGCTACAGGATACAAGCACATCTTTCCACCTGCCTGTTTTCCATCATGTCCCTGGGTGCAACACCAGCCCCCCAGGGCTCAGCCCATCCTACCCAGGGTCCAGGACCCCACACCCATCCCCATGGCCATCAGCCCTGCCCCAGCTCCCCTTGGTGTGGGATGGCAGGGCCAGGGAGCCCGGGCCTGTCCCAGCCCAGCCAGAAGCAGGACAGCCCCAGCCCCAGTACCAGGCACCTCTCTGGGGACAGGGCCATGCCAAGCCCAGGCTGGAATGCATGGGCTAAAATTTTTCCCAGGATTAAAGGCAGCCAGATATTCCAGAGGATGTGTGGTCCTCCAGAGCTGATTGCAGGGACATGTGGTGTGCCTGCAATGGGAGCTCCCACAGGCCCTGGCCCTCTGGTCTGATATGCCAGCTTCAGCATGCCTGGGGAGCACAGGCAGTCTTAAGTCACCCTTTTTCCAAAGAAACCTCTGAACAGAGCAGGAATGACACAGGCATTTCTTGGTTCTCTGCATAGGAAACATGTCTGAGAGGAAAAAGCTGTTGTAACCTGGCTTTTGTTGACACAGAAAGCAAATTTTCCAATTCAGGGAACAGTCCCATGTCATAATTGCAGCACACAAGAGTGAACAAACTACAGTTGTCCTCTACCTGGAGCCAGTCCATCAACCAGTTTTATCAACCCCTCCTCTACATTCCTATTGAAATTTGTTCTTGCTGGACTGTGAGGTTTGGGATCTAGACTGCCACTTCAAGTCTCTGCTAGTGATGAAATTACAGAGATGAAAACAAGCAGTTTTCTACAGTAGTTCCCTGCACTGCTTTCCAGTGAGCAGGTTCTGGCCCTTTCACATCATGAAGCTGTAATGAATCACCTTTTGTGGAATTTAATGCATGTACAAAACTTCCTTTCCTGCATTTTCTCATTATGGTAAACTGCTTTTGATTGCAAAACTGCTCTGCTGCGTGGCACAGCCATGCAGGGGACCTGCAGTAGACCTGTGCTTGCTCTGATGAACCACTGAGCTGCAATTATTACACCTGCTGTGTAGAAATGGAGAGCAGGGATAAGGTACCTCCAAACCCTGACATTGCCCCTCATCTCTGTAACAGTTCTGCAGCAACGTTGGGGGATGGAAGGAGAATGAAAACACTCCTTGAACTATGAAATTAATTTTGTAAGTTTCAAACACTGACTGGAAAGATACCTCTGATATTCTGGAGGCACCATCCCAGCATTGCTGACTTTATGAAATGTGGGGAACTTGCCAAGAAACAGCAGAGTTCACAGCAGAAAGTAGCCTTGAGAAGGTAGAGTAAAACCTAAACTGAGGAAAACTAGTTATTCCAACAGAGTTTTTTCCAACTCTGTCACTCAATATAGAGGTAGGGCACAGGTACCTCAGTATGATGGAGGTAAGGCAGATGATTGGCAATCATGAAAATTTTGAAAATCAGTGTTTGAGAAGCGTGGGATAGCTGTAGAAATGGCACAGTGCAAAGAGAAAGAGCTGTGAAATAGAGTAGTCAGACACAGATCTACAAATATGATGGATATTTTTAGTGGATGGCAAATCCACTGTGGGAGGAGAAGGGAACGAGGATAGAAAAAGCAGTTGTCACTTAACTGAAAATCCTCTCACTATTGCACACATCATTTCAATTCTGAGTGTTTTTGTTGGGTTTTTTTTACTGAAAGCAGAGATCTAGGCAAGAAATACATTTGAAATAAAACAACTTGGATTTTCATTTTGAAAGTTGAGGAAAAGTATTCAAGATTATTTTGGCATGTGTTGGATTTTCTTCAACATGAAATTCAACAAAGTCTCGCAAGTCCATAGACTATTTTCATGCCACTGAATCTGCATCTTTCCATGGAAAACATTTCAGCTTTAAATATTTATCCAACATCATCAGTAAAAGAGATTTTTGTCATGACAGGAATTACAGCAGAAAGTGTTTGGTATTCTTAGAGTCCACCCTTCACAACACATTTTGCATAATACAGATTTTCTTCTGCTATATACCACTACAGTACCATGTGTCTTCACCACAATAAAATTAATTTCAAAATAAAGATTATTTGCTGGATCTAACACAGCATTATATTATTTTTTTTCCATTTTAGATAAATCAGCAGAGAGGAACCTAAAATATTGTGTAGAAAGCTTTTTAAAATTAAAGGTTAGATTCCCTCTGGGGATGAATGCAACTCAAACTGCATCCCAATAGCAACACTGCATTTTTAAACAAAGGCAAATATTAATTCATTTTATTTTAACCACATATTTCCTAGCTCTGCATACTGTTGCAGCACTTGCAAAATATGCTGTCTATTTGACAATATATAAAGTAGCTATGTGAATACAGATAAATTTAACTGAAAACAAAATGGATTTTTACAGCTTCACCTGCTCTAAATAATGACACTCTTACAGGAAAGTAGAAAACCAGGGATGCAATGTAGCCAGAGCTGACCAGTGAGAGGCCTTTGATCTCATTCCTTGCAAGAACTGTGGGCAAGAAAAAACTGTCACCCACAACTCAAAAAATAACATCCCAAAGTGCCCTGGGATTACCTGGATGCCTAGGGAGGTGTCAACATGATAAAATCACAGCGTGTCCTTTGACATGCTGCAACAGGGTCCTGTAACTGGGAGCACAGCTCATGGGCTGCCTTGGACCTACAGCATGACCCTGTCACAGGCAAGTGACAGCAGAAGGTGCCTGTCTAGTACAGCTTTCCACAGACACCCAACAAAATTCCAAGTGAATCCCTGCTGATGGGAGTGCGTCCTACACAGCAACCAGATGCAGCTCATTACACATGTATAGGTGTTCCAGCCCTCAATGCAAACCCATGAAAGCAGATAGACAGAGCAGAGAGAAACCTGTCCCCAGTGAGAAACCTCGTGCAGCTCTGGCCCTGCACATGCATGCACACACAGGCACATCCTTGGCTCCTCCAGCCTTGACCCTTCCCTGGAACTTCCAAAAGTCATCTCAGGGTCTGCTCAGGCCTGATTCTCCTAATTTTGAAAAGGTCCACAGCAGGTTAAGGAAGGGTCTTTGCAAAAGACTTCCTTATGAATTTATTGAACAATCATCTCAGTCTCCACAAACTACCAACCCAAAAGGTGAGGAAGCAAGAAGCTGTCTGGCAGGTGGGTATACTTCTGTACACAAAGACACCCACATAAGCACAAAAGCAAACATTCATGAGGGGATTTTTTGAAGTCTTTCCAAGAAGGATTTTCCTCCAGCAAAAATGGAGCAAAAGACAAATACAGATAGGAAATTTTAACCCTTATTCTTAATAATGTTTTTCTTTGAGCTTGCATTTAATGTGCAGGCTGCAAATATTGAACCACAGACATGCCTATGCCTATGCTTGTTCATAAAAGTAGTAAAAACCAAAAAGCCTATACAAACCTACATCAGTCACCCCACCACCACCAGTGACAAAGCAACACCAATACCGGCAAAAAAATGAAGTTTCTTTAAAAGACAAACAAAAACAAACAAACAAAAAACCCCATGCAGACATAATCCTGATCTCCATCACCACTTATTACTGATTTTAACATGCTGCTATATAGATGATCATTGCCCAGCATTCCACTGTCTTTGCTGAGCCCAGTGATTCAGACCATGCTGCAAAATTCATTGACCGTGCACCACTGCCTTTTCTCCTAATTGCCAGCTGCCACCCAGCTTGCAGGACAAAGAGCAAATGGTGACCAACCCCTGGAGGAGTCCTGCTGGCCCACTTCTAAGCACCTCTAAGACCTAAAGGGAAGCTGACATGTGAAAGGGAAGCTAAATGTGACAGAGGCCATGCCACCAAGACACCACCAATTGGATCAACTTCCAAATCTCTGGGCATGATGATCAAGAAGCAGCAATGGGTTGGTGAGGGCTGACCTGCTTCTGACAGGACAAAAGCTGCAAAATGTGTTGCCCTATTCTATCTCTGCTCACCTACGTCTCCAATTTATGGACTTATTCTAGCATCTGTCAGTGGAATTCCATTTAACCAATTTTGTGCCTGAGCTGTGGATGCTTTGCAGAAAACAAGGCAACTTCTCTTCCCTCAAATCCAGCCTTGCATCATGCTGAGTGCTGGATGACTACAGGAAAAAAATCCCCCTTCTGTCAGCTTCATCTCATGAGCACTAAGCATAAAGAAGGAAAAACACAGTGTCATTCAAAATGCTGCCTCTTTACAAGCATAACAAATCCTCTGTGGAGAAAAATTACCAAATTGGTTGATTTGTTCAGAGGGCCATTATGCATACAGAAATGTAAAAAATGTGTGTGTGTGTGCTATTTTCTGCATTCTTTTCTCAAAGCTGCTGATTGTTTGTGTGTGTGTAAATAAAGTTTTCGCATTCATAACCAACCACCTCCTTTTCCTCCCCTCCTCTCCTGCCTTATTCTTTTCATATTGCTTCAGTCATTTGTTCATAGCGGTAATTGCACAAAGAGATTTGCCTGAGAAATTGCAGGAGGATCAAAATAAAAAAAAAAAAATTCTTCATATTTTCATGAAACTATAACATTTCAGGCTCTTTTTCCCCTATGTCTGAACACAAATTCACTCTTCTGAAAAATATACATTTAAAACTTTGAGGCAAAGGAAATTGGAATGTTCTCCAATTATATGAAAATGATAGTGATATTGCAAAGAACAGGCTGCTAACCATCCAAAAGAGACAGAAGAGCAACAAAATGCTTCCCTTGTATCTCCAAAAGATGTGTGTAATGAACACTTGGAACACAGGAAATGTCTAAAGTCAATCATTTTAAAACATTCATAGCTGTTAAAATATCACATGCCTTTTTCTTTTATTTTTCCCTCAGGAAAAGTGGTTTAAGAATGGAAAGAGTCCTCAGCTCACTCAGTTTTCCACTGTAGAGTTCACTGCAGGAATAGCTTGACTCTGCTCCTTTCCCTGTCCTCTGTTCACCCTCCATCTATATTGTATCCACTAATGCCTCAGAAACTAACTCAGTCTTTTACTGATCTTGATTTAGGTCAGGGAGGAAGAAGGATATACTCCTTTTTACAGAACAATCAGCTTTTTCACTTTTGGTGAAGAAAAACAGAAACAGGAAACAGGAAAGGAAAATCATAAGAGGGAGGGTAAAAGGAAGAAAAATTGGAAGGGACAGAATATGGAGAGTTCCCTTTTTTATTTCTTTTTTTATTCTGTGATACTTCATATTGGCTTTAAGACTGACCCCATCAAGCTTTATCAACATCTTTCAAACTCTAAATCATACTGCAGACTTCATAATTCATAGCAGTTTATGCTCATAAGATCATAAGGCATTTTTCAGGATATTTAACTTTTAACCTGGCTTGAGAACTAATAGACTGCAAGTATGTAACTGTTCTTCAGTTACCCATCAAAGCTGATGTCGAATCAATGATTTTTTATATGTTAACTTGATATGTTTTCACAGGCTGGCTAATAAATTTTGAATTAAACTGTGGCATGCAATACATTAAGCATCTCTAGACCTAGAAAAGTCTCTATGAAAAAACATTTAAATATAATCAGCGCACTGATTGAAAGTAATTAAGCTTGTTTTTCACTAAAACAATACGATGGCATTTTTAAGAGAAAGAAAAAGGTGGCGTATTTTCTTCCCAGTCATGCAAAGCTCCTTAGATTCATCAATATCAAATTCATGAGGAATCCATTGGGAAAAAACAGTGCAAATTTTTCTGAAACATGATTGAACTACAGACCATTTGTAAAACAAAAGGATCCAGATGTCAGTGACCTGGACAACTCATTACTAACACTGCCCACAACTGAAGTACATTTTGTGAAGCCTGATAGAATAGTGTGCTTGTATTTATTGCTAGAACAGCATGTCATCATTATCTGTTAGGCACTTTCATCCATTCACTTTGCAAACAGTTTCGTAGCGTAAAAAATCAAAACTAAACCTTTTCTTTGTAATGGTTTCGTAACTACTGCAAGATTTATACATTACCTTAAGTGCAACAGATGGATTGCTAGCAGGAGACCACAAAATTGTCAGGAAGACAGTAAGAAAAGGAAAAAAAGGAAAAAATTTCAAGAGCTCTATATATAGCCTTTGAACTACCATACTACTCATCTGTCATCCTTGTGAATGCCTATTCTCCTAGAAAACTATATTCTTATCTTAGCAGGAAAGTATAAAGGCCCACAGGGCTTCCTTCCCAAACTATAAATAATAGACCTGCAGCAATGCATTGACTGTGATGTGCCTTAATTTTTATTATAGTGTATTAACCAAGGTACATCGTTGTGACCAGAGTAAAAGGCAAGCAAGGTAATATTTATGTAATAATTTCTTTTAATTTCTATTGTTCCATCTTTAGATATGCAGGAAAATGTCTACATTGTGCCATAACGTAAGTATTTACCACATTTCTCACAGTATATCCAAGGATTTCTGACCAATTTTCGAGACCCAGACTTACTCTTTCTATATGATTTAGCTAAATCGTTCCATTGATGGTACTTATTCTGTGGAAAAAAAAGCATACTAACTAATTTTTTAAAAAAAAAACCCTTTCCTGTCTATACTGCTACAAAATAGTAACAAGTTATTACTCTTACCACACATCAACATGGGATATGAAGAATACCATCCATTATGAAAATTCCAGACATATAGGGAGGCCATGTAAGGGAAGAATGAGTAACTGAAAAATGACTCATTAAAAAAAAAAAAAAAAAAAGAGAGAGAGATGAAAAGAAGAATTTACAGGAAAAAAACAGGCTACTTTTTAGAAATATATTCACAGGGGGAGACAGAGAAATTATTTTTGATTGCTGGACATGTAAGGCGAATTTCTTTAAGAGAATGAATGTCTTGCATGTTTTATACTGATGGAAAAATATTTTAATGCATAGTAAAAATAATCTAATCATTCTAAAGGCCTGGTATTCCCATCAGCAATACTAAAGGCATCTACATCAGATTATAAACATCTTCTTCTCTCCTGGCATTAAGCATTTGGAGGCTTTGCAGGTATAAAAGCATATGGCACCTATAAGAGCAGCTATAATTGGGCAATTAGGTCAAAAACTCCTCCAGGGCTCCTCATCCTCCCTGACCATGCTCAGGAAGGAAGGTGAGGAACAGCAGAAGCTCAGGAGATGGATGAAGGAAAGGTCGGAGGCACACAGACACCGTGACTGTGTCGAGCAGGAGCAGAACAAGTTTCAGAAAGTCAAGGATGATGAGCACTGGCAGAGCCTCCTGACTGCGACAAGCGCCGCGGGAGAAAGCTGCAAGCGGGCACGGTGCTTTATGAAACACACAAATGACAAAAGCTCTGCTCCAAAAGGAGCTCCATCTCCTCATTCCTTTCCAACCAGCCAACCCCAGCTCCTGGAGCCAGATCAGACACCACACCACATCTCACTGCACCACCTCGGTGTGGCGTTTTCCAAGAGGTAATCTATTTGCCAGCTTCTATTTTTGTCAGACCAACCTGTTCCCTGAAGCATAATGAAAACTCCTAGCCAGATCAATTTGTTTCTGAAGTTTCCTGGTTGCCAGCTCCACTCCGAGCTATTTCATTTTGTCTGCATGTCAGAACCATTAGTCTGGCAACTGCTTAAATCTTTCCTTAGTGTCACAGGTTTGGGGGGAGGTGCTGGATACTCGAAACGAAGCAAAATGCCTGCCCTGCAGAGACAGCACTCCAAGGGATGTGGCAGAACTAAAAAGCACTAACAGTGGATGCTGCAATGGGAGAGGTGATGAGGTTTGGGGCATTTCTCTGCAGCAGTGCAGGTGGCTCCTGGTGTGGCTGAAACCTGCCTCTGAGCTGGCGTTGCAATTAGCCGAGTAATCCTACACCATTCATGGCCTTGAGAGGAACTTATGGTTTTTTGACCCACTGTGATACTTTGTTCTGTCAAAAAGTGAGTGGCAAAGGCCAGTGTCCAAGAAGAGATGAGTCAGGTTATGCAGACAGACAAAGGCATCAGATCTGCAGCCCTGTGAGACGAGTGTGAGGCTGTCAGCGTGTTCAAGAGAGGCACAGGGGTTTTATGAAAGGCGGTGCTGAGTCATGAATGACAGCAAGGAGACAAAGGGAGATTGAAGGTGAAACAGAGTATACACAGAGAGGATTACCAGGAAAAAGCCTGTGTTTCATATCATCCTTTCCATTCTTTAGGGCTTCACAGGAAATTATGTGCCTTGGTTTTTGAAAACAGCTTGTTGCAGAAGCTGTGCGTGCTGTGCTCTTGGTTCATTCTGCATGCTTTGCTGTGAACCAGGGCAGTGCTGATTAGATAGACAGCTCATAACCCTATTCAACATTTTTTCCCCTTAGGAAGGAAAAAAAAAAAAAAAAAAAAAAAGCTGATGTAATTCCCCAGGGCTCCTTCTTTGGCTTTGCAATTGCATAGCTACACAGTCTCCCAGAGTAATTGTCTTGAACAACATCCCAGCCCCCATCTACTGAGGGACCTTCTGGCTGCATTTCCTTGTCTGTGTTTTCTGCTTTATGTAAGGAATGAAAGAGGGAGAGTGAAATCAGAAGAATGAAAAAGGTGATGAAATTTTCAGTTCAGACACAGAAGGTACATTCAGTACTGGATGTCAGAGGGAAATCTGAGAAAGACGCTTCTGCGTTCCAGACTCTGACTTCTCTACGGATGGGGTGACACTGAAGTGGGAGGCAGTGAGCACAGACAGGCTGCTGATCCTCTGCAGCAGAGGCCTTTCCAAACGGTATCAGCCTTGCAGACTCCGCTCAGATCTCTGCTTCCCTTTCCAGCACACCACGGCATCGGTTAATTGATTCTGAAAACCTGCTCCTTGATCACACCCACAGGTCTCATAAATGTGCTACGGTTAAAATCATCTTGGCCTGAAGGCTGAAGGATCACATATAAATCCAAGCCCTTGTCTGAACCCCCCAAAATATGAGTCCAGAGAAACAACAAAAAATCTGCCTTCAAACAAGCAGAAAAAGAAGACACACTGAAGGTCTGTTTAACAGAAGTAAATGCTGCATTCCCCTGAATCTGTGACTACTCATTCTAAAAATCAGCATCTGAGGAATCAAAGGAGATTCTCAGATTTGGAAGGCTAGTCACATTTGAATGTAAATAAGTGTTTATATACTAGTGGAAGGAAACGATTTTACAGTATATTGCAAACCAGCTTGCTGCCTACGTGTCTCTTTTTCCCACCTGAAAAGTAGGTCAACAGTCATGGCTTTGAAAAGCTGCAATGAGGAATTCTTGTTGAAAACAAGCAGGGTTTGAGTCACTGAACAGAAATAATAGTTTTACCTCTTGCATGTAAGACTTCAGGATAAAGCTAGAAGTCATGCACCACTGCATGATATCTGGCATTCATACTAAGAGCCCACTGCACCCCAACTTTTCCATACTCTGCCTCATTACCCACACAAGTGGATGAGTTGCAATATACTGCCTGCAGCAAAATAAAATCAGCAGCCCTCTCATGAAGAAAAATGGAAAAATGGGAGAGATGGGCTAGAACAGCTTTAAAAACAAGGAGCTATTTGGGTTAAGGAAGATGGCAAGGCGACCAAAGGATCAGATGATTCAGCATATCCCACCATTACTACCAAGAATATTACAGAATAAATGGAATAATAAACTATTTATATATGCTTGTGTTATCACAACAATACCCAAAGGAAAAATAATAATTACATTTCTTGCCTTCTCTTGGAATAAACATCCACCAAGAGCACTATGGATTTTATAGTCCCAAATCCAGCAAATATAATAGAACTTGTATTTCCCCTATGACAAAAACATTTTTCAGTTAAAAGGAGTAGGACTTGGCATATTTTTAAAAGTGACTGGGAAGGCTTCTGTCTTCTGCTGTCAGGGAATTTCCAGCCCCCTATGTGAAGCACTTACCTTCTATGGAGTTGCAGGAAAGCTCTCTACACAATTATACACGCTGCACTTAGGCCAGTACATGCTCACATACACATGCATACAAACACAGTTTCATCTGTAACCATGACTGCTGCAGTTGCATATTTTTCTTTTTAGTTTTTCTGACAGCCTACTGAGAGCACTTTATTTTACTTAAACAGAAGAAAACGCCTGGGACCATGTGGTTCTGGCTGCCCCACTTCATTCCATTACACAGTAACTGCTCAGAAAAAAAATCCCGGGCAAAAGATGAAACTTATTGATATTCTAGCTTAAATAAACATGACTGCATATGCATTAGTGAGGCAAACTGAATAATAAAATTCCAAACAACACAGGATGGAATAATTGCATTTTGTTTAGCTATACAATGAATTTTAAATAGCCCTCAAAAAAAAAAAAAAATAGGCATTTTATTACTTTGGTTGAATTGCAAGCATTGGTGGTGTTTGTAATGTGTCCAGTAATTCTGGTGGATCCTTGTCAAATTGCAGCAGGCTTTCCATTTGGATTCTCTCCATCATTAGGTCTTATTTTCCTGTCAATTTGCCCATTTTCTCATGAGTTTCTTTCAGACAACAGACTGGGAAACATACCTTCAGCAGCAAAGAAATCAAACAATCTATAAAAATAAAAATATGTTTAAATAATTATTTCCAAAAATATGGTTTATCAGAATGTATAATATGAATGCTAGATTCATGGTAGCAATTTCAGTTCTCTGAAGCATACAAAAAAGCTTTGCTTTTCCATATTTTCTTCTAAAACATAGTGGATACTTGGATTCTGTTTAGGACTCTTGATATGCATTAAAACAGCCCAAAAACTGCTAAGTGGTCAAACTCAGCTGTGATGAGAGTTGGGGTTTAAGCTGCATAGCAAGTTTAAATTAGTGAGAAAAGGGGTAGATGCTAATGTTTTTCCACTGGTGCCAGTCTAACACTCAAAACTGACTCCAAAACCTTTTAAATCATACTGGAAACTTCTGAGAGTTAGAACTGATCCTATGTTTATTATGGACACTAATGTAGATTTAAGTAAACATCAGTTTACACCAAGTCTGAACTCTACAGTCCTCTTTACTTCTGCTGAAATCCTGCTCTTATTTGTTCCAGGATCCAAGTCACTTCTTGCATTAATCAGTGCAATTTTCTGAGATTACTGGAATGGCACTAGATTAAGTCAGCAGAGAAACTGGCTCTCTGCGTGTATCCTAATTTTACATCCCCATGAAATACCACATCACTCACACCAATCTGGCTCTCTCACTTGGAATGAGTTTCACAGCACTCTCTCACAGCGCAGCCTCATGCCATCACTGCCTTGGCTGTTTAATCTGTCCCTGGATCCCCAGAGAGACCTCCTGGAGCCTGTTCATTTGAGGCAACATTTAACAGACTGGGGCTTTTTCTTCATATTTTTCTTTTTTTTTTTTTTTTACAGTTTAGTGGACATTCAGAAACAACTTCAGGAAAAACAAGAGGTGGTGAATTGGTACAACAAACAAATTCCCATTCTTGTTGTTTTGACTAGTGCTGCAGAGGAGGCTGCAGCTGCATCACTCCCAGGAGGTTCTGTGATGCTTGGCAACTCTGTACACTGCTTATTCTGCCCGTCTTTTTGAGCTGACATGGAAGAGCATGGCACAGACAAGCTGGAGAGAGCTTCCCAGATTTTGGTACTGCAGAGAGCAATGGGCACAGGGAGGACAGGTTTTGGTCTGCTATTCTGCAGTTCTGAGTCAGGAGCCACCTCAAAGGGCAATGACCTGGTGAGGAAAGGATAGAAACTCAACTTGTCCAAATGCTTTTGCACTCCCAGCACCTAAAAATCCCCAAAATGATGCCGACAAAACTGTCCTGTGTGGGATCCTCCCTGGTAGTGTGGAACTGCAGTGCTTACACACTGATTGCTGTCTGGGCTAGAGCAGCATTTGTAGGTTAAGACCTTCCACACCTTAAACCAAGCCCTCTAGAGCACCTGCCCCTTCCCTCACCCCCTCATTCTGCCTGAAAATGTAGAAGGAAATACTCTACACAAGCAGTCTTTTGTGAAGGCAATGTGACCCATTGAATGCACAGCTTTCTTTGCTCCAGAATGTACAACATGGGTGAGTAGTTTCTGGGGATCAGAAAAAGCTGGAAGATACAGAAACATCCAATTCTCTATGTTTGAAGCAAAGTAGGTTCAATAGGACAAGAGGACAGTCTTAAGATGCACAGGGGAGGTTCAAGTTAGACTTTAAGAATTTCTTCACAAGAAAGGTGAGTGGGCATTGGAACGGGCTGTCCAGGGAGGCAGGGGAGTCACCATCCCTAGAGATGTTTAAGGAAAAACTGGATGCGGCACTCAGTGCCATGGTCTGGTTGACAAGGCGGTATTCAGTCACAGGCTGGAGTCCATGACCTCAGTGGTCTTCTCCAATCCAATGGATTGTGGGATTTACAAGGATAAACGACCCTCTACAGCCAGGAGAAGCACCTGGGCTGTGAGGGATCCTCTGTGCCAAACAGCCGCTTTGGTCCCGACAGGCTCAAAGCCCACAGAGGGTCGTTTTCTCTTTTACTGCTGTAAAACCAGTCCAGCAGCGCGGCGGTGCGGGGACACTGGCGGTCCTGGCCAGCAGTTCCCGGGTGCTGGAGGCGAGGTCCCTGCCCGGGCCGGAGGAGCGCCGAGGGATGGGCCCCGCCGGCCGGAGCGGGCGCTGGGCGCTCCCCGGGCCCCGGGGTCAGCTCCGGCCCCGCGCCGCTACCGCCCAGCCTGGAAGAGAGGGGCACTGCGGCCCGGCCCGCTCCGCCCGTGGGCAGGCACAGGGCTGAGGGTGAGGGCTGTCAGGGCGGCTCGGGCTCACCCCTGCGAGAGCCTGGGTGAGGGCTGTCAGGGCGGCTCGGGCTCACCCCTGCGAGGGCCTGGGTGAGGGCGGTCAGGGCGGCTCGGGCTCACCCCTGCGAGGGCCTGGGTGAGGGCGGTCAGCGCTGCTCAGCAAAACGCCTTGGGGCGGGCAGGGACAGCCGCCCCTGCCCCTTAGGGCATTGCCCCTTCGCCTTCCTCTTCCTCCTCTGTAGCCCCTCAAGAACTGGAACTGAGGGGGATTCAAGGTGTAAGCAGAGCGCAAGATAATTTTGTGGCTTCTGTAGGGCAAGGTAGATACAACAAATTTCCCTGGCAGAGGTTCCTCCCTGCCCATCTTCCCGGAGAACATCACCACTCAAACGGGATCTCTCGAGGCACTGGTAAGGCTTGACCCACTGGAACCAGCGGAGAAAAAACGCTGTTCCTGTCGATACACAGAGTGCCCTAATCCCCACTGCTCTCTTTGCCTGCAGGAAAACTTTATTCGATTTTTCTCTCTTTTCCAGGCTTAATGATCAATTACATAAATACCAGCTTCAAGTCACTTTTCCTACAGCTCCTTTCCCCGCCGGCCCGCAGCCCTGGCGTTGCACACTTTGTCTGGGCTAAACCCTTCCCTTGGAGTCTGGACTAAACCCTTCCCTTGGAGTCTGGGCTAAACTCTTCCCTTGGAGTCTGGGCTAAACCCTTCCCTTGGAGTCTGGGCTAAACCCTTCCCTGGCGTTGCACACTCTGTTTGTCTGGGTTAAACCCTTCCCTCGCAGCCTCTGCGTGCTCAGGGGCCGGGCAGGGAGAGCCGAGGGGGGAGAGCCGGGCTCTTGTCCTCTGACCTCTGCTGGGATAAGAAAAGCAGGTTAAAAGGTCAAGGAAAACAATTGCAAGGCTCCTATTGCTTGAATAGCATGCCAAATAAACTTATCCTGGGGATTTGGAATGATCCTTTTATGGGAATTTCTGCCTCCCCCGGGATTGTGCAGGCTGATTTTATGGGGCATGCTCAATTATTTTGGGGGAGGGGGTGGCAGAGCTGGAGCTCTTCTTAGCACCCTTGTTTAAGGACGAAGAAGTACAAGGGAGGAGGAGGAGAGCACTGCAGCCTGGTTTAACTCTCCTTGAGCTGCCCTGAAATTTGTCAGCTGATACATTGACTTTTTTTCTGAATTATTTCTAATCTGTAACATCAGCATATAAAATCAAGGAGAAAATACAGGCCTGCTGCACCTTTTACACAAAGTGCACTACTGTGACTCCATTTACTAACGGAGTTGCTGTTGTATATGAGAGCAGACCTTTCCCTAAGTCTGAATAAAAGAATACTTTGTTATCAATAGCTGCCTGGTAGTCCTGACGATGGAACCTTGTTCTATAAGTACATTGGGTTGGTTCTATACTGTTCAAATTTTAGCTGAGTAAACTGGCAAGCCAGCCCCTTCCTTCAAGAAATCAGTTTCTTGGAATTAACTCTTTCACATGCCTATAAATTACTCAGGGCTTTTAAAATAAAACTCAAGAAAAAATGTACTTAAGAAAAATTAAGCAAAATAATTCCCATGTTTAAATTTTTTAGAATTTTCTGACAAAGGTCATTTTTTTTTAAACCAAAGTTTCTCAGGGTAGAAAGTAATTGGATTTTTACCAATCAGTTTTTCAGCTGAATCTTTATTCTTTTTTCCGTGTTGGTAAGAAATCGTGGATGAACCCCCAAACCCTAAGGAAACCACTTGTCATTGTGAGGCTCTTCCAAGAGACACCAGCAGCCTTTGGTGTCCAACAACAGGGGGAGTGCTGGTGAAAGGGAAGCCCCAGCTCTCTCCTTACTGTGCCATCGCCTTTGCCCTTGGGTCAGGGCCTGATCTACCAGTTGTACCGGTTAGTGGTGGAAAAAACCCAGCCCGTGTGGGCAAGGCTTTGTGTAGGCACTGTTATAGCCCCGAGTCAAAATAGGCAAGTAAGCACCAGTCTGGCACCAGGGATTTCCTGCATTTGCATGTGTAAGGAGTCATACTGGGGTTGTGGGCAATTCTGAAGAGCTGGTAACTCCAACAGAGAAAGTCCTTTTGATGTAGGGAATTGCTTGGAAGTCTTGGATGAGAAAAGAACTGGAAAAATCAATATATTAAGAAGAAACTCTGCTTAGTTAATCAAAAGGGTTTTTAATTCGATAATCTTTTGGGGTAACAGGGAGAATGAAGCAGAAAATATTTCCTTGTGTTAGAGAGCTGAAGATGCTTCTACAGAAGCAATGTAGATGCAGAGCACAGAGGTTACATAAATTGTAATAGATACATTGAGGTTTTTTTAGTAATTTTTTCCTCTTCAGAAGATAGTAGTTTGCTTGCAAGTACTAGGAGATCCTGAAATATGAATGAACAGTATTGAAGTATACTTTCTTGAAGTGTGGATCCTTGAATTGCTGGCTCTCTGGTTTTTGTTATTAAAATGTCTGTGTTATAAAATGTTAGCCATCACATCCCTGAAGGCAGCTAGGAAAGATTGGGAAGTGCAGGGAGGTCCAAATGGGCCATTTCACTTCACCTCCAGCCTGGCCCATCATCTCTGTTTCTGTATAAAAGCCCAGGCACTGCGAGTCCCCAGGGAGGCTGCACACTGCTGAGCACAGCAGCAACAGGGGGCTGTGGGATACCCCTGAATCCCCGCAGAGACATGACACTCCCTGGGAATATTCCAGTGGCTGGGAGCAAAACTGGGGCTCCTGGGCAGGTGTGAGCTCCACCTGGTTAGGCACAGTTTTGAGGGAGTTTCTATGGGGAGAGGGTCATCAAGCCTCATTGCTGGCCCTATTTGCAGGCTAGGATGCTCAGGAATGCAAGCTGTTGTTTCATCACTCTTGTCCCTGAGTGACACATCACTTGTGTCCTCCTAAGAGGGAAAATAATGTCATAATTTTAACAGAGAGGTTAGTCATCTCTTTTTGTGGGGCTATAAAAGTACTGCCCTTCTGTGAGAACCTGAGAAACAGAGTAGGTTTGCTCGGCACAGGAAGAGCCCAGCTACTACAATTTTTGTCGTTGCTGTTCACCCAGGGCTGGGAGAAAAATAGTCCCATCTCCTTGCTGTTGCTATGGGAACTTTTTTGGAGTTCTCACAACTTCTTTCAGTGCTGTTGGAACAATGAGGAATATTGAGCAAAGAGTATCAACCATCATCCAAAGCACTTTAACAAATACCAAGCTTTATTTAAAACTGCACCACCATCAGCTCTTGCCAGCTCTTGCCTAATTATGTTGCAGCAAATATGGTGGCTTTCCAAGAACTCTGCTGCAGCCCCCCACAGCTCTGTTGCTCATCCATTTGGGTCACCTACCAAGTCACGCTTTGCCTTGCAGTAAAGCAAATTCTGTGTACGTTTCCTTGTGATGGTGTGATTATTTTATTTATTCAAGCAGCTCTCTGAAACACTAGAATAGAAAGGCATATGGCGTGGCCTACTTGCACAAGTCAGAGTCAATTTGTTATTTTCAGCACTGGTAACTTACTACATTTGATACTTTTACTACGTTTGATAATTCCCAGTAGATTCACTTTTCTGCCCAACTCTGATCTTTAATGCATTAACATTAAGAAACCTGGGTTTTAAGCATATGCCTATATTCTGAAACACTGCAATTGGTTTCTTGATGCAGCTATTCCTTTACCTTAATTCTTTACACTGTGTGGGCCACATTTTCAACAGCTTGCATCCAGGAACCTGTTGCAGCACAAAAATCATGATGTCCCTGTTGAGAAAAATTCCTAATTTCCAAATATGAATCAGCCACATGTTTAAGTCAGTGCATTTCTTGATTTTCACTCAAGGGCAAGTTTGAGAATTTTTAAAATTATTTTTCTGGCATCTACCGGTATCATAAGTTTGTGACAATATTTTATTTAATAATTGTTTCTTCTTAAGGTTAGGATTAGTAATTATCTGTAATTCTATGCAACATCATGAATGTGCCTAGTGACATCAGCACAGTAGTGACCTGTTGCACTGAAATAGAATAAATTTTCTCTATTAGAATTTGGGAGTAGGAAAAAGGAAGGGTTTTTTTCTTTAATTTTAATTTTAACCTCCCTTTAAGGATGCATTCTTCTCTTAGAAAATAGTGGGAAAAGAACTAATTCATTCTACAAATCGTAAAAGGAACAATAAGAGAAGTACTGAAATCAAAGTGCTGCTAATCTCAGTTTCAGGCGAGCAGATGAGAAAAAGCTATCAGAATCAAAATGTGTGTGATTCTTCTTTCAAAAATTGGTAAAAATTGAAAACTCTGGAACCATTTCTGTGAGTTAAATATTATATGTTTGCCTTTATGTCGGTGAGCACCTGAGAAAACTGGCAACCAAGCTGCTGGGCTACACTCTCTAGGCTCATATGAAGGGCTGCTGTGAAGATTAGAAACTGACATCCCTTGGATGTAATTTGCATAGGTGCACACTCCGTGCACTATTCCTTGGCTTTCTGCCATTCTTAAATCCGGGCAGGGAGTGAAAAACACGAGACTCTTCCCTCCCTTTGGTTAAGAGGAATAAAGCCCTTAATCTGCTCTGGAGCTGGGAGCTGAATGCCTGCCTGCAGCATGGTGACATAATCCTGTTTAGAGGGAAAATTAAGTTGAAGTTCACCAGGAGACCTTCTAGAGCTGAATGAGCCAAGGGCTCTTGTGATGTGGTGTGTAGCAAGGCTGGATGGTGTTTGGCTTCAGAGAGCTCCCACAGTGTGGGAAATAGGCTGTCTATAGCCACAGTGGTTCAAGGTGTTCAGGTTGCTGTCCTGCCACCCCATGCAGCTGATGCACGTTTCAATCAAACCTTTCTACAGTGTACAGTGGCACAATCAAGGATTTCACTCAGTGCTTCTGAGTCCTCGTCTCTGTCACCCCCAGTTCTTTTCCCACACTGAGGGGTGTGCTGAGTAACTACACACACTTGTAATTGTGCTTGTGGATGGAGTGAGGCAAAGAGCCTGGCTGCATTTGGTTTGGGACAGGAAGCCTTTGTGGGAAGGTCAAAATCCTAACAGTTCCCATTCCCAGCAAAAAGTTATATGATGGTAACCATGGCCACAGCTCTGCAAGCATGGCTCCCTCCCAGCCCACCTCTCCTCCCTTCTGCTGGAACCCCAGATGTCTCGAGTAACGGGGCAGCAGCTGGCTTTGCCAAAGGAACCACCTCATGGCTGAGGAGAGAAGGCAGGGACTGCCTGGCTCCCTGAGGGGATGGGGTCAGGTCAGAACTAGCTTAGGGGTGCCAAGCAAAGAGAAAATGTGACTTGATTCACAGTTTCAGCTCAGCTGCATGCATTTTGCATTGTCACAGGTGAACAACTGTTCAGTCCAGAGTGTCAGCCTGATGGGCTCTGCTCACAGGGTTTGGCTGAAACCAAGTTAAATGAGTCTGCTGAGGGGCAGAGAGGGAATGACCTGTGAAGCAGAGCTCTAAAAAAAACCACACTCTTGTACCAGAGCAATTGCTGCTACAAGGTCACATAGCAAAGGAACATTTTCCATCCTGAAGTTTTTATTGTAGAGATGATGTGAATATTTTCCTTGTGGATCAAGGAGCAGGAGAGGTAAAGGTAATTTCAGGGCACTTTTTTCAGAAGCTAGGCTTCAGCTAACCTCACCAGCAAAAGTCCCATCCACTGCAGCAGAAATAAATTAAACCAATGCCAAGTGCCTTTGTAAATCCCACTTAAGATACCATTAATTTCTATCAGTGTTGATAGTAGCTGTCTGCATATTGATTTTTTATTGTAAAATCGTCCTTTGGTCTCTGCCTATTGCCTTTTTTACCAGTAGTCAGTGTTCCCCACCTCATCTAATCCTATTCCTCATCCTTTCTAATTTTCATAGCAATTAATTGTACTGATACAAGCCCAGTGTATTTTTCAGAGTTTATCTATATTTATTGTCACTAAATTTTTTCATCTCTGTTTAAAAAAATGTTCTGAAATATATTCAAAATTTAACTGGAAAACATATTGGGAATTGTAGGCACAGTCTCAGAATGACATTAAAAAATGCAGTAACTTTTAAAAATATTCCTGTAAATTCCATAAAAATAAAAAAATACCAATTTTTCCATTAATTTTTCACTAACCAATTGTGATATTCCGTTCTTGACCACGTTTTATCCCTGCAGGACATTATTTTTTAGTAATGTAACTCTGTTTCTAGCTGTACTGGACAACAATTTCAAAGCTCTCATTTTTTCCAAGGTGAAGAAACTTCTTGCTTTGAGGCTTTGGAGCTCCAGAATAGCTCAAATTACTTGTGTTTCTTTTTCCACTCGCTGTTAGTACTTTGAGTCAGCAAAACAGGAAATGTCAAGGGATTGCTGAGGTATGCTCCAGGTATAATAAATGGGTAGAAACATTGTCATCTGTTCCTGTGTATTAGGAATTTCTGCTGGAAGAGTTGAGATACTGCTAAAACTGAAGGATATTTCAGATCTTCTCCAGATAAAAGAGAGGTTATGGTGGTCAGAGAGAAAACTAACTCAAAGGCAGACAGATGTGTTCTAAAAGTAAAATACACAGAGGAGCATCTTTCCTCGACTGCCAGACTATGCTTTAGCTGGACTTGAGTTTGCAAAGAGCACTTTTTTATGATGATCTGAATGCACAAGAGATCACCAGGCAAAACAGCTTTTCCAGATGTATCTGTGCTTTGGAGTTGCAGGGCACTGTAGGTCTCACAGAAAAAGAGTTTAGTTTCTGGTTTTGGCTCAAATTCTCTCATACAGTTATCTCAAAATTAACGTGAAGTCTGTCGACCAGAGGCAAACAAAGCAGGCTTACATTGAACTGAGATCATAATTTGGCTTATAGTCTCCTACTTAGACTGGTCTGTTGTTTGCTTTAAATCAGAACTGAGGAATTGCAAAAGAGAACAAAAACATGATCAACAATAACCATGATAAAAATTACTGTTTTCAGGAAGCAGAAGAGTTTACAGCATTCACAGCCTCTGAGTTTAATTAATGGAGTTATATATCTGAATGTGAGTAAGATTTTACAACAAAAAAAAAGAGTATCAAATCTGACCTATCAATCATCTGGGGTATAGATCAGCCATTGACTGTCTGTACTTGATACCATTTCTCAAACAGCTTTGTATTTGAGGGAAAAGCCATAACTCAGCTGGGCAATTCTCTAAATATTTCAAATTGTAGTGGTTATTAAGAATTCATAAAAACAAAAGTTAGGTTTCATTTTCTCATTTACAAGTAAGTGTTTACTTAAAATTTTCTGGTTGCTTGTGCACAGAAGTGCACAGGTGAAGATCCAGTTTTGTTAAAAATCCCTCAATTTTTATTACATGAATTTGGTAGTATAATGGTGTTTTGCTCAGCAAGCACTGCAAAAGATTTCTTCTCTTTTTCAAATTTTCTCCTGGTGCCATAATATTGAATAGTGACAGTTTTGAAGTTGCTACAGGAAAATTATTCTACTGCCTTTTTTCCCCTTCTCTGTTTAGGAGCCTCCAGGAACAAAGGGCAACACGTGGCAGCCAGTCCTGCAATGTTGAATAGCTGTTCTCTATTCCCAGCCATCCCACTGGGTCATCATCATCCTCAGTGAGTAAAGGCAAAGTGTCTACAGGATTGTTAAGATGCTTCCCTGCATTCACAGAGGGCAGACTCAGGAACTTCCTCTGCCACTCATGGCCTGTGAGACCTGTAAAGGTTTCAAGCTCAGCTTCCAGATCTTGTTAGGCATCTACATTTCATTTCTTTCAGGGCATGTGCTAAAACAGAAGTACAGAATAGAAACTCCTTCACAAAGAGACATTTAGACACAAAAGCACAGGCTGTGAATGCTAATACTACCCTGGCACCTAACTCAGGCCTATACAGAGAGGCTTAAATTTAGGAAGAGGCAAAAAGGACTTCAGTATGTCCTACTGGCCACCCGCCATGTTATCTGAGTGACTCTTATTCCCAGGCCCAAAGCCATTCAGAAAGACTGAAATTCTCTTTTTTTTTTACATTCTGAGTCACCTAAGAATCATCATAATGAGTCCTTTTGAGAACTGAGTTGAAACATCTCTCGGTTGCATCTAAACTCTAGAGCAGATTCTTGCCATGTGATATGACCCAAAGTCATGTCTAGCAAAGCTTCCAGCCCCATGAATTTGTAGGAGTATTCCATGACTATCTCCCCAGCTAAGGACTCAGGGTTCTTTCTGGTAGGTTATTGGATTGGGGGAAGGGAGAATAATGTGTGTTCAGGTCTCACTGCAATATATTTTGGGAAGCATCTGAATGTGGAACTGAGAAACTATTCTAGGTTCTTAGTTACACATTCTATCTCTATCCTCCATTGCTGAAATGAAGAAAATACCTGTTTGAATGTATTCAAACAGAAATTTATCTTATTTATTACATGAGCATAATTCCAATGAATCTTGCAAAGAATTCATATGCTATGAAGTTGGCATCTATGGCTTAGCCTTGAGTGCCATATCAAACTTTGACAGCTTAAATGTGAAACATAAGGCCTCTTGTCCTGCTTTTGTTCAACTTGCCTGACCTAAGCTAAAGCTGTCACAAGACCCTAGAGACAACTGTATGCAAAGGTAAAGGAAAGACCTATAAATCCATGTGTTTCTTTCAGACCTTTTATCTGATTATTTGGGAATTACTTTAGCTAATAAGTTAAATTTGCTTACACTTTCCAAGTGTAGCATTCAGCACAGGAGTAGGATAGACACCCTCATATTGGTGGGATTATGTCTTTGTTCAAAATTACAGCTTTTGATTCAGATTTACAGTCAAGATATTTGTCAGTTCAAGAGTCTGCATCTCAGTTTAGGCCCATGGCATCCCAAGAACGAAATCAGTTTGCAGATATACACCTAAACTGATATACTTTATTAGATTCTTTATTCTGATACACTTTTCTTTATCAGGTATATATAGGTATATACCTAATATACTTTCTATTTTGTACCTGCTGTCCCATGTCATGCCATCTAACAGCTGTTGGAGCATGCACAGAAGGAGAGAACAAGGAAGCAGAATGGATTGGTGAGCATGCTGGTCCCTTCCAGTGTGCCCACAGGATGCAGCTATGGGATGCTCACATACCTGAGCAGTCAGGATGTTGTTATGAGTTCCATAGTTCACTTGTAGCCTAAGTGTCTCGACTCATGAGGGTTTCTTGTTGAGATCTCCAGTCTGATATTCACAGTCCTCTCCCATATGTGAATATATCCTATCAAAAGCCAGGAAAACCTGAGAAGAGATGCAAATGAGGCAAAGAAGGAACACAAATCACTAGAAGTGCTCATTTGATGGTCCTCTTGTCTTCTCTTTCCATTCTGTGTGAAGGAGTTGCTCTCTGCCATTGTTACTGTCCTACTGTGTGAGCATCTAGCACAGATATGTCTGCCCCTGCATGATAATACTGTTCTGAATCTTCCTGGAGATCTCCAGCCCAAGTGTGGGATTAATAATTCCTAGCACATGCAATAGAGAAATAGAACTGAAGTGCACTTCATGCACTTCATGCACCTACGGCAAAATTTAGCTCAAAGTAAAAATTTCAAATATGCTTATAGAAAAGACTGTCACTTGAAGACCTAGTCAGTTAAAAGCTCATTTGCTTTTTCAAAAAGATCTGTATTTGCAGTGGTTTTCTGCAAACGGTTCAGTCCTATTTCCTTTACTTATCTCAAAAAAAATGCCACAGGTCGATTACAACATTTCTGTAGGAAAGGAAGGGCAGTCGTTCCACAGAACATCTACCTTAATTACATGGTTTCTGAGCTGCAACACCATGGCTTGTAGTTCAGTTGTTGCATAAACTCCCCAGTGGGGAATCTGAACAATATTTAATTAGCCAGGTCCTGCTGTGTGGTACTCCAAACACCCTGTTTACCCAATTAAGACAAAGGTTGTGTGATCTTACAGTTAGTAAGAGTCTCTATATAACTGCAGCTGGAAACTGGAAATGTAGAACATCTTTCTTTGCAACTTTTAATAGTGCTGTGTCTAAATAACACAAAGCAGATAGAGAATAAGAGAGTAAGAAATCCTTTCCAAAACATCTGGTTTAAACATCTTCATGATGCAAAGGAGGCTCAGCTAGCAATAGGATTCTGGTTCATGGCATGTTCTGTTGTAATAAAATAAGACAGAAGACATTTGAGATGACAGTTTAGGTCTCTAGGAATTTGCCTAAATAAAGAATCTTCAAAATCAATACACCCTGTACCAAAATGCACATGAGAACTACTGTATATTAAATGTACTGAGAAGCATATGGTGCTAGGAGACAGAAAGGAACACACTTAGTATTCATATGACTCTTCTCAACTCATTCCAACAAAATGTTTTTGTCCAGAATTGAACGAGAACATAGAAAATGCTCCAATAACATGATGCAGCTTTTGCAAAAACTTTCATTTTATTAGTGGTGAAATAATTCCCTCATCTACAAGATAGCCTTGAAAATGTCTCTCACCCTGGGGATCATTCCATCCAGAAAGGAGACTGCAGAACGTTGCATTGCCTTGAAGAGCACTGCAAGCTGCAGACCTGCTCTTCTGGGTCTGGTAGACTCTACTGCAGTCTAGTTCCCTTTTGTCTTCAGTCTCCATCTTGATATTGCTATTCCAAGGACTGTGGGCTCCTGATATCCTCACAAAAATCTAACAGTAGTCTTCTCTAATGGTTTTTTTAAAGTATGATCTCTTAAAGGCCTATTTCAATGTTTAACTCTATAATAAAGTACAGTCTTCATTTTCTTACATTGCTCCTGAAATAATCTGAAAGTGGAAAATCTGGGTCCATTTGATTTTTCCAATGAAAAATCAAATTTAAAAAATCATCAAAATATAAAATTCCACATTCATCAAAAACCTATTTCAAATCAACTCTGTTTCTAACACACATACTAGAAATCGAGTCTGGGCTTTTCTTTAGATCACAGTGAATTGTGCTGTATTAAAATTTACACGGAAGAAAATCATAAAAGAAAATCCTTGTCCTTTCAGTAAAATTCAAGAGATTTTATGCCTTTGAATTTAATAGGGAAATTGATAGAAAGTTTTCAAAATAATGTTACAAGTAAAGAATATTTTAAAATCTGTGTACTTTACCTTTTACTTATTCATGCCAGAAGATATCTGCAATATTAGTTTGTACTTGCCAAGAGTTTTCTTAATGTAGATATCTATTGCTAGTTGTGTTTCATCCCAGAATTCTCCCTTCTCCACTGATGGAGAACAGATAGTGTTGTGTGTGTATGTGCATGTATATGTGGGTGGGAATTGTAGTCATTATTGTCTGGTCACACCAGCTGAAGTCATTTGTAGGAGGTGGCAGGACAGCGAAAACTTAGGTGTTGCCATGGCCATAAGCTACACACATATATTGCTCCAGTCCTTCCTGTGCTGTAATTTCCTTTGATCATACCAATGTTTGTCTCTAGAATTACTTTTACATGAAGCCAGAAGCACTCTGGAAACATTGAAGGGATTGGGAGCAACAGCTGAGTCAAGGAAGGGGCTCGTTGTCACTAGCATTTGTAGTCTGCAAAAATTGTTTGGCTGGTATTTGCAATTTTTATAAGAGAAACTTAAAACTGCCCTTACTAGGTGGGTGTAACACTAGTGATGTGTGCAAGGATTGATGACTAAACTAGGAGGATGCAGTAATCCCTAATTCTCATCAAGTTCCCTGAAGTGAAGAAGAGCTATCCAGATTATAAAATTTTGATCCTTTTAAGAATCCAAGTGTAAGTACTTTTTAAAGATTTCATTATGTTTTGCATTATGTAATTGCATATCTAGCCTTACCTGTAAAATAGATAAGGAAAACTATGTATTTAAAAGATGATTGAAAATTAGTCATTAATCTGTAGAGGTGAAATGATCAGCAAATCTCAAAGAGTAGGAAGCAAACCAAAATCACACTGGCAATAACTTTTACAACCTCATGCAAAATCTATCCAGAGAACTTGTAGGAAATCTATTACTCAGTCTTTTGGAGTTAAATTCAAGATACGCTACTAAGCACTGCTTTCCCTTTTAGACATGTAAGGCTGGTATTTAGGCAAAGCCAGCAGTGACAAACTTCACGCTCAGCTGCTGTCTAAAGCACCTGGACACATATGGCCACATTCATACTAATAACTTCAATTGTGCCAGCGAAAGACTCTAGGCACTGGAACTCAAGTCTTTTATTCTTTACACAATCAGCAGTCTTTGGCTCTTTCTGGATTTGGATCAGCCATCACCATCCTGAATATTCCTCTAACTTAGTTCAGGACTTTGCACAAACCAAGTGGAGACTGTCTCCACTTGACAACGTTAAAGTGGATGCCCTACTTGGATGCTAAAAGAGCTTAATGGTATGGATTTGGATTTGCTATAGTGTCAAAGGAGGGGTCAGGGATTGTTTAACTTCCTTTTCAGGACATGTCCCAGGTATAGAGAAGGGAAATTCAGATAGAAGTAGCCCAGCAGTTTCTGCTTCGAGGTATGTGTAAATTTGCACCTAATTCCTGGCCATGTTTAGAAACTGGTGAATTGATCTGGTGAAGAAATGCATGTCCCAGCCCTAGAACAAATATTTTTTCTAGGATGGGAAGAGATTTGAGTCTTTGTGCCCTGTAATGCATGTAGCTGTTTGGAAGGTTCTGGTCATCTCAAAGAGCTGACTGTTAGTTGAAGGGATATCACGCCTCAGACCAGCTGGCTTACTATCACAGCACAAAGGCTGGAAGTGAACAGTAAGACCTGAATATGTTTTCAATTAGATTTCATTTTCCAAACTCAAAACTTATATTAATTGATACTTGAAAATTATTTTTCTCTGTTAGTGTCTTGGTATGTGTAGTCAAGACAAAGGAAAGATGTCTCATAGCTCAGAACATACAGTGCATTTATTTTTTTTTTTTTTTAAGTGGTCTTTTGTCTGCATTTTGGCTTCTGAGGCAACATTTAGTTACAAAAAAAGTTGTCTTCCTTTCAAAAATGTTGAGTGCTCTTGAATCCTACGCAGTTATGTTCCCACATATTGAAAATGCTAGGCTGGAAGAATTTCTAAGCACTGTTTAGTAGACAAAAGCCTAAAGGTTTTGTTTACCGACTCTTTCACAAAAGAATAATCAAACTCTGTAGAGAACTGCTACTCCACTTACTTGTTAGCCTTATTTTGACAGCCTTTGCTATTCTGAACTACTTTGTAAAGGGTGGGTTCATGTGGAAGCTAAAAAAGTGAAATCATATTTACTGTCAGAAAAATACGCGTGTTTTAATCTTTCATGTGCCACCAGCAAGCAATCAAAGATGTCGGTGGTAGCAGCCCTTGTAGTTAACCCAGTGCATGTTCATTAAACGGCAGGGGGTACCCAGAGTGTTTATTTCAGTAAAAACAATTAAGCATATATACATTTATTTTTCAGTGTTAATGATTCCCTGTTGACAGAGCTGAAAGCGAGTGCTTCTTGAGTCTCCAAAAGTGATTATTAAAGAGAAATGACTGTCAGTCTTCTAATTTGGGTGAATGCCAAATAGACCAAAGGTGACAAAAAGGGGGAAAAAAAAGAAAGAATATTCAGGGCTCATTATCAACGTACTCTGTCTTTTTTATTTTTTTACATTGTCACAAATAAGCTTCACAGCTTTCCCTTCATTATCAAACTACTGCCCATAATACAGTCACATTTTCAATTGCATTATGATGTGGTTCCATATACGCCTGAGATTATTTCTGCAGCCTAATTTCTTTCTTGGAATCATTCATCATTTTCTTTATAAAATATTACCTCTCCTACTGCTGTTTGTCGACCTTGTCTCCCATATGTGGAGGATTTCGCTCGCACTCAAGTGAACCGTTTCATGGGAAAAAAATAGGGGATTTTCAGGCTCTCCAAATCTGTCGAGAAAAAAAAACAAACCCTGTCATGGTGCCAGCAAAGCATATTCTCTGGAAACCATGGCTATTAGGACTCAAGCTAGCAATTGGGTACACAAAAGCCAAGAAGAAAGAGGTCATGCTCTTGGCATTGTTTTATAAAGCAAAAATAAGGGATGAATAAGTTCAGGGCCCTAAAAAGGTGTGGTGTTCCTAATAAGTTGGCTCACCCTGTTAATGAGAGTTAGCAAATGTTCATACTGTGTGTCTTTCATATTGCTGCAGACCAAGTTCTGCTGGCTCATCACGATTGTTATCTCTACTGGAAAGCAAGCAAACCTCTCATCTGTGTGAGATCTGATGTGACATTCTGTGTTTTAGTCAATTCCAGCTGGCTGCTCCAAAAAAGCAGGCAATGTTTCATAGGTAGCACAGCTATTTCTTTCTTCAATCCCCTGAAGCAGTAGCTGTGGGGCTGTACTTACAGTGAGGTAAGGAACTGTAAATTCATATTCTATTATATATAGATTTTTTTATCACCTCTTTCACCATCTTTTTAGTAATACAACTGCATTAGGTGACGTGACTAAATGTCTCCTTCTTTTATTTGTTTTGACAGTCTCCCATTTTTAATACATCTCTGAATGCATTGTATGTATATCTCTGGACTTCATAATCTGTTTAAGAGCCTAAATTACACACTCCAGCCATACAAACATTATTCCTCTCTGACTTATTAATTTCTAACTTGAAGACAAGTTAATGTAAGTCTTCATGTGATGATTTTAGGCAGAAATTGGAAGGCAATGCAGAGTAAAAATCATCTGCTAGCATAAATACCAACTGCAGTCTGTTTATTTCAGTAGAATTATGGCTGAGGATCAGCTTCCTGGTGGATCACATTCATTTAGCCTTTCAAACAGATGTGTAAGACATATATCTTCTATGATCACCCTATCATGGAGTGACTATCCTATAACCTTTATCAGAAGCCAAAATAGGCTCAGGAATATATATCTTCCATTGACTCCTGTCCAAAAGAAAACAGTGTAAATTTTAAGACAAATGGACATAAGCAGCTATCCTTAGAAAGACAAATCAAAAGTGAGCATTTATTTACTTTGGTTTCATGCAGTCATCAGGTAAAAACTAAAAGATTTAGGGTTAAAATTAGTTACTTAGCTCTTTAATGGTGGATGAAAACTTAGGACTGACGTAACATGGAATGTCTGTGAATTAAAAAGGTGGTTTATTTAACTTGCACGTTTTAAAGTGTATTTTATTATATCAAATTTTATAACTGCTGCATTAAATTAATTCTTTGGTTCATAGAAATTATTCCAGTTGTCATTGCTACACACTCACTCTGTTGGTGGTAGTGTTGGCAAATTAGTTCAAGGGATATGATTTGGTCATAGCAGTAAATGTGAGATCCCATGGAAAAAGAGACTGCCCTCTCCTTCAAAACACACATTTTCATAAAATGGTTCTAAGCTGGGAATTTGTCTTTTATCTGAGTCACCAAGAGCTCAAAAGTTTCAGTTTGACATTGTTTGGACCAGGACAGACACACAAAGCTGTTACACAGTCACCACAAGGATCATCACAGCAATAAATAATTCTGCCTCTGTGACCTCCTGAAGAGCAAGGAGGCCCCTGCAAGGTTGCTGCAGCAATCTGCTGGAGCAGTGCAAACAGGTAAACCAGGTGTCTGGGGATGTTTCTTCATCACCCTTTCCTGGCATTCCTCTCCTTACCTGGCACACCTCCTAAGCAAAAGCTGCGTTGCCATATGGTTTTGTTTTGCTGAAAGGAAATCCGTCACACCTGCCCACCTTAAGATGATGATTCCCTACTGCCAGTCATCACCTCCAGGCTGGCAGGACTGGGATGTGGAAAGCCCTCCCCTGTTGGTGAAAACGGCCTCATTGTGTGCAAATCCCCAGCCCAGTTGCAATTGAGCCATGAAAAGGTGAAGGTTGTTCTGTGACTTGGCTGAGAAAAGAACCTGCTACTGCCTGGAACATGTTAATAAGGGCTTTAGTGTCCTAATATGGTTATAATTCTTCCCAGTCTTTTCAGTCTGGAAACTGGAATCTGAGCTTTTAGAATGTATCAGTTCCTTGAATGCTTGCATTATAGACTAAAGTCCACACACCTACACATACCTGGTGACATTATTTCATAGTAAATCTATTTATGTCAGTAGTGACTTCAGAGTTTATCAGCTTTGTCATAGCTCTGAATTTTTTAATAGTTTTAAAATTTTTTTTAATTAAAAAAAAATCTTTCTGCTATTTTTGCATGGGCAGATAGTGATAAGACAAGGGGGAACAGTTTTAAACTGAAAGGGGAGAGATTTCAATTACATATCAGGAAGGAATTCTTTACTTAGAGGGTGGTGAGTACTGGAACAGTTTGCCAGTGGATACCCCCTCCCTGGAAGTGTTCAAGGCCAGGCTGGATGGGGGGATTGAGAAACATGGTGTAGTGAAAGATGTCCCTGCCCATGTCAGGGAGGCTGAAAGTAAATCTCAAAGGTCTCTTCCAGACTAAACCGTTCTATGGTTCCACGACAAGGTCAGAAATGTATAGATTAGTGAAAATGGAATAGAACTGATCTAAATAAAATGTAAAACCTATTTTATTAAACTTTGAAATATTCTGGCTAGAATAGAAAAAATGATACTTGCATTCAAAAAAGTAAAACCAAACAGAACTGACCCTCGGTTTTCCTTTTAATTTTTGTTTAACATTCTACATGCAGTGAAAAACCCCAGGAGTACTTACTTCAAAGTGTTACCTTGAAAAGCAGTAGTTACAGATTAACAGATTCCATCCCTTTGTATTTTATCAACTGTGCTGCTTTTTACCATAGTTTACAATTGAATGAACTAAATTTAGTGAGTAATGCACTGCTAACAAAAAATAATTATTGACAAAGAATGGCCTTTAGCTGAAGCTGGAATTCTTTGTACTAGTGAAACAAGATATGTTAAATGTTGTAGTTGAGGTAGGCTTACTTTTTATTATTATTGTTATTTGCTTAGGGCTTGAAATAAAATTTAATATACTCTGAAGTCAATGGGAAGTTTCCTCATTTTGATGTTACTATTGGATGTTTGATTTCCAATTTAGTATATGAGACATAACTCATATATCATGATGCAGCCTGTTCCTTAATGAATAAAATTGTCTTCTGTAGTTAACATTTTTCTGAGCTGCCCTGCTCTGCTATCCAGAGCAGGTTCAGATCATATAGCTTTGGGCCAGTCTGCATTATGGCAAAATAATACCATATTTTGGCCATTCATATATTCTTCCTGGGCACCTGCTGTAGGCTGATGTCACTGGACACAGTGAAGTTTCTGCCTGATCTTGTCTGCCTGTTCCTACCTTCTCTTGAATCTGCCTTTTTAAATAAGAGAGTCCTCCTGGCAATCCATCTATGAGTGATCACTGCAATGCCTCTTCAGGGAGATAGTACTCTTCTGGGATTCTTATTCCTTCTGCTCATTAGGGGTAGATTGCTTTTGTAAGGAAGCACTCTTTAGTTAGTCCAGGTTTGCCTAAGAGTTTGTTCACAAGTTTTCAGAACTATGTGCAGCTCAAAACGCTAATAAAAGGAGTCTCTGATACCAGAAAACAAAATTGATTTTGAAGTTTTGCAGTTTTTCACAGCCCCCTCAAAGAGTCACAATAGAGAGAGGGGCATTTGCAATTATATACCTACATAAATTAAACTTTCAGAACAATAATTTACGTTGAGTGTACAATTTTTTCTTCTAGCTCTTTTCTTCATCTTTTATGAAAAGTGCTGTTCTCTCACATTGCACAGACCCTGCCACTAGGATTGATTTTTAGTCACAGAATCATAGAACCATAGAATGGATTGCGTTGTAAGGGACTTCAAGATCTTCCAGTTCCAATGCCCCTGCCATAGCAGCGACACCTTCCACCAGACCAAGTTGCTCAAAGCCCCATCCAACCTGGCCTTCAGAGTGTTAATGAGATCATTTCTTAGCTCTCAGCTGAGCCAGGACATTTGTTTTATTAGAACTATCTCCAGATAGTTCTTTTCTTCTCTAAGACAAAATTTTGCCCATCCTTAGAGCACCTTGGTTGCCTTACTTCTTAGACAGTTTGAGGACAGTCTCACACTTTCCGATTGTTTTTTCCTCTTGCCTTGTTTGAGCCTTTATTCTTTTATATTGTGTTAGAGAAAGCACAGAGCCAAAACCTGACCTGAAGATTAGACAGAGAAACTTCCAAACATGTTTGAGTCTGACTGTGGAAAGTCTCCTATGCGGGGTATACTGCAGCAAGGAAATTCTTCAAAGTGTGTTCTGTTTTCACTCTTCTCTAGTGCTGAGTGTTAAACATTTCTTTTTTTTCTTTTATATTTTTTCCTTTCGCTGTGCTGTGTCATTAGTGCCGGCTCTGTTTGATCCATGAGGAGAGCAAATTTCCTACTTCTGCCTACAATGCACTTGAGAACCTTTTCACTAAAGCCAGTAAGAATGCTCTTGCAGTAAGGAGAGGAAAGAGAAGCCAGAATAAGAATGTGATTTGTTTCTTCTCAGCACTTTCCTATATAAAATGCAGCAAGCCAAAGCCGTGTACATACCAAGAGGTGTCACAGCAAATTCCTCTCACTGTATTTCCCCAGAAGTCACAGCTCAGAGTTGAGAGCTGTGTAGAACCTAATTTCTAAAATTCTGCTGCTGTCCTGTGTGAGTTGGTCTCCCAAGTTTGTCCTTCTGAAGCTGGCCCATCTGTGGGGATGATGTAAAGGACAGTTTGTATTTTCTCTCTGTTGACACTTGTTGATTTCCTGCAGAAAAGAGGGGACATTGGCATTGCAGATGTGTTCCTTTGATTTCAGGATATAAGTCTTTGTTCTCCAGCATTTTAGGGGCTCCTATAAAGTGTGTCTATGATATCTGAACACTCAAAGATTGTAGCTGACTTCTATTGCATGGTGTTCCCTCAGCACAGGTTCATGATTCCTGTGTGTTTGCAGAGAGTGTAAGTAATATTCTAGCTTGAACCACTACATTGTGGATGGAAGGTATAGGTCTACCTCTTTTTACTTTATGTGTCTACACTTGAACTTGTCACCGTGACCTTCGTTTAAAGTCAATTTTAAAATATAGGCAGGTCTAGTCTGATGTTGACAGCTACAGTAGGATGAGATGAGTCACACTGTAGAAACGATAATATTTCTCACTAACCATAAAGGAAATCCATCTAGCAGCTCAGTGATAAACACATGCACTTGGTCACATAGACCTCACCTGCAGTGTCCTGCTTCTATACTGCATAACGTTCACACACAAACAAATTATAGTTGAGCAAAAGCACTTTGGTTTTGAGGACTCATGACATCAGAAAGCAAGGAGTGTAATCTAGGCAGTTCTGCTTCTGCCACCAAAACCTAGTCTGAGCTGTCTGAGCTTACCTCTGTAGCACTGCACTGGGCAGCACCAGCAGCTCTTTTACTGTAGGACAATCACAGAAGTAATGCACATTTCATGTGTAAAGATTTCCTTTTCTTTTGTTCACATTTTTTAAAAGCACTTAGTTGAACTTTATTTCAGTTATATTTTCTTGGAAAGTCTCACCAAACAAAATTTCTCCTTTCCCAAGAATGAAATAGGAAGTAATCTCTTTATTTTTTTTATATTAAATACATTTTGATCTCCATTTTATTGAAAACTGTTGCCCTTCTATGCTGTGAAGTGACTTAAAAATGTTTCATGGAAATTGGTGCCTGTGATACCTCTGATCATTCCAATAAAAATGCTGATCTAGCTTGGCTCCTTGAAAATTCTGAAATCTTCACCGTAGAATGTGTGTTACAGAGGAGTGTAGCAGAAGTACCTTCCCAGAAACTAATTTTTTTTAGCTGTCAACAGCTAATACCACTACCGTGATGCCTAAAGTTGAAACTAAGAGTAAGAGTTGTCTGTTGTGCTTATCAGGCCTCTCTGCTTCCGGCAAGTGACTCAGTGGAGGGAGGTGGTGACTTGATTAAATGCAGAGGGTGAGAAACACAGAGAGTTAAGAACAAAGAAAATTATGTGGGCCAATAAGAAAAAAACTCTGCAGTGGCATCAGGAACAGAAATAGGCAGATAACAAGAGGAGAGTTAATAGAAGGGTTGGCTGTTGGATGCACAAACCAAATCAAAATGGGGCGGAAAAAGTGAAAAATAAAGGGCAGGTCTACATAGTAGGCTAAGGCAGGAGGCACAAAAGAAAGCAGGAATGCAGGTCCTAAGGAGAAGAGAGAGGGAAGCATCTCAGATTTCTAGAGCCACAGAACCTCTGGCATGTGGCATGTGCTGGCCACCAAGCATTTTGGCACAACTCTAATATTTTCCTAGAGGATGATTCAGGTTCTTAATCAGATCACATAAATTAATATCATTTACTTAAACTTGACTATCTTAGACTAACATTGCAATCTCAAGTTATTTGTAAATAAGCAGTTCTCATATGATTCTCTCATATTTCATTTTCCTGGAGCGTTATTTCATATAGGAAAATGCTGCCACCAAAACCCTCATCAGCACACAGAACAAGAACAAACAGGTTTTGTGTGCATGTAAAACCATAGAAGTGAGAAAAATTCACATATATTAGATGGAAAAGAGGTATATAGAAACCTGCAAATGGAAACTGAGATTACACTGAAAGTGTGAAACCATAGGTTATTTTATATATTGAGAAGAAATGAAGGAGCTATGAAAGTTATATCTTTCATTCTCTTTGTAAAGTTCCAGTGCTGCCCTTCACAAGTATCACTTGAATATTTCATTCAAGTGAAAGTAAATTCAGCTTTACTTCACCAGACTATGATGTCTTTGAAAACTGTCTCAATCTTTCCATATGAAAAGCACATCACCAACAGAGCCAAACTCTAATATTGCGTGACTCCAGACAAAGCACCTATCTTTGATCCAAAAAAAAAAATATATATATATAATGGCACTCTCTAGCTGAGCTCTACTCAAAAATAGAAAATAGCATTTTCTTTCTTCTTGTGCAGTTTCATGTGATTCTGAATGTTTTCTAGTTCCAATATAGCTTCTTTCTTCTGTTTACTGGAATAAAATCTGAAAAAAAAAGTAGCAAGCTGCCCTTTTACCTTTCTCCCGCATTCAAAAAAAACACTACAAAGCTTTCCCCTCTCTCAGATGAAAAATTAGTCTATATTTCCATTTCCTTCTCCCACCATAAAAGACACCCCTCTTGCCTTCTTCCTTTACACACCTTGCAGCTGAGCTGTAAATGAACTCCAGATTCGTGAATTCAGTGACCTGTTTTTCCTAACCTAATGGCTTGCTAGGAGAAGTGGATTGTGTTTCTTAACTGAACATCACTGTAGTATTGTCTGGAGAGTTCACTCCCACTAGAACAACTGCTATAGACCTGCTCTGATTTTACAGAAAGCTCCTGGTAGGAAACCAGTGTATCCATGGCTTGCACACCATGGTCAGGAGTGCAGCCCACAGGCTGTCCTAAGGGGCTTGAACTGTGCAGGGTATATTTTGCAGAAGGGCAGAATACATGACATATCTGGAATCTTGGCAAGGTCTAAATAAACTGTTTAGAGTCTGGATACAGATTGGTCTTTCCTAATTTGAGAGTAGTCGCATGTCTGCATGTCCTAGTTAGTAGGGTTGATGCTGAGCAGTCCACAGTAGTATCTCAATAGTGTTTTGAAATGTGTTGCTAGAGAGATGCCAGGAGTATAATTTAGTAGGTCATTTTTCCACTTAAGTTACTATCCATCTTCAGCTCAGTTCTTGTGTGGGTTGACAGGCAGAGACTGTTAAGTGTGTCCAGCTTTTGGAGTTAAGCATATCAGGCCTTAAAATCAGTGCCTTTCCTCTTGAAACTGCCCAGAGTGGAAATGACCCCAGCAGCACATAAGGTCATGACAGAACTGAAATAAGGCTGAGGTGGGACATGGCCTTGAGTGCCCCAAGGAGGGGTGGGATGCTTCAGGGTGCTCACAAGTGGAGCTGAGACATGACCTCTTTAAGTGGAGCTGGGGTTCAAGAGTGTCACCTCTGGACCACTCAGCTTCGTGCCTGCCAGGGCCACCAGCTGGCACATCTCTGATGGCAGTGGGGTGTCCGGGCCGCCTGAAAGTCACAGAGCCTGCAGTGTTGGCCCATGGAAAGTGCCCAGGAAGTTGAACACAGAAAGAGCTTTATTCCCTGGCACCTGCAAGGGAAAAAAACCATTAAAAGGGCATTAGGAAGGAGGGTTGGAGAGGGAGAAAAAGATTCTAAGTTCCAAAATGTTTGATATTGGTTTTTCTTTGTTCACTGTTCCTCCTCAACTGTTTGAGCTTTCTACTTTTTAAGGATAATTTATTGCACAAATGTGTATTTTAGTCATGATCTTTCTCAGGTTGCCAAGGCGGAGGAGATAAACATCACAAGTTGTCGATGTTATTCATGGGACAACTCTTAAGTAAAATTTCACATCTATCACGAGTATTTGTAAATGGGATCATGTTTCCTGCATGTTCAGCAGGAAAAATGGCAGCATGAATGAGTTTACCTTCAGGAGTAAAACACTTCAGGTAAAGGAGTAGTATGCAAATTAACTGAACTTTTAAATGAAGTTTAAACGGGCTGATGAGGCTGACGAGATCGATGTAAGAAGCCTCTGTCCTTCAGCAGGACTTAGAGGCAACATTTCAGCAGATGAAAAAAGGCAGATATGTATTCCTGCTTTAAACTCTTGAAGTTTATACCTTCACCTGCTTTCCTTGCAAGTTTCCCCTGTATCTTAATAATCACAGAGGTAACAAAAGATCTGCTTAATACCACCTTTGAGTGATATATATTAAGGGAAGTATATTCACTCATGATTCTCCTCTGGTATACTGCGTGTTTTTATTTATTACTGTGCTGTTTCCAAGCTAATAAGTCTTATTAACTAAATTTGATTTTTTAAAATAACCTATGAATCTTAAGATTCAATCAGAAGTTTTTGAAGTTTTGCAGCATATAGCTGGAGCTGATCTCTTATTCTTTATTCTTCAGCCTGCAGGTCAAGCAGTTATTACTTTCTGTCTCTTACTCTAATTTTGTGCCAGTCTATTTCAGCTTGCCAACTGTCATGTTGGTGGATTGAGCTTTTCCATAGTTCTAAATAATACATTTCCAGCTCAAAGAGTAAAGCATTCTTTTCTAAGAAAACTGTTAATATAAAATCAGTATTTAATAAAGCTGTGGTCCTGTCTGATGCCAATTTCTACTAGTCTAGCTAGATCTAACATTAAAGACAATTTTCAGTTGGCTTTAAATTAGTAATCCAGAAAATAAATCCATTTTCTCTGTAAAAATGTTCCTGAAGTTTTTGCAAGACCAGAATAATTATCTTTTTTTTTGTGATTAAATTATGTGATGGCTGTAAATGTGGTCACTTGCATCAAGATGGGTGATTTAATACATCTGGCTGTCAAATAAATAGGTTTCTGTGCTTAAATAGGTGAAGAGCTAGATTAATAGAGGTAAAATATGTTTATTGGTTTGTAATCTGCTTTTGTTGCCTGATTTTTGGACAGTATCTGGGTAAAAGTGTTGAGAAGTAACTGGTGAAGGTTGTCTAACCTACTCTTTTCATGTTATGGCTCCCACTTTTTACACAGCTGGTGCTTTGTTGTGCTGGGTAGATGTTGCAGACTGAAACAGAGTTGGGGCTGTGCCTGTGGGTCAAGTGCCTGATGGGCACTAATCTTTCTGTTTTGCACCTTCCATTTTTTTGGGTGTGGGTGTGTGGGCACACACATCTGTCCTCACCCACATATACATATATGTACATAAATTGTACATTGTACTTACTCTCCATGTGTGTAGGGCTCTGAAAGCATCATCTCAAATTGTCAGAACAGAACACAGAGATGTTTTGTGACCATCATTAGTTAGAAAAGTAGCCTCACAGAACGAGAGTCTCTGCTATGCAAAATAGAGAGGAAAGATTAGTAAAAATTAATGGGCTACTGGTGACAAAAAAAGATGATTTAATCACTAGGTGGGAATAGAAGGCAACATGGCATTACTTTTCAGCTTGCTCTCATTTATACTGATCTGTAAATTACACAGTGCCTGAAGCTATGCCAGGGCTCTGTAAACACTTTCTGCAAAGAGTATGCAAAACATAAAGACATTGCATAACCAATAGGATTTGCACTGCAGGAATGGTGAAGTAAAAATAATAACAGCAAGACTCAAGCATGGCTCAAGTATTTGCTTGAAGAAAAATCTCTTCAGGATAGTGCATGAAATAGAACATTGAAGAGACAAGTGCCTGTAAAAGAGGAAGAGGAGTAAGGGATGAACAAAAGTGTCCACATCATAGAATTTGAGATAGTGAGTGGACAGACAACTGGAATGACATGAAAAAAAAATTGTGGCAAAATCCAAACTGACAAAGAGAAAGATTTGTAACCAACCTAGCAACAAAGACAGAGTGGTGCTGGGATGGACAATGGAGCAGAGGACCTTGTTTACAATGTGCCTCTGTTGTTTCCCACATGAGTTACTGCACTGAATTAAAGCACTCCCTGGCTTTAGCTAGACAGTTTGACTAAGCCAATTCACAAAGCTTCACTTATCTTGAAGGTAAAGGAGAACATGGTGGCTGTGGAGTACAAGATACGTCATAGAGAAGTGAACAAAAGGCAGAAATAAAGTTGCTGAAATTAGGAGATTAGTGGGAAATAATTTTAAATGTGAAATAGGCAGTGTGTGGTCTAAATGGAAGTATTGGAAGAAGGTTTTAAAAAAAAGTAATGTGCTCACTGGTGAGGTTTTTATGTGTACTTTAGTGCTTGCAGTGGGATGAAGAAAATGGGATAAATGAAAATACATAAATCCAGAAAGAGTCTGAACATCACATCACAGCTGATCAGATTTGACCAAATATTACTGAAGACACAAAACTTAGGTGCTAAATATAAAGGCTGACACTTTCAAATACATGTAATTAGATGAAAAGCATGAGGGAGAAATAAACTTGCTTTGTAAAAGGAATTCTGTGAATCTCCATGGTACAAGCTGTATATTGCTCATACTGATTTAAATATATTAGCCTGCATATGGAATTTCACACTCTTTACATCATCCCTGCTAAATAAAAGGATAAGAAGGCAGACTGATCTACCTAACAAAAGATTTCCCATCCTAATGAGGCCACTGTATTTGCCCAAAGCTAGTTATCCCATATTCACTGGCTTGTTGGACACAAAGATACTCATTAACAGGTACAGCCAAAGCACAAAGGTACTTGATCTACTCCCAGCCACCTGATTTTTCTCCATGGACAATTTCAGCCCAGGTGCAAATTAGAGCTTCCAAAAAACAGTAGAGTCCCAGAAGAGCAGGTGGGCTTTATGTGTCTAGAAGGGGAAAAAAAAGCTGTTAAAATAACACGTCTGTGTTTCTGTCAAGCAGAAGACAATGAGGAAAGCCTTAATCTGTCTTTCAAAGGGAATCAGGATCAAGCTTAGGTAAAAGATCTAAGCAGCTCCAGATATTCATGTGCAGAAAGTAAACAGAGAAAGATGATATTTATCTGATAATTTGGAGGAAAATAAGCTCAAGATACTGATGAACTGCTTTTAGTTTTAGGCAAATTTTGCTTCCACTTGAATTACTGGGAAGGTTTTATTGCTTGAAAGGGGATTTAGAATATTAAAAACCAACAGTTAGATCATGAAGACATGAAAGTCAGAAGTACAACTTTTCAAATATAACATGAAATGTTAATCCTGGGAGTACAGGAGACATTTCTCTGACTTGGGTTTCAAAAACCTGTTGGAGAAACAATTCCAAAGTTGTATTTATCCAAATACTTTATTTTCCAATTTTTCCATAGTTATCAGTCTCCTCAGAACTGAAGTGAAAGTCTTTTTCTAGGACTTCCAGGACGGTTCTTAGCTCTTTGCATCTGTCAGATCTGAACTGTGCTTGCTGAAACCACACAGCAAGTTTTTCTGGCCTTTTTTTGGCATGCAAGTTCTTTTCAGTACCAGTTCAACAGAAACATGAGCTAGATGCTGTTTCCAATAATGTAGTGCAAAACCATCAGCTCAAGTAAAAGCAAGTCTTCTGTAAGAGAAGATAAAATTTGAATAAATTTAAAGCATATTTGAAAATACTACAGCCTTGGATTTTGCCACTGCACCACTTCTTGAGGGTAAGCAAGGACAACCAGTCTCTACTTATTTCTTTTACCTAATCATTGAGTGCTGTATAACTGATAGCTACATATTAATGTAAAGTCCTTGAAAAAAGGTGAACACTAAGTATTGTTAGAGGAAACAAGTAGCTGTTGTATTTAGTTGTGGCAGAAACACAAATGCATTTTAATATCTTTTCATTTCATCTAAATTCATTAAGAGAGCTTTTCCTTTTTTGCCTAAATGAAGTGCAGCCTGCATGTCGTGTTCTAATAACACAAGTTCTACAGAAACTTTACCATTGGTGTACTTGAGCATTGCTGCAAAGTCCTACAGGAGCTGATGGTTCTCTTGCATGTAGTGGTGCGTGGCTAAGCAACTCAGAACAGCTCTGAAATCTAAAAATTAAATCTTCAATCATCATAAAGCAAAGTTAGTGTCTTAAGATAAAATGTACCCAAACCCTTAACATTTTTCCGATTTTTTTTCTTGGTGTTGTGATGTAGCAAGGGGCTGCCACCTGGCAGAAGCAGGCTGCAGAAGTTACCATTCTCACTTCACATTCCAGGTGCATAGACTGCAGAAAGCTCCCTTTGTTCCTTCCTCAAATGTGAATAAACAGTAGCAGCTTTTATAGCCCTGACACAGAGCGTGAGCCATAACAAGAGAAAACATGAAATGCCAGTGTACTCAGTGAGGCAAAATTTTGCCTTTCAAGGAGATATAAATTTTTAACATATACATGTAATTTTAAAACTAAGCACAGAATTTTAAATTAAAAAAAAAATCAAAGTGCCTGTAAAGCTCAAACTCTCTAGAAAAAAGAAAATAAATTTACAGATTGGGAAAGAAGTTTACAGATTATGAAAGAAGTAGCACAAAATTAGATTAAAAACTAAAACAACCTTTTTATTAAAAAAAAAAAAAAAAGTACAGATACACTTCCTGCACTCCTGCACTCCTGCACCCTTTAAGATGTTTAGCTTCTCAATTCATATAGTCACCAGCTCCTAATTGTAGTCTAAACCAATTATGCACATTAAAATGCAAGGCCAAATCCCATGCTCGGCATGCTGGCACTGCTCTCCTGGCTCTGGTGGCACTGGGCCAGTGACAACATTTGAAGATCCAGCTGAGAGGCAGAGTCCAAGTGCATCAGCTCGAGGCTGGCAGCCACATGGCTTCTCTTCCCTGCAGAGCCAGTGCCGAGGAACAGCCCCTTGTTCTGTGAAGGAGAGTGTAAATCAGACATGGGGAAGCAGTAGCTTCAGATTTCTTGTACTCTTTGTCCATCCCCACAAGTTTTTGGGTGTGTACTGTTGTTGTGAACACTGGGTAATGCCAAGTATGTACGTGTGATATGCTAAGCTCTATTAATCTCCTACCAAGTAATTTCCCCACACCTGCCAACCTGCTCTAAAAGAGAGACGAAATTGTACGACACCTTTTTTCTGCTTTCCCCTATCACTACAAAGTTTTAATAAATTGTATTATAATGCTGAATACTGTAAAAAGGCAAATAATTTAAAAAAGCATAACAAGCCAAAAAGTTCACAACTGAAGTCTTTCCCTTCAGACAGTGCTGCAGGTGTGCATATTCATTGAGAAAGGCAATAGAACTTCTGATGCACAGTAGAATTAGTCACAGGCCTTTTTAAAAATAGCTGAGGTCAGTAGGAATGTCAAATAGACCAAAGGTATCCATGTGGCTGACAGGACTAAGGACCAGCCAGGACTGTTGGTTCACCTCCTTCACCAGGAGCCACAACCACTGCAGGTTTCACAGTCACAATCAGAGCTCAGGAATCTCAAGAGTTCTGGAAATGGTTCATCACAAACTTCATCATTAACTCATATAAAACTGGAAGCTACAAACATCATCCACAGCCGTGGAATGTTTTTTGAGTACGGTTCTAATGATCAGGTTTTTTAGCACTGACACTCACCCAATCCTTCCTAAGGAGTTGAGAGTCATGTACAGGAGTGGCATATCTCTGCTGGCTTTCCATAACAGTGAACCCTGATGTAAGTCTAACATAGTACTAGTCAAGTACTTGCCCAGAGACTAAGGCAACCATGCCAAGAATTCCTTTCATATAAATTTCAGCTTTTTTAAATGGCTCATGTAAATTTCTAATTTCTCTTTCTGAACGTCAAAGTTTTTGTATTCTTCCCTTCCCTTCCCTTCCCTTCCCTTCCCTTCCCTTCCCTTCCCTTCCCTTCCCTTCCCTTCCCTTCCCTTCCCTTCCCTTCCCTTCCCTTCCCTTCCCTTCCCTTCCCGTCCCTTCCCTTCCCTTCCCATTCCATATAGTGCCCTGAATATCCCTTTGCAGTTACAGAATCAACTAGAGCAGATTATATTTCGTTATTGAGATTTTTAAAGAAACATTTACTGCTTTTTCATTTTTAGACTTTGCTTTTCATTTGAAGTGTAATGCTAGAAGATCTCTTCAGTCTTGTTTTTATCAGAAGCCAAAAAACAAGGGGCAATGCAGAGCTCCTACACTGAGAGAAGGGAGGGTAAGTGGGAGGGAGAAATGATGTAGAAAGGAAAATTAGGAAAAGAGTGAGTTTAGTCTACAGAGCTTGAAACTGACAAATAGTTTGTTGCGATTTTAATTTCAGCCCAATCTGATTCAAATTATATGCTTTTTCATTACATGACTGCTTTGCAATCAAGTGTTTGTCTCTGTACCCCTATGTTTTGTATACACACTGAAGATGAAGCTTTATTTCAGTCTTTGCCATCATTGGATTAAGAGATGTGGGAAGGGATGGTGAAGATGCTTACAGTCAGTGTGTTTTGATGACTCATTTTACACTGAAAAGCTGCCAGATATGCATCATTTCCACTCACTGAGAAATGCTGTTTCAGTCAACTGAAATAGTTTTTGATCTAGGGTGGGGGGGGGTCTTCAACCTACAAGCAAATGGAGACCACATGGTAATTATTCTCATGTTGATGCCAAAGCCAAAAATGCTGCTGTTTTTAAATAGCAGCACCAAGAGAAGAGAGGCTGTGCAGTTAGAATCTATTTACATCTGGAGTAAAATGAAAGAGACAGCAAAGACTACAAAGTAGATGGGATCAAACAAAAAAAAAATTGACATGAATCTTCTTTAAGTGATCAAAAACAAAGTCAAATGTGCTTCAGCACCTGAATATCAGTACTGTCTTAAATACAGTAATACTAAGTAAAGCTTTGCAATGAGCTGGGAAACTGCAGAGCTTTCTGTTTTGGAAGGAGCACATGGGTTTTACATAACCTCATTCTTCCCCCTATATTAGAGAGGAAGATTAGATAGATGTCAGAGATCTGATTACAAAGAATTTCTGAGGTATTTTTATCGCACTACTATTTAAAGAGGTAGAATTGCTAGTGGTTTTATAATGGCAACATTTGCTATTTACAGGCTTTAATTCAATTGCTTAATTGCTGATTCAAAATGCAAAAGATTGGTACTTGAGCCAAGAGTCATTTTTCCCAAAGAAAATATTTATTAAAAATAAAAGCAAACTTAAGCCATATCATGCAAGCTCTAAATTGAAGCAAAGGTGGTAGGGAGAAATCTCAACCATTTTCTACCTCTTCATGAATGTCCATTAATACAGACTTTATGTTCCTTAGGGAAAACATACTTTCTCCTCATGATTAAGAACAGGTCAGGAAAAAGTCTTATGGTGTTGCCCAAAGTACACACATGCTTAGTGAAATTCAGAAAGAAATCTAAATGGCTGCTGGCAACTTCTTTTGACATGGTGCCTTGCTTGTAAAAAACACATACCCAAATACACAGGTTGTTTCAGCACGTGATTGCAGTAATATTCTGATGGTCATCAGCTAACAAAAACCCTCATACTCATAAGGTTCTCAATGCCAGATAATAATTTCTAAAGCACAATTTTCATTGTCTAAAAAAAAGTCTTCTCTGTTCAGATTCCAAGTTTGACAGTTTACATCTGCCTCTACATATTAGAGATAACAGGAGGAAAAAATAGATGTATGGAAATCAGACACGATGTTGAGTTAAAGCTATCATATTTCACAGGGCTACCTCACTACATGATTCTTTCTTGGCTCACATCTTGTATGACACGCATCCAGCCATAAAGGACTTGATTTTGAATTCCTGGCATCCTCAGCTGGCATTGAGCTGAAGAACACAGGTGATTCCAAATAGGTCATTCACTGCTTCTCTTCTTTGCAGAGCTTGATTTTCAAAGACTTATGGATGGTTTATCTTCAAGCATGGGGAGCAGAGGCAGTATGTTCACTTAATATTGAAGAAGTATTTAACACACCATTACAAAGTGTTCTGATAATATGTTAAGGACTACCCAGGACATCTTTGCTATAATGGATTCTAGGAAAAAACAAATTGGCATTTGAAGAGCCTAGTGGGTCATCTAAGCCATCCATGGAATATGCAGAATTAGTAACTACGAGCCCTTGGATATCATTCTGAAAATAAGCTCAGGAACAATAAATAATTTATAGTTCATTTGTAGTCACAAGTCTTTCATTCTTGCAAACATATTTGGAACTGGAGCAGAATTTAATCGTGCAAGAAGCACAGTAAGAACAGTGGCAAAAAGCTCCTCCTCAGTGTTGTCTTTGGACACAATTGTCTGTGCCTAGCTCTGCATAACTCAGCCAATTCTCCCTCTTGGACATTCAGGCATGAAGTTTAAATTCTCAGTAGACCATTATAAGCTCTCACTCAAGCTGGTGTAAATCCAGACTAGCTCCTATGATGTCAGTGAATAAAGTTACTCTGAATTTACTGCTGTGTATTGGGGAGTGGATATTGATCTCATCCACTTTATTTTTTCTGTAAATTATTATGCCAAATTCTTATGGCCTCACATAGGCAAGAACTCCTGTTTGTCATCAGCACAAATTCTGAATGAGCAAATGGTGCTGGGTTGCCCTTTAATCTGCTCTTGGTTTCATAGCTCAGCCATGCACTCCTGACAACTCCCTGTATTGGCTAGTCACTCCTTTTGGAGCCTGTGGCAAACCACAGCTGAGGATGTAGTATTAAAGTATTAATATTATTAAAGTAATTTTCTAGCTATGTTTCCACCAAAACAACAGGGGTGCTTGATAGATCAATGCTTGCTGTGTCACCATTCCACGCCTCCCCTAAAGAGCTGGGAAATTTTCTGTTTGATATCAGACCTGTCCCCACCTCAAGAGAAAAATCACCCTTCTTTAGCAACCTAAACCTCAATTTTTCAAACAGAGCTTATCTGCAGCAACCTGACAGACTGCTGAGCTCCAGCAAGCAACCTGGCCCCTGGCATCAGTAACATGTCCCCTAGCTGCTTCCCTCTAAAACCTTTTTCTCTGGGAAGCAAGCTCTAAATTGTAGTACGTCTGAAATGAAATAATAGTCTTTGGGCTTATATTCCAACGTGCTATTACAAGTGTAGGTACTGCAAAATACTTGTTTGATATATTGAAATAATTATTTTCATGAGAGTTTATGTTGATTTCTTCCACTTCATTGCAATTTACGGAAGGATCTCTTTCCATTAGTTTTATAACAATTGCTTTATTGCTCCATGTTTTTATTAGCTGTAAAGTTGGCATAAAATAAAAGATGGCCATAACTGGCCATAGCCCAAACCACTGTGACTGGAGATTTACGGAAACATGGCATAGTTGCTCTTTTTCCTTGCCTAAATTGTGATAATTTGGTGTTGAAAAAATGCCTCTCGCTGTGTCTTGAAGCCCATTGCTATAATGATTGATGATTGCAAAATGGTCGATTGCAACATCTTGAATGTTTTATGTTTAGTTTTAAATGTCTCTGAACTAAAGGGCAAAAGAAAGTTTTCTATGATCTCATGCACTCATGCCTTAGATCTGTGACAAGATGGCCCCAGACTGTTACACAAATGAAGTTGCACAGTGCTGGCCAGGGCAGCCTGCAGAGGCAGTCCCAGGTGCCAGGGAGCATCCAGGCCATGGGAAGCACAAAGCCTTTGTCATTGTCACCAAACGCCACCAAACCATCTGGGGCTATGCCATTTCTGTACAAACATCTGTGATTGTGTTAGCATCAAGTGGTGCTCACAGTGTTGCACACAGGGGCTGATTACAGCACAGCTGTGGCCTGTCCTTTTCCAGCTGTGCTGGGGATGTAGATCCCAATGTAGGGTGAATTCTGAGGGAGCAAAGTGGCTGCAGTCAGAGCTGCCTGCTAAGATCCCCAAAGCACCACGGTTTGTCACAAGGACAAATGCACCCTCTGGAATCCCTCTGATGCTGATAAAGCATTGCTTAATCAAAAAGAAACTATTCCTAAGTTTAAAGAAACTTTTGCCATTTTTTCTTGAAGCTTCAGATGGAGATGATTTTGTTCAACTATCTTCATCAATTATGCAGTGAGACAGAGGGAAAATAAGTTTAGAAGGGACTTGCTGAATTATTTCTTTGTCTTCTTACTGAGGAAAGCCCTTTCCCACACCCTACATAGAGGATTGCCCTGCTAGTTTAGATTTTGCAATGTCAGGCCTAGGTTGGTATCAACAGCAGATGACAACAGCTATCCCAAAAACCCCTCGTGTTTTCTCTACAAACTCCTCACTTATGGAAGAAGACTTAAGATTTGCAATTAAACTAGAATATTACTTAACCTATCTAAGTGACTTATGTGAAGTCAAAACAATTGAAATTCAAAACAATTGAATTCTGCGAAGCAGAGATAATGAAGCTGATGCTTCTCTGAAAGTTCTGGATGTTTTTTATTATTTTACTTACGAATCTAATAAGTTGTTTTAAACTCTGGGTGACAGAAAATACATAGATGGCTTTTTAATGCCAACATTGAAAGAATACACTGCAGGATTATGGTCTAAATTTATTTCTTGACATCCATTTTATTTAGGGAATGATATATATCTAGCCCACTCAGCACCTGCTGTCTTCAGACACACCAGCCATTTTTGTAATTTATTTAGGGTTCCCCCTTAGGCTCTGGAAAGCAGTCCTTCCACTTCAGAATCCCCTACTGCCATCACTCACTTTTTATCAGATTCTCACCTCTAGGTCCTACCACAGCCAGTTGTGCTGGAGAGGTCAAGAAATAAGGAATAGGTTGCTTTCTGTGCTGGTGAGATACCCCTGGGAGCTCTAGTTCTGCAATTCAGGCCCTGGAAATGCACAATTCCTTTCATTTCATCATGTTTCTGTTTGTTTGATGAACTGTTCAAAATTCAGTGGCACTAGCATACCAACAGGCTTTACTATATTATAATCTTTGTGAAGGTCCTCATGAATTTACACACAAAGCCTTTGGAAGTCAAGTTCAAAACAAAACAAGGACCATATCCTTTTTCTTTATGGAATTTTAGGGGCAAAGTCTTCCAATTTTAAACTGAAAAGCACTTTACAGAAAATGTTTCAATTAACAAAGCAGCAGCCATTCCTAGCAACTACAGCAACTTAATAAGAACAGCTTTTTGCAATGAACTTGGGTGACACTGCTCCATTCATTAAGAGCCACAGGAATTGAGAATATTTCCTGCTCCTCTACCGTGGTGCTGCCAGCAAATTGTCTGCAAGCACAGCCACAGGTTTGGGTCATAAACTCTTCCTGTGGGCTGCAGACGTGCAGCTTTGGGGATGAGTGCTCCCAGCTCCTGGTTCTGCTCTAGAGGGGCGTTTATGAGTGGGAAGTGCCTGGGGCCAGGGGCAGGAGCAGCACACACCCACACTGCAGGGCACAGATCACTGTCCTGAAACGGGCTGATGACACAAAGCAGTGCATTGTGACTGCAGCTAACTGAAGAACATAACTTTGGATTGTTCACCAAGTTGCAAATACTGATAATTGCTTTCAAAATGATTCCTAAAAGAGATATTTCTCTGAAAATGGTATCTTAATGACTATTACTGGTAGGAAAAAAAATGCCTGTGATCTGCATCAGGGAAATGTTAAGGTCAGATCTGCATTGGCTCCCTGTGACTGTTGAGCTCAGCAGGCATGTACAGCTGCTGGTCCTCAACCAGCTCAGGGTTCTTCTAGCATATTTTTAGATGAGCAGGATGCATAACTTTAAAAATAAAACATTTGCCAGACCACACATCATTTCATTTTTGCAGCCCTTATTTTTAATAAACGGTTACTTCTTCCACAACACTGTAATATTTTCCACAACACCACTTTTCCAAAGCATTGTCCAAGCCTCCTCTGGGCCCTGCAGCAGCCAGGACTGAAATTCTCACATGATTTATTTTCCCAGGCACCTTTAGTTCTCTTGTGGATATTGAAAGAGCAAGAGTTTTAAATATAACCATACATAAAAGAAAGGTTTTTTTGACAATTACAGGAAAGTCCTATTTGAATTTCTTAAATTTGATTCATCATCTTTATGATGATTTGAATTATGCAGACAATGTTATATATTCTGTGTTTCCTCACAGAAGAATATGTGTGATTTGCCTTTGATTTCTTATGGAATCTCTTGGGTTCATACAGTGGGTTTTCAAACAATGATGATACAAAAATCTGAATTTGATTGGGTTTCTGGGAAGATCTTCCTATAAAAGAATTACATGGCTCTTTTTCTTCTACTCTGTTAGTAGAAGGATACACAAAGCAAAAAAATAGAAATACAGATTCTGAAAGTACTGTGCTGGGTCAGTTATTTGAACTGTGAACTTAAGTTTAATATATATATTTCTAATCTGTATCTATAGGCCAGAAAACCTAATTCTTGTTTTCAACTAAGCTAAAAATAAGTTTAATATTAGAAACTTTAAAAGAGTGTCAAGTATGGCACTTAAAATAAAAATTTTATATGTTTAATGTCCAAATTAACCTTTTTTTTTAATTTTTTCCTTAAAACTTAATTTCCAGATTTATAAAAACCTGTATAAACCATTAATTTCATAAGTGCAAAATTTTCAAGCACTGCGTAAGGAAGCTCCACATAAGTTTGGAGGAAACTGCCAACCTTTTATCACAAAAGTCTGGATTATCTTACTTGAGAATGTCCTGTAAAGCCCTAAGTATGTAAGACTAACTTCTACTTGTGGAGGTTGTGAGTAACCAAAAAGCACTTCAGGGACTGTGCTTGGGTTTGGTGACTGGGGATGTACACATTTTAAGTAATACTCACAGATGCATAAAAATGTGGGTCACAAGCAATCTCTGGATGTTGAGTCCTCGCTGCCACTCAGAGCCAGCAAGTTGCTTCCTTACCCACGACTGTGTTTGATGAAGACAATGCAGCCCTTCCTCTTGGAAAGGACATTTCCATCTGCAGGTTTGGCCAGGGTGCTTCTCCCTGTCATGGGCTGGGAGCAGCTTCTCTGTGTGAGTTCAACAAAGCACCACAAACCAGGATAGGAGATGGTTCCACCAGACTGGACTGGGGAATAGACTGACTGCAGTGCTCAGAGTCCATACCTTTGTCAGTTTTATTTCAAATAAATATTCGTACACTTCTAAGGCCAAGAGATCATCCCGTAGCAAGATCAGACTCTTGACATAGATTCTTACTGTAAGCTCATAGTCTGAGGCAAGACATATTTTAGAGAACACTCCAAATTCTGATGACTCAACTGCACTTTATGAAGTAGTTTCAGTGGTTAATTCACCTCATTACACAAACTGTGCCTCCGAGTTTTATTCTGAATTCTTCTGGCTTTTGCTCTCTGACACCGCATTTTGTTAAAAATGTGTTTGCTGGAGCAGTTCACCATGAGTTTCATGTTTATGCCCTGATAGTACCAGATAGCAAGACAGCATTTTATGTGCCTTATCTTATGGTCACAGTCCTATTTAAAGTAGAGATCTCTCTGATTGTGGTTTGTCTGATAAATGTCCCTCTATCAGAAACGTTATCACAAAATCCCCTGCAATCACATGAGCTCACACATGTGCAGGAGCATACAGTGCAAACACAGAAGTATTTGGTTTCTTGAAATCAATTATAACTTTCAAGTACAAGTCTTTATCATTTTGCAATGTCAAAATTCATATTTTATCATCCACAAAATGCAGACTCAAACCACAATAATGGAACAACCAGCAATCACACAGGAGTACATTTAAAAAAAAAAAAAAGTTATCTTTTCTGGCTCAATGCACAATTATAGATCAGTTTTCCTGGTGTTCACTCAAATAATTGTCATCTTAGAAGTCAGGTTAATATCCAAATAACTTAAACTAATATTTTGCTGAAGGAAGAATCAACCAGCTTGTGTAGCTCTCACTAGAGGAGCTCAATGGAGATGTTAGTTTCAAAACCAGGAATTTTAGGTCTATGTGTATCTTACACCTCCCATCAGAAGCAGTTGTAATATGGACACAAGAGAGCTGGTAACAAATGAGAATGTAATCCACATGCTGCATCACCAGCAAAGGCTAGTCTTTATGTCATTGCTGCTAAATCTACTTCTTTCAACAGTTTCTTGCTTTTATAAAACACTGTACAGCCAGCAGGACCAGGGCAGTGATTGTCCCCCTGTACTCAGCACTGGTCACACCTCAGGTCTTGTGTCTGTTCCTGGGCCCCTCACTGCAAGGAGGACATTGAGATGCTGGAGAGTGTCCAGAGAAGGGCAGTGAAGGCAGTGAAGGGTCTGAAACACAAGTTAGGACAAGGGGCAGCTGAGGGAGCTGGGGGTGTTCAGCCTGCACAAAAGGACACTCAGGGGTCACCTAATCACCACCTGAAAGGAGGTTAGAGCAGGATGGGGATCAGCCTCTTCTCCCAGGCAACCAGAGACAAGATGAGAGGAAATGGCCCCATACTGGTCCAGGGGAGATTCAGGCTGGGCATCAGGAAGAATTCCTTCACTGAAAGGGTGGTTAAACACTGGAGCAGCCTGCCCAGGGGAATGTGGAGTCACCACCACAGGTGTTTAAGAAATTATAGCATTGATCAGTGGTCTGGTGATTGGTCAAAGGCTGGATTCCATGACCTTGGAAGTCTTTTCCAGCCTTAACAATACTTTATGATTCTATTCAATGATGTCTCCAAGACATGAATGAAATATCATATTGGCTTCATACCCTTTATTTAGATGCATGCAGATGCTAAGGAATAAGTAGTAGCATACATTTTAACAATATAATAACAAATATCTCCCTTATTGGATCAGTATTTTGAAAGGATTGCTCTGCTGAAAGGGAAGGTGGCCTTCTAGTTGGATTTATCAAAAATTTATCAAAAAAATTTATCAAAAAAATTTATCAAAAATTCTGGCACACTTCTACAAAAGTTATATTCCAAAGTTCAATCCATCCTCAATATATTTCTAAGGGGGCTTTTTTAAGGAATTTTAACCTAAGTTAAAGGTCTAACTCCAGGCTTTATTTTAACAGGAGGGAACAAAGATTCCTAACAGTGTGGAAAATTTCATCTTCAGTAGTGAATATAGTGTTTATGAAACTCTCTGTATTTCCTTAAAATGTAAAAGACAAACAGCTCTTATAGGATGGTAAAAAGCTAGAGGACATAATAAGCCTGGTGTTCTGAGGCAAACAGTTGATGGATTGAACTGAGGTGTGAAATATGCACTAACACAAAGAAAGCCAAAAGATTTCTAAACAGTTCTTGTGTTATATCTTCTTAGATATTCCTGTAAATAAGTGTTTAAGTTTGGGTGAGTAATGGATTTGTAATAAGATATTATTTTAGGCTTCATTTGTGTTTAGTTTTAGGCGTTTTTTATGGCAAAAAGAATAATGCTTTGATTCTTGCAATTGTGTGATCCTTTGCATTAGCTGCTTGGCATGATCATTAGCATAAAGTCAACAGGTGGATAAAGACCTGCATTTTAAATAATGCAGAGGTACTTCTTATCTTGTTCTTAGCTAAGTTCTTAGCTTAGTCTTATTTATTTCTTTGTCTTTCTTTAATCTGCACATGCAGATTTTCTTCCATAAATTAAAATCAAATCTGAAATTGTGGCTGGACATAAATTTCTCATAATTTCTTGAGATGCAAAACCATGATGGCAGAATGGAGCATCCAGTAGAAAGATAATACCAGGAGTTAATCATCTTAATTACATTTTATCATGATGTTCCATTTCTCAAACTCCACTTCCCAGTGATTAGATTTTTTTATGCCTTTATGGAAAGCTCACAGCCTCAAATAACTGTTCAGTGTTATATCTCTATCCATGGTAATCTTCCCTTCTAAATTTGCAACTAATCCCTTACATGTAATGGAACTTGCCTTGTAGTTTTTACTTCACTTTATTGTATTTTTATCTTTTTCTCAAAATTTCAATTTTCTTCTGAAAAGTAACTTTTCACTTGGACATAATGTTTTACACTCAGAGTTACACATTTAGGTGCAGCTACTTCTCTGCCATGGCTCTTATCTCCAAGATAAGGCAAATGCCTGTGGGATATTTGCTTTCTTGTCTTTGTTGCTCCTCTGAGCATTCACCTTGAGGCAATTATTACAGATTACTAAATATGCCTCTGTGTGACTCCCTGCCAAGACAGTTTCCCATCTTCCTCTTCTCAAAGGAAAACTTGCAATTTTGTTCCATGTGTATTATTTTCTATTTAGTTTTATTAAAATATATTGTGCTCGTCATGACAACCTAATTAAGCCATTCAGCTTGCACAGCACAGGCAACCTTTCTACTTTATTCACTACCCTGGCCAATTTCTCTGTCACCTGCACACATGATTAGCACAGATGTAATGTCAGTGCATAGAATGATCTTTCATTGGATGGAACCACTCTCTAGTGAGCAGACTAAAATAGGCCAGCCTTTTTTATATATTCCTAATTAAAACAACTGCATTTTTTATCTATGAGTGACCCAGGCTTCAACCCTTTCCATACTAATTCCCTGTAGTGCAAGCTTTTTAAACAAATAATGATGTGCTTCTAACCTAATATTGCAATTGCAGATAAAACCCAGCCTTCTGGGAAATGACCTTTCCTATAACTGTGTAGGTGGGAACAAATGGGGATTGACATCACCTTATCCAGCTTTCTCCTTCACTTCCTGCTATAAAGGTCCAAGAGGAGTATCCTGGCTCAACAATGAGACAAGTGTATTCATTTCTTCATGCTGTCTGTAGTGACCAACTTCAGAATTAATAAGTTTGGAGTGTTGTCTGTTCCTCCTTCCTCGATTGTTCTGCTCTGGCAGTGCTCAAAAACACATATAGTTCCAGTCATTTACTAGAATTTAGCTTTACATCCTAATCAGATATTGTTTTAAAATGTGGCAAGAAGTATCAGATATACACATGTGTTGTATTATATTATTTGAGCAGTGAAAACTGATAAATGCCAGGCCTGAGTGTGCTAGGTGTTAAAAAAAATGAAAATAGAAGTCATAGTCTTCATCCAGAGGGACTTTATATAGCCCTAAAACACAGGTATCTGTCCTTTTGTTCCACATATGGGTTCTAGTACTCTCTGCTATTCATAATATTTCTCATTAGTAATCTTGCACTTTAATGCATTAGGGTCAATCCAACAAAGTACAAGACACTGACTTTTAAAGACAAAAGAATCTGGTTTTCTGTAGTGCAAAACATGGTCTGGCCTATACTGAAAGCCTCTGAGGTGCATTGTTTCCATTCTACTGAGGACTTTCAGCATTTGTGAAGAAGTCCTTGAACCCTGCCAGGTGGGGTTCAATAAAAAGCTAGCAGTGTATTAATTAAAGCACCCTGAGAGTGAGAAAATCTTGGCACAAAGAACGAACAAAAAAGAGCCAAGTACTCACCTAAGGTAAATGGCTTTGTTCTCATCAAATACAATTATGCCAATTTATACCATTTCAAGATTTATCTATAAATGTTCCTACACCCATACAGATGTAGAGATGTGTCCACCCTGAGCAGTGCAGTCAGACACAGACTTCCAAGGCAGTTTGACTGCAGCAGCAGAGAGCATCCCCCCTGCAGCAGCTGCTGTCTCCAGCTCTGTGAGGGAATCTGCAGGACACCCCAGCATAGCAGCCTGGAACACACCCCTACTACTTTCAGGTATATCATTGTAATTTCCAAGTTTGGAAAGGCAGACTTGAGAAACATAATGTTAAGTGAGCAGAGTTATGCTGTCAATTAAAACAGAAGGTCTGCCAACCTTACAGAAACCATTCAGTTGAAGTATCAGTGTGCTGCCTTTTTCTTGGCCCAGTACAGCTATAAATACTTAACATTCATGGTGTGAGAATGATCTTAATAAAAATATTTGGCTTGAAGTCTTGAACGTCAGTAGCTTCTCCTGAGGAACTTAGTTCCTTAAATGCAGTCAAACCTCATAGATTAATGGGGAAAAAAATGCAGTAGAACAGGTAGGGTTATCTTAAAGAAACATCAGAGCAGGGAAATTAGAGATTTATGCTAGCTTTACCTTCGACTTGGAGAACAAATTAGGTGACCTGAGCTGCTAGAACATTTTTCAAAGGTGACTGTCAAGTGATCTTTTAAACTACACACCTATCCTGTTAAATACAGAAATCTTTCATGTTGTGGGTAATATGGCTCAGCAATGTAGCTAACAAAGGGACACTGACATGTTTAAAATTGTCCTGCTCTCTGGCTCTTTTAATGTCTTTTTACACTGACTGCTCTGGCAGTGGAGGTGGGTGTGGGTATGGACCTCAACGTCAGCAGACTCTGGGCTAATGAGGCTGCTGGAGAATCCAGGCTTTGGGCTGATGCTCCAGAAATGAATGTAGCACAATGGCACATATGAGGGCTTTGGTGGATTGGGAAACTCTGATCCATGAGTATTCTGCCTTTCATTCACCCTGAATCGAGCTTCTCCTTCAGCGTGGGCTACAAGCAGCCCTGCTGCCTGTGGCTCCTTGCTAACCCCACACTGCTTGTGTTTAGTTAGCTGTGAAAAGGGACTGAGAGAATAAATTCTCCAGTACAAGGTGTTAATGTCAGTCTCCCACACACATCCACTTTGAGGCAGAACCAAATTTCCTTTTAAAGGCTCTTCAGCTTGAAGGTGAGCAATGTGAATCACTGCTTCACCCAGAGTAGGTGTAATTTCTTTTCACTTGACTTACATGACAGCAACCAAACTCAGGTATCACTAATTTCTTGCTCTTCTTTCTATTCAAGTTTAAAAGTTTTATGGTTTTGCTATAAGTTTGAAGCAAGAAGCTGATCTATGAAAGCATTTTGTTACTTTCCCTTCAGCTGCTACAGCTAACAAAACCCAAATATAGATTCTTTCAAGCAAAACACGTCTTCCATCAACATGTCTTGGTCTGGGAAGATAGTTTAAATCTACTGGAAAGAGTACTCTTGATGTGGTACAAAGAAAAAAATTCCAGCAGCAAGGTTTGTAATTTTAATTTCAAATGCATGTCCCTTCAGGTGCAGACTAAGTTCTACTAGCCATTAAAGTTTAATGATAAAATTAATACACCCTAAAAGTTTAATAAATCTTATATATGAATGCATCTGTGTTCAAGGTTTATTTGAGGCTGTCAGTGTAAGCAGTAATTTAAGTGCTGTTAAAAAATTAATATTATTATGTTTCAATAGGCTGTTGAAAAGGGAAAAACACTCATATAGACAGACAAAGGTAAGAGTTGAAAAGGTTAAACTTTCAACTACTATGAGTACTATTGCTCCATGTACTACAGGGGAGTGATAGCAACACATGTTGAAAATCTGGCCTTATATTAAAATTACAGAATCCATTCAATGGGTACATCATTAGGTGGGACTTCAGGAAGAATTCCTTTACTGGAAGGGTTGTTAAGCATTTAAACAGACTGCCCGGAGAGGTGGCCAGGTCACCACCCTCTGAATTGTTCCAGAAACAGCTGGGTGTGGCAGTTAGAGCTGTGGCTGAGTTGACAAGGTGAAGATCAGTCAAAGGTTGGACTCAATGATCTTAGAGGCCCTTTCCAACCTAAATGATTTGGTGATTCTGTGACCATGAGACTCAAGAGATCTACAGGGTGAGATAAGTGACAGATCATTTTTCCTCCCTCCACTTCCAATCTACCTTAGAACTCCCCACTCTCAATAAGAATTATTTTGTTTTTTCTGCAATGAAAGAGATTTCTTTCCTTCCCCAACCCTGGTAAAACCCTCAAGCAAACAAATCTTTCTTGGTTTTACCCTAAAATGCTTGGATGAAGTCACTTCGTGCTGTAAAGTTCAGTGCTTGCCTTGAGGTACAAGACAGTAAAAATTCTATTTGACACTATGTTTTAGAGCAGGACAATAATGCATCCTTGTTCCCTTGCTTTAAAATAAACATCTTTTTGGTAGTGGAGACATACCACACACAGCCTGTGTACCTGCTGAAAGCAAATCCCACAGCAAATGGACCTTTTGTTATGGCTTGTGAGAATCTATAGCACTTCCTAATTTGGGGAAGAAAGCAATAAAAAGATGGATGAATGCCCATCCAAGTCTCTGTATGTTTGAAAAATCTAGATAAGAATATTTTAAAAGATAAACTCTTTTACTTGGCAATAACTTAAGTGGAAGGTTAAATGTGTGATAAAATGTATAAGAGGATGGGATTTTCTTCTGTTTCTTTTCTATCTTTAAGCTACCAGGAAAGCTCATTTTCTTATAACTTTGCTTGAGGAGCCATTGGAGACCTCACATGTTCACTTTGAACCTTTTCTGCCCTGAAGGAAGAAAGACAGAGAGATAAATTTTCTCCTGAGTATTTTTCAGT